>NC_047536.1:11606613-11908297 GCF_012275295.1 Melopsittacus undulatus
CAACCTGCCTGTACTGCTTCATGGTTGTACCATGGAGATGCAGCAGTACACCTGGAGCTGGGAGCCACCATGGCCTGTCCCTTCCACTTCCCAGCACTCCAGGTCTGAAGGCCGGAGGAAGACAAGTGGCTTACGGTCAACTGCAATTTCCAGGACAGTTTTTGTTCTGGATATGTTCATAACGATGATGTATGAGTAACAGGCACCATCTCCTTTGCATGCAGCATCCCTTCAGAGCTGAAGTTACAGTAAAGGCAGAAGGCCAGGACCTCATCTTGGAACTGGAGAAAAATGGGTAAGTGTGCTTGTGCCTTGCACTGTGGTCTCACTGAAATAATGAATAAGGATTACAATGAAATCAACAGGAAAACCTCCACTGACTTCAACAGGGTTTTGATAAAGACAGGATAAGGAAGTCCTTTTCTGGATTTCAAGGTTATTCCAGGTCTGAGACCTTGCTGATATTAATCAACCAAGCAGCACTACTGTAACAGAGCTTTGTCAGCAAAAAAACAGACAGTGACCTGACCCTCACTGTGTAAACTTATTTTTGCATCATAATTCTTATTACATTAACTACAAAATTTTGCTGATACGAAGTGCACTATTTACCAAATGGCTTGATGCTTTAGAGTCAGTGTGTCTCTAATGAGGATTTCATTTGCTGTGATCCGAAGAGGTCCTGCCCTGTTTCCTAGGAGAAACAATCTGACAGTTTCAATTTCATTAGTGCTGTTCATGCTAAATTGGACTGAAAAGAATGATTTTGCATTAACTGAAATGCAACCTCCTCTCAGGCACAATGCAGTAATGCTGTGTGCTGTCATAGGGTGTGATGTATATTGAATTCAGCTGCAGCTGCAGAAGGTTAAGATACATAGAAGGATTCTGGTTTGGAGGCTGTTCCAAAGCCTCTCTGCCCTGTAAGTATATTAGTTTCCAGTGGTGGAACAGCAGCTGGAAACTTAACTGCACAAAGCTTGTCTTTGCTAAGCAGCCCACTTGCACTGTTGGTGTTTCATTTCTTTTTAAGTGGGTCTGGAGATGTTTGTGTACTAGAATCAGTAGGAATAATAACCTTTGAATAATGACCCTGGTTATATTTTAAATGTAATGTATGGACATTCCAACCACAGAGCTTGGGGGCTCAGCTTTCCTCCTGAAAGACATCTTCTGACACTTCACTTATTAGTTCTGATGGCAGTGCATAAGCCTAAATGATATTCAGGGTGTTTTGGAGGAAAACCAGATTTTTCTTGGCATTGCCTGTGGTGAAGACTGAAATCTGATGGCTGGTGAAAGAGAGTGCATCCTATGAGGTGTTATCTATAATAGACCATATAAGCTACTGGGAGTTTAAGTGCTGTAAAAGCTGGTTCCCAGGCAGTCATGCACCTGTGTAAAGCTGAATAGAAACAGCTATAAATTCTGTGTGTTTTGGAGTCTCTCAGCTCTGAAAACAGAGAAAAGACCAGGCACCACAAGCACTGCTAACTCAGTGCTTTTAATGCAGGAAAAATAGCTCTTGCTGACTACAGTGGTCAGTTCTGAACTGAATCTGGAAGCAATGTAACTGGTAATGCTGTGGGGGGTCTCCTTCCTGGGGAAGAAAGGGCTGTCAGTGTTCTGCAATTGCTATGTAAAGGTGAATTTATCTCTGGCAAGGGCAAGGATCCTGGCTGAATTAATCCATCTGTGCTCCAAGCAAGCTGATGTAACCCCAGGTGCCTTGCGGGAGCGGTGTTGTGCTACTTCCAGTGCACACAAACTCATTGCTGTTGTTAGTAAACAGAATCATTATAATAGAAGCTTTCTATTGTGTTTATTTCCTGAAATGCATTTTCATTCATTGAGATGTATACACACACACTTCCACTGAAGGATGAATCACATTACTGGGGCTGATGAAATACAGCAAGTGGCTTGGAGGCTTTTTGTTCTTATTTTCTGTGGAAAATGCAAGTGATTCACAGGCACTGGCTTCACATGGGAATTCTGCCAGGCCTCAGGTCCTTGTTCAAGAAAGGTGATGGCACAATCCCCATATGCAAGTCTGAACCTGATTAAATGAGAGGCTCTGGAGAGCTGCCACTTCTCAGGGACTTGTGAAGATGCAGAAGTAGTTTAGAGACACTGAAAAGAGAAGTGATGAAGCAAACAAACACATGAAGTTCCTGAGAGCCCTGTGGATGCTGTCATTATCAGCATCCATAGAGCACTTCTAAGTAGAGGTAAACAACTTCTCCTTGTCAAAGCATACAGCAAGGCAGGATCCAGCCTGGCTCCTTGGGTTCCCAGCCTGGGGTTGCTCCGCCTCATCCAGCTCACCACTGCTACTGCTTGTCTTACTGTGGATACTGAGGTTCTAGCTGAGGTTTGGGGTACTGAATAGTTGCAGCATCAGAGGCTGCTTCTCTGAAGGGTCTGTTGGGCACCCACACAGGCAGAGAGAAGGTGAAATCTGCAAGTGGGAAGTGTCCCTCCAAAGCTGTCTGAAACCTGCCTTCTTCTGGTTTTGAGTTCACCTGTAAAGTGAGCTCAGAAGTGGGTATCATGGAACTGCAACTTTAAGGGAATTTTTTTTTTTTATTTTTAAATTCAAGTCCCAGAGTTCTGGGTCATTTAATTCATCCAGTTTAGAGGAGCCTCTGGAAACCAGCTTTGCACTGAGGTTGGTGATCTGTTCCCCTTGTGCCCTAGCTCAGCTCAGGGGTGTGAACACACCAACCTGGCTCCTGTTTACTCTCATGTGCATATCCTGGACTCCCACCACTGAAGCAAGCATGAAATGATTGGCATAAATCAGGTCTGGTTGGGATATGATTTAACCGATGGCTCCCAAAGCTAGAAAGGAGATACTCCAAGCTAGTGATACTGTTGTAAATGATATTCTCAGTGGAGTAGGCAGCCTTGTTACACATTCACCACTCTCCTTATGGAGAGACAAAGCTGATGAATACAAGCTTGCTCTGAGAGCTGGGGTAATAGTCACAATCTGAATGGCTTTGAGAGGGATACACTTGCTTTGAAAAAAACACACAATTTTCAATATGTGGAAGAGATGTTCACGCCAAGCCTGTGATTTCATATTCCATATGAAAAGGACATTGTGTTCATCCACAGAGGCAAGACACAGAAATGATTGCACATCTTTCCTCAGGACTGTGCACACTTCTGTATTTTGTAATGAGCTCAGAACAATTCTGAGGGCGGGCTTCATGCATTTACAAACACATTTATTGCATTAGCAGCTAACATAATATTGCACTATTTCCTGTTCAGGAGCTTGATAAGAAGGTGGAACCACACTGTAGTTCCAAGCAGAGTTCACAACATTAGTTAATGTTTCTGAGTAACAACAAAAGTATATCCCAAAACAACTCAGGCTTGTTTCAAGTGACTCAAGTACATGTCCTGCAGCTGCAGGATTGGAAAGCTTAAAGCTGCACAAACAACAAATATATGGAGAGATGCCTATAAAACAGCTTTAAATTTGGCTGGGGCTTATGAATGGAAGAATCTGAGTTGCAAACCTTGGATGAAAAGTGACTTTTTTAAAAAGCATTTTCATTTGTTAATAAAACGCAGCTTTGAGCCAAGCAGGGAGGGGGTGCTGGGATACTCTGGATACGTGTGGCAACACTGCATGGTGTGAGCCTTTTCTAGCAACAAGGAGAGCTCATGTTTGCACAGCAGAAATCTGCATGGAATTTGTCTTCTCACCTGAGTATCAACAAGACTTTGCTCCCTCTCTTCTTCCTCTTTGTATGTCTCATGAGGACAGGAGACTTGGGAAAGGCATTCTCAGCTGCACGAGGTAGTGAAGGCTTCTCCATGGGATGTCCCTGCATGCAGTGAATCCCATGAGCAGCATGGGGCACAGATATATGTTTTGCCTGTGTGTTTTTCCTGCTGCCTGCCCACAACAAATGTGATGGTGTGGGGCACTTGGTGGCAGAACCTCAGTGGAGATGAGCAGTGGAGATGGCTGAGGACAAAGAAAGTCCAAAGGTCATCATCTGGTCTGACTTCTGGAGCAATCCAGGTAGCTATTTTTAGGTAACTGGATATGAAAGGGAGCAGCATCATTTCCAATCTCATTTGGCCCCATCTGGGTAAGCAACGAGTGTTCCAGGCCTGCTTGATGCTCTCAATGATAAGAGATCTGTATGTCACTTGCATTTCACTGTTTCCTGCTTTTGCTCATTTCCAGGGCCTCTTCTACCAACTGAATGAGCAAAAGGGGAGGTTGCTGCCTGCCTGTGAGCAGGAAGGATATATGAGATTATTCCACTGATGTGCTATACATCATCCATGTCTAATGGGCTTCCTGCATGGGGAGAGGGTAAGGGTTATGTAAAGGAGGGAAATGGAGTTTCATCTTGCTCTGCTGTCTCTTGAAGTCATCAGGAAAACAGGGTTGGGACCTGGAAAACCATAGCTTCTTTTCAGCTTCCTCATTCCCTTGGGATATTCAGTGATTTCTCTGTGAGGGGCAGAGAGGAAATTGAGCCCTTTAAATCTTTTGTGCACTGACTCATTATCAGCCAGTTTCCCATTTATTTTATTTCCCTTTTCCTGTCCAGGCAACTTTTTATTGTTCCCATTGGTAAGCCAGAGGACTATGTAGCAGGTTTTGCTTGAGTCCTGATTTGCTTGGGTTTCGTGGTGAATATCAAGGATGATGTGGATGGCAGAAGGGGATGGAGAGTCTTTAGCCTGTGATATTTTCCCAGGCTTTATAAATGACTAATTTAGTTCCATCTCAATAGGTGGGAAGCTACTTATCCCTTCCAAACCGCTGCTGTTCACACAATAAACATGTTCTCAGGAAAGACTCTTGAGGAAAGGAGCTTAAGAGCTCCAGGCTTTGTCTGGGTGAAACTTGTCAAGAAAAAAACACTGGATTTCATTGATTGTATGAAGTGCCAGATTTTGGCTGGAGGATTCCAGGCAGGTGAAAACTCTGATTTCCCACCAGTGGTGGATACAGAAAGCAGGCCTACTGGCTTGCGTTGTCATGGGTCATGTGTTGGTGGTGTTCAGATGGGGTTACTACAGGTTTTGACAACAAATTCTGACTTTAAGGAACACTTGATTCACTGGGAGGTAAGGAGTCAAACTCTCCTTCTTACCCTACTTGGATCCTGTTGAGAGGCAATGGAGTGGGACCACAAATTAGAGGTGGAAATCTGATATCTAAACTTTCTTGGGAGAATCAATTCCCTCCACCCCCAGATGCTGGCAGCCTGGCTGGACAGATTTACTGTGATTGGAGGAAAGGGACAGGAAGGAGATGTAAGTGCTTGCAGGCTTCACTTTTCTTGGTCCCACAACTGAAGAACTGAGAGTCAATATTTCTCATGAGAGCTTCATGGGCTGTTTGGCTTTTGTTTTTGGGAAGGAAACAAAAAATGAGTGTCTCTTACTCCCTGGGTGTGTTTTAATCTGTGCTGTGCATGCAGTAAAGCCCCTCTGTAAAATGAACCCAAATTAAGTTGCTAATGGGATTGAATTGTGAAAAGTCCTGCTTTTTCCAATTAGCAAGAGCCCCAGCGTGCCACCAAGGCCCTTTTGGTGCCCATGGGTGACTTCTGGCTGGCAGAACTGAGCGTGTTCATGGGAGTCCCCTGTGATGGAAGGGTCTGAGCTCCTCTTGGGCTTGTGCTGACAAATGATGTTTCACAGGCTAGAGCAAACTGCTTCCATATATCAGAAAATAGGGGTGAGGTTCTGCAGAGCAGCCTTCAGGGAACAGGGGGGTGGGAAGAAGGCCTCAGCTTCCTGCTGTTTTGGGGAGTGTGTTGATGTGCCCCTCTCACCTCAGCTGCTTCTCTGCTCCTCTGTGGTGGATGGATGAGCCAAGCACTTGCACCATTCCAAGTGCCACAGGGGCAGCTGCCAATGAAGAAAGCTGGATGTAGCCCCATTCCCTCAGCCTGCTTCTCCCATTGAATACCATCAGCTTTTGTGTGCAGTATGTGACCTCTCTGGTACAGCATCTCGATGTGGCAAAACAGAGCCATGCTGCCCTATAATGTCAGCTCTGCATGGCAGGGCCCTTCCAGGCAGCAGCACAGCAGTGTGGGGAGGAGGGTTTGGTTTCAAACAATGATATCATTGACAGGCTGGAGGAGGACCAAGATCACTCCACGTCAGTCATCAGCAGAAACAAGTCTCAAGCCATCTGTACATTATGGCACCGAGCCACTCTTCCTTCACTTGGCTTCCTTGCTTGTATTTAACCCAGCTCCCAGGGTTTTCTGGGGAACAAATCCTGCCAAGAGCAGGCTAGTCCACCCTGAGCTGGATCTTAGGAAATGACTGATCTTGCCGAAAGATGGTCGCTGTTGGAAAGGTGTGAAGGCCTCTCTAGAACAGCCTGAGCTCTCATGTGTAGCTTACTCTGGCCTCAAACAGCCC
This sequence comes from Melopsittacus undulatus, assembly GCF_012275295.1. Classification (NCBI taxonomy): domain Eukaryota; kingdom Metazoa; phylum Chordata; class Aves; order Psittaciformes; family Psittaculidae; genus Melopsittacus; species Melopsittacus undulatus. Next base: position 11,613,037 of record NC_047536.1, read on the forward strand.
CATGTGTCTGCAGCTGGGACTGAGGTTTAGCAAAGGAGAGTGCTCCTATCCAAAACAAGCTTTTCCCCTTACTTCATCAATTCTTCATGCTGATAAATCCCTAATGAGGGACTCCATGCTGCCTTTTAGGAAGATGATGTGTGTTAGCAATCTGCCAGCTGCCTGACTGCATCTCGGAAGCCTTTAAGTGATGCTATTTTGCATCCAGACTTTTGCAGCTTCATCCTGAGCTGCTAAAGGGGTCCACACTGAGATGTGTAATGTAACAAAGGAAGGATCAAATGGTACTGTTTTTTCCAGCAAGGAGATGAGCTCTTAGCTCTTCTGGAAACAGTGAAGCAGGTCAACCACTGCCTTGCAGGCCTGAGCTGCCCTGGAATCAGCTATTCAGCCTGGCAGTGGTGCTGTCCTGAAATGATGATAGATAAGGTTTTGAGGTCTGTGTGTCTCACTAACCTCTCCTGTTTAAGAGCAACAAGACTGACTGATAAATCTGGTGTACTCTGAGCTGGAAATAAGGCTTCTTTTCTATTTATTTACAGTTTGGTGGAAAACTTGATGCTAGCTGAGGAAGTGAGTGGGGCTGAGAATGAACTTTCAGAGGCTCAAAGTGCAATAGCACCCAGAGAGTGTTGCAAGAACAAGATGTTCTGTTGGTTTTCCTCTTTCCTCACTGCCCTGCTCACCACACACCATGTAATGCAGTGTGAGAACCCTTCTTAGTGCTGCAAGAGTCCCAGAGCTCTCCTGTGTTAAGGCAGGGTAAGGTCTTCAAAACAGGGCTTTTTCAAGCTCAGAATAAGAAGCTGGACTCTTTATATGTAGCCTGCTGGATAGGAATGAGCTAGTAGAGAGAGGCTTGAAAGTTGTAACATGGCACTGCTCAGCCAGATGCTTTCAGTTCAGCAGCTGCATAAATAACCCTAGAAATTCAGGCAGACCTCTCAGCTCCTTAAGCCACCTTAGAAGGTGCTATAGCCTCAGCCAGCAGGTAGAAAGGGATGTGCACACAGCAAGAGTTGTGTGGCATCATCCTGTGCCCTGAAACCTGCTGTGCTGGGCTCTGGTGCTCAGCACGGCCCAGCTCGACACTTGGGCTAGGTGACAGCACCATGGGGCTGGACAGGAGTCAAAGCACTGGGGAGTTTCATGGTCAATGCTGGACGAGAGATAAAATAGCTATTCATAGTGAATGCTTTCCAAGAATAAAGAAATGGGAAGAAAACAAAAGCGTGCTTGTTTGGGAATGAAACAAATAGGCTGTGCAAGCCTCAGCTACTGGAAATCCATGGGCTGGTGTCTAATTCTGGCTTTGGTAGCACTGGGCGGATGCACACTGGTTTACTGTCTCCTCTTGAAATGACAGTCTTACACAGACCAGATACCTGCCAGAGCACATTGCTCAAGGCAATTTCCTGTGAGTTAATGCAATCTGTTGATTAAACATTTGTTTCTTGCAGCCTCATGCTGAGCAAGCTACTGCAGTCAGGGAGATGAAGGGAGTTACTTTCTGTGAGATGAAGCTTCTGTGCTTATCTTCAGTTTACATAGCTGAGATAGCTGAATGCAGCAATCTCTCCTCCTGATCACTGACAGGATCTAGTGATGAGAATTAGCACATCAGAAAGAAACAAAATGAGCTTTCCTGGGTGACAGTGAACTTTGAAAGTGAAGGTAAAAGCTGTTGCATTCCCAACATTGAATGCAACGGTGGCCCACAGTTTTGTCTGACACTAAGCCATTGTACTTGTTCAGGTGTCTGAGCCTTTGGATGCCAGGATAGGGAGAGCACTTTCAGACACTGATAACAGGTTGGATTTCCTGTTGCTCTGGCCTAATTTAGTTAGATACTACAAGCACCCAATCCCTTATTTAAACAAAAAGGGTAGATTAGACCAGACTTCACACACCAAAACCCAAGGCAGATGGAAAAACATTTAGTTTCCTTCTGATGCAGCTTTCCTCATCCAGCCTAAAGAAATCAAGCAAAGAAAAGAAGAAAATGTTTTATTTCTTGCTTTCTTGCAGGCCATAATTCAAAATGTAGTGCATAAAATGCATTGAACAGGGATGCAGAAGGGCTGCCCAGGATGCATGTAGTATCCTCATGGCATGGCAAATGTCACTTCAGTGGCCTGGTAGCACTGCGGGGTTGCTGCAGAAGCCTGTTTGATAGATGGGACATGTCCTGTGATCCTCCTCCAAATTTCTGGAGTGAGGCCATTGTTTTAAAAAGCTGCTTTAAACCTACATTTTATGGCTGCTGAGATGGACACAGGATATGACCTTCTTGGTTTGGCCCAGATTTTGACTTGCTGCACTTTTTTAGATCACTGTTTAGCAAATGCAGATGTTTAAAAAGAAGGGGAAGGCTGTTTCCTCTGGAACGAAATCAAACCGCTTACTATTCAGTGCACAGGAGCTCCTTTTATAGGCTTTTGGTCTGATCCTGGGCTGAAGACAGGGTGTATATTGTCTATATGAGGTTGACACGAACATATTCAAATTAGGGAATCAGCATTTTCCTAGGACAAAGATGTGAATTGGCTTCTGAGCAGAAGTTGAAATGCAGATGCAGATTGTTCCGTTATTGTACTCAGATTTGGGCACTGGAGAGAGTCTGGATTTGAGCTGAGAACTTGTACCAGTGCCCGAATGTGTCCTGAACTGGCCTGTGGTGTGCTTGCTATGCTGGACTCAGTGCTCTGAATCTAATCCCAGTGTATCTGGGGCATAACTTGGCAGTAGTAAAGGAAATTCTGCACAGAGACTTGTATCCATTAAGTGACAATGATGATGCTGGGTTTCTGCCTTAGTTTAATTTAATAAATGGCTTAAAAGAGCACTTAGGAAGATGAGTGCTGTGCCCTCTCAGAAGTGGAGGTGTTTCAGAGAAGTGCTCAGGTCCTGCCAGGGCAGAAGATAGATGGATGTGGTGACGTCAGCTATGCTTCCACCTTCTGACCCTCTGCCATCACATCACTCTGCACTGTAAAACACAGCCTGCAACATTAGTCCTGCAGCAGTTCAGATGGCTCCTGTGCCACCAGGAAGCCATTAGCCGCTGCCTCCCTGGAGACAGCATTAACAAGTGCCTTGCAGGCAGAATGTGCTGGTCCAGAGCAGAGTGCTCTGTTGAGATACAGCACTGCTGGTGTCTCACAAATACCAGTCTCCTGCCTGCCTTCTCTGTGTTGCACTCAGTTTCATGCTACAGATGGCAAATAGTTCACAGTGGTGGTTCACAGCAACAGGAATGTTCATACTGACTTCAGAAAGAGCTGGATCTAGCCAATTTTCTAGCACACCTGGGAAGCACATAAAGAAAGGTTTTACTGTCTTTTTTCTTTTCTTTCACCCCCTCCATTGTGTCTGCAGAAACCTCTTTGCACCAGATTACACTGAGACTCATTACAGCCAGACTGGACAAGCACAGACCATCTCTCTGACCCACACGGTGAGTGCAGTGTCTGCTTTCCCTCCTGTGGGAAAGCATTGTTCCCCTCTCTCTGGGTGCTGAGAAATTGTTTATTCCTCCCAATGCTCATCCTCCTGCTTTTAGTTTTGCCACTGGGTACTCCACATTGGGGACATTCGCAGCCTTTGGGAAAACCAGCCCATATAAGCTGGCTCCTGTTCAGTATAAAAGCCATAAATCACTGATCTCACGCAGGCCTTGGCTGCCTCTCCACTGCAGTGGCACAAAGATGTGCATTGGTCACGATGCAAAAATAAGAGATAAAACCCCCCATGAGATCATCTTTACTAATGCTGCCCCGGGGTGAGGGGAAGGGATGTGATGAACACATTGGCGTTTCTACCCCAAAGCCTCCTTGTTCCTGCCAGAGGCTGCCTTTGTCTTGCCGGGAGCCCCCAGACATGGACTTCCCCACTGCCCATGGTGTCACCCTCTGTGGGGCTGAAGGCATATCCTCTGGGTCCTGACCCAGGGCCAGCTGCCATCGATAGGCAGCTCCTGTTACATGCAGAAAGCCTTGGATCAGCCTAAATGCTGCAGCCATCTGAGTTGCTTCCTTGGGGATTAAAGCTCTCAATTTTCACTGGCAACAAGGAGCTGTTTGATGTACTTACACAGGCCATGCATGGCAGCCAAAAGGCCAGATTTCAATGCGGACTCACAGAGATTTAGTTCTAATAGTCAGCTGCCAAACACAGTACAAAGAGAACAATTGCTGGAGTATCGGCAGTACTCATTTGGACTCTGATGCCCAAATATAGTGTGTGTCCACCCTGAAACTGCATTTCCAACCCTTCTTCCTTCTGCCTTCCAGGACCACTGCTTTTACCATGGGGTCGTGAGAGGCTGGGAGCATTCCAGTGTCACGCTCAGCACATGCCAAGGGCTGCGGTAAGTGCCTGCGATGATGCTGGAGCTGTGGGAATGTTTCCGCTCATATTCTCATCATTCTGGGTAGATTAACCTGTTCTCAAAGGCCACCCAATCAAGAATTCTGGGCATAAAAGGGAGTGTATTGGGCAAATGCAGAAATCTGGGTATTGTTAGGAACCACGGCCTTCTAGCTAGCTCCTAGACTCCTTCCTTCTTTGTGCTGGCAACATGGACTTGTGCAATGAGTTTAACTCAAGAGTCCATTGGAGCACAAGTCGCAGTGTTGCATCCATTACAGAGACAGGGACAGGACTCACCATATCCCAGCCCAGTACTCTACACTAATGCAGAAACCAACTCCTTCTCCCATTCTCTCCCAGCAAGAAGTTTTTGTGTGCACTTTGGGGCAAAGTCTTCAAGTCTGAACTTCTCTCTGGGTTGTGAGACCTGCTCTCTGCTTTCTCCCTGGGTGGTGCTGGGGTTGTGTGTATTATGCATTTAAACCCTTCTCTTGGGTAGTAATGGAGTCTTTGGCAGGAAAAGATGATCTGTATCCTCAGCAGGAGTAAGTGAAACAGTTCATTGTGACCAGGGAGCTGCATTCATTTACACCAGCTCTGAGTTTGTTTCCAAACACCACATGGGCTTTATTGATATTAGTGGTCATCTGCTCTTGAGCACTGATTGGAAGCTATGCTGATGGGACCAGCTCCAGCCAGGAAACAGCCAGCGCCAAAGCAAACCCGAGACATCTTAAGTGACTGTAGCACAGGCCAAAGAGCTTAGAGAGATAAACAAGGCAGTGCAGCCACCTGTGGCTTGCAATGAGTAATCCAAAAGCTGAACTAGTCACAGGTGTGCCTTGCTCCCATCAGACTGCCTTTTCCTAGGCTCTGCCTTCCATCTGTGAGAGAGAGCAGAAATGTCTTAGTGTGTACATGCAGTCGGGTTCCTGCATCCCTGCACTGTCAGCGTGTGCTGGCAGCTCCTTGGCATCCTTTTCTAATTGCCAGGAAGGCATAGGAGCTGCACACACATAGCTGTTTTCATTCTGAGCCTTCACAGGAAGGTGTGCTGCCCATCGAGCCATGCATCTAGTGAGCATCAAGCACAGCTCCCCTGACTGTAACACGCTCATTGAGAAACCCAGAGCCATATGGCTGTGTGCAAGTCACAGAAAGAACTGTGATTTTGTCTTCTGTTGACAAAGTCTTTACATTTTTCAGGTCAGTTCTGTTAAAGACAAGTGTCTGCAATTGGTTTAAAAGTTTTCACTGTCCCTCCAAGAAAAAGCTGTACTTAAAATTAGTGCTTCTCAGGTTAGCACTGTTGCAACACATCTCCAAAAGCCCTTCAACTAAATGTCTGAGGCCCACTGAAATATGCAAGCTCGAGGATTCTCCCCTCTGAACTCAAAATATTCCCATCCTTTTTATTAATGACGTAAATGTCCTGTTACGGATAAGTGCCTTGCCAGGATCAGATGGGAACTCAGCAGCAGCAGAAGGATTTGCTTGCAGTTGCTGTGATAGTAACTAACTTTCCCTCTTATTGCTTCCCATTTCAACAGAGGACTTATTGTACTGAGCAGCAATTCCAGCTATATCTTACAGCCAGCTCCTGACAGCCCAAACCAGCACTTCATTTACAGGTTGGATGACTTGAGATTGCAGAGAGGAGCCTGTGGCTACCAGGGCACTGGGGACACAACCAAAGACTGGCTCAGGGACTTCACAGCTGGGATGAAACCACCACGCCAGAGGGTGAGCAGGGCTGAGGACAGGAACATGGGCACTGGCTGTATCTAAACTGACATGTGATGCTTAGTTGCTATAAGTCAATCATAACCTGGAGGTCCCTGCGTGTGATGGGGCAGGGGGAATTGCCAGTGAAAAATAAACCAGGAAAAACAGCCTGTACCTATATTTTGTGAAGAGCTTCTTGGGCGATATTGAGGAAATAACCTGTGTTATTGCTGCTGTAGGTGAAACGGGAGGCTCTGCAGGCTACAAAGTATGTGGAGCTTCTGCTTGTGGCTGATTATGCAGAGGTAAGAAATGGGATCATGATTATGTCAACTGAACACTTGGTCCAGAGTGAGCATCCCACCTGCAGCATCTCCTGGGGTGGGGAAGGAAGCTGGAGCTCAGCAGTTTTCCTCTTGCCATCTCAATGGTCCTACCCTCACCAGCAGACAGGGGAAGCTGTGTCTTGGTCTCTTTAGTCCTAGCAGCTATGAACCCTCTGCCACCCACAACAGCCCACTGTTGCTTGGGGGAGAGATGCAGGTTGTGATATGGATGAAGGATGAGGGTTAGAGATCAGTTTTGACCTCCCAAGGTACCAGTGATTGGCCCTAGTTACTGATGGGAGAATGCCTTCAGCCTAGGGTGACTTGAGGGTTTCCAGAACAACATGCTTCTAACTCTGCAGTAGTAGACTTCATCTCTGGAGAAGATAACTATGATTATCCTCTGCCCTGAGCTGGTAGCAAATATATAAACAGACATTTTAAGGCTCCAGATCATAGAATAGGGCTGGAAGAGACCCAGTGAAGTTAGCAATCCCTCCCCCAACCCCAGCCTGGGCAGCACACCAGACATACTTACTGACAGTGCAGACTACACAGTGTTTTGCTGATCTTTTAAACTCCAGCACAGACAGGAGTCAGGCTGGTCCTGTCATAATTTACAACTTGAAACTCCAATAGGAAAGCCACATAGTGCTCTGGGCTATTCATTTATTTGGAACAAAACTAAAGGCAGAACCTGTTTGTTTTCTCTATTGGGTAGCAGGATAACAGGGAAACTGTGAGAAAACACATTATACTGCCATATGTTGTTCATTTGATTAGACAAGCTGGGGTGGGCACCCATGCATTGCTGTCATTAACTGCCCTTGCTTTACTGTCTGCCTTGCCTAGAAGAAAAGCCCTAGGTTTTGTTGTCTGTTAAACAAAAAACCTAACATTTTGCACCTTTAATTCCTTAAATCAAAGTTTGCTAAAATTAACTTCTAATTGCCAGGTGGTTTAAACAGGCAAATTTGATGATTCATCTTCACTGGTTGTATGAGTGCGATGTAATGAGTGCTATGGCAGCTTTGACCTCAGACATGAAGTGATGTTACCATATATTTTACCTGGCACATTTGTCAGTTCTTTGTCAGCCCCTGGCTCTAGGGGCTCTGATAAGTTTGGGTTGCTCCACTGTGTTATTACCAGTGCTTAACATTGCTGCAGTGGGATGCTAGGGATGAATTCTGAATATACATGTACTCAGAGATACAGTGAGGAAAACTTCTGGGCTTCCTTTTGTAGTTACCCTCTTATTCCTAGAGTAGTGTGACTCATTTTAACACATTTCTGCTCTTCTAGTTGCCTTTGTACTGCCTGACATGTTCATTTTGTTCAGTTTCAGAAGCATCACTTCAACATTGAAGCAACAAGGCTTAAATTAGTGGAGGCTGCTAATTACGTAGATAAGGTGAGTTTGGGTGTGTGTGAAATGGGGAAACCAAAGCATAAATCTTGAATTGTGAGAATTGTGACAGAGGAATTCTGCCTTACTGTGGGTCAGAATAACGCTTCAGCAGTTTTTCTCTACTGCTTTCCTCAGTGACCTGGGGAGTGCAGAGCATCTACCAAACAGTTCTGTTGTTGGACATGAGGGAAGGGCTGGGGGAATCTCCATTCCTTAACTTGGAGCCATCATGAGTGTCTCTGTTTTAATACATCTCTATTAACTGTGTTACCTAAATAATGCTTTTTGACAAGTGACTGGGGTATTCCTTCAGACTGACTTGGCAATTTGGCAAGTAGAAATCTTGGCAACTAGAGCTAGAAGGAGCCTTCAGAGTTCATCCTTGCAGTGGTACCAAGTGGTACTTTTTGGATCTACTCCATTCACTTTTCCCCTTAAACTCCTTCCACCCCACTGCCCATGAAGACTTGTCCTGTTAGTGCTTGATGCAGGCAGCATCCTTCTTCTTTTCAGGAATTTTGGCATATGTAACAATAAACATGACGTGAGTCGCCAATCTTGGTTTCTCTTCTTGTCATTCATTTAAAAATGAAAGTTTAGCATCTCTAGTTGAATCAAGTTTAGGTTTGTGAGTGGTGCACATTTCTCTCTGCAGAGCTGCATCACGACATTGCAATGCATTGCCAGAGGGAGCATCTTTTCTGGACATGTGTATCTGTAGTAAACTTTAGCAGGATTCATACTCAATATTTAAACATCTTAAAAGAAATCAGTGGTGCTTATTTTGTCATCTCTTCTCCTTCCTATATCTTAGTTTTACAGATCCCTCAATATCCGGATTGCCTTGGTGGGGCTGGAGATCTGGAGTAACTGGAATAAATGTGATGTAAGTGAGAATCCCTACTCCACCTTGAAGTCTTTTCTGGCCTGGAGTAGCAAGGAGCGGGTGCACAGAAAACACGATAATGCCCAGCTGATCACGTAAGTTTATTTCTCCTCAAGCTCCTTCTGTCAAGTGGGTTTGGTGGTGAGAAATCACTACGTAAAGCTGTATCATCCTAATATTCAGAGTGGCAGATTTATGTAGAGGCTGCTCAGCCAGCATTAAGCTCTGGCACTCAGAGCACAACCATGTTTGGAAAAGTGGAGGTCCCAGGCTATGCTGCAGTCTCCATACACATGCATCAAAGTGCATCAGCTTTATTGTGTGTATCACACGCAGCTGCACATGATCTGTCACAGCTGCATGTAGAACCTCAAGGAAATCTGAACCATAAGCAAGACCTGTAAAGGGGACCTAAACCCTCTGTGGAAGTCATTCATTCCTAACTCATCCCACTGAGGCCCAGAAGACACAGTGTTGGGAGCTAACTGATGGCCTGTGACTCACCCTACTGATCCCATTAGGGCCAGTAGCTGTGGCCAGCAATGCAGATGTCACTGGAAGATCTCCTTACCTCTTCCATGATAATTTATCCACCAGTAAATAATGACAAGTCAGGAAAAACCTGCACAACTGAAATGCAGTTTCCCTTGTTCTGTTTGGTTGTTTTTTGCTTGTAGGTTTTTTTCCTCTTTAACATTGTTGTATTTCATCTACCTAGTCATGTCCTGAGCACAATTTTTAGGGCTCCCATTTCAGACATGCTGGCAGGGATAATGCAGAATTCTGGCTCACCAGGCAGGAGCCGAGCATGGCTGCACCTCAGAGATGTTATCTAGGACTCTGTCAAGTCCCTGAATCCCAAGCTGGCAACTGTCAGGCTTATGGTAAATTAAGTATTCACAAACAGTTCCCAGTTAAGGATCCAGAAATAGTCTTTTCTGTGCTTGTTGCAAAGCTCAGCAGGAGCACTTTTTTGGCAACAGACCATTACAAAATCCAGGATTGACTGCTTGTCCCATAAACCCAAGTAGTAGTCCAAGAAAAATAGGTCTTAAGGCTCTGTAACTCTGCTGTGATGTCCTACACTTGAAGATGCTACTAAAGAAAATGTATTCACCTCATACTGTGTATATGTATGAAGCTGTGGACTGCAGGATGCATTTCTCTGCCTTGCCTTCTCAAGGGCCTCAGTGCCAATTCATGGTCTTTTCTGGGTTGATTTTAGGGGTGTACCCTTCCAAGGTACCACAGTAGGCTTGGCTCCTGTGATGGCCATGTGCTCTGATTTCCAGTCAGGAGGAGTAAACATGGTAAGTAATTGCTAATAATACCAAACATGAAGTATCTTTCCAGCAGTGAATGCATAGGATAGATGCCTCCTAAAGCTCAGGAAGTGAATATTTCCTGGGAGGCCCTTTAGCTCACCTGCTTATAGGCAGGAACACCTTCAGTTGATGTTTTCTTCATGTAGTAGTAAGAAATGTTATGTACCCCATTGACTCAGGATAGGCACAGGTAAAATGCTGATGTGCTTCTTTGACCTTGCACAGGATCACTCTGAAAATGCCATTGGTGTTGCTGCTACCATTGCCCATGAGATGGGACACAATTTTGGCATGAATCACGATTCAGCTGGCTGCTGTAATACACCTGCAGAAGATGGAGGCTGCATCATGGCTTCAGCAACTGGGTGAGTTCATCTTACATGATCTAAAGGAGAAATGAAAGGGCTTCATTACAAGAGCCTTGGTAGAGTAAAGGGTACATATGCAGACTGATGGTGGGTCTGTTGCTGCCTGTTGGAGCCAGTTCTCTCTATTTATAGAGAAAATACTGCTGGACAAACCCTGGCTCATGTATCAGTAGCAAATTGATATATTCCCAATGAATTTATCCTGCCTGAGATTAGCCTTAGGTAACACAGGCACATGACAGCATTTAGAAATGGAGCTCTAAACTGCCTGATAAAAAAGAAGATTTTCCTATCTTCAGTCCTGATAGACTGTCTCAGGGCCCCTCTAGCCCCTTATCAGATTTTGTGCTTTGCACTCTGTCATACCAAATGATCCAACAACCCAAAGCACGTTCAATACATGTAGACACACATCCTTCTGCAAAACCTGGACTGCCTATTGCCAGCAGGTACAGAGAAACAGGGGTGACCAGAACATACGTAACCTTGGCAGAGGTTTACAGGGGTTTCATTTGTGTTGCACATGATACGCATAGATAGATCATTGACAGGGTTTCTAAAGCATCTGGTACAAAAGCTCGTATGTGTCAGATTGCGGTAATGAGAAGAAAAAGGATTGCTTCAGGAAAGAACTGTTTTTTCTTAAAAGGCACAGTGATAGGGCTATATTTCTAAGTCAGAAGACATGAGAACAGATTGACTGCATATTGTAAGAATACTGCTTGGTTTCAATGAGCCACAGAAAGCCTGTGTTTAAAAGAAAACAAATAGCTGGATTTGAGAGAAAGGGGAAGTGAGAGTGACTGGAAACCCACAGGGATCCAGCTTCCATATTTCAGTCACGTAAACACGTCAGATGAACCCATTCACTTAAAGCCACGTTTCCCATTCCCTCAAACCTTCCTCCTTGGGGTTTAGCAGGAAATTTTCTCCATAGATATCTTCTTTTACGTACATTATTTTCTCCAAATAAGGAAGAACATTTAGGTGAGAAGTGAAAACATTGTGGCATGCTAGTAGAGCATGCAGCATGAACACACACATTCATGGTCATATATAGAGTGCATAGCTTCTGGCATTGCAACAACAGAAATTAATTATTCACATAGCAGAAAATATTCACATCCTTTGCAATGAGGCGATAGATAGGAAAAAAGAAATGTTATTTTTAGTAGTTAGATTCACAAGCAGTTATTCACAGTCTGAATGCTGGATTCTCTGGCTTTTTCAAGCAGTTAGGAATAAGCCACAGCACCAGTAGTGAGCAGGTAAGGACAGACATACTTGTTAGCTACCAAAGTCAAGTTTAACTCAATGTATTTTGCTTCAATGAAGTTTATTTTTAAGGCCACTGTTTCTAGACAGTCTTGCAGTGCAATCTCACCTCATCTTCCAGTGTGATCCAAATGGATCTGATTTGGAACAGGCACACAAAACCACAATTTGCTTTAGCACAGTTTTATAGACTTCAGAGGGAAACCTGTGTCCTTTGGCACTTGCCAGGGTTTGTATGTCCTCCTTTTTGGTTCTCTAATCATTGCCCACATTTGTCTTGATGTTTCTCTACACTGTTCACATTCAGGCACCCATTCCCCAAGGTGTTCAACCGGTGCAATAGGAAAGAGCTGGAGAAGTATCTGCAGTCTGGTGGAGGGATGTGTCTCTCCAATATGCCGGATACCAGAAAAATGTATGGAGGAAAGAAATGTGGAAACGGCTACTTGGAAGAGGGGGAGGAGTGTGACTGTGGAGAGGTGGAGGTAATAATTGCTCAGATCCAGCTGTTTGGGGTTTAGTGGGACACTATGATTTTATTATGTGTTTCACAAGTACAGTTGTGTGATATGTAAACAGCTTTTGGTTGTGCAGGAAATGTGCATACCTTCCCTGTACATAAATGTTTATACAATGTAAATCAAGGTTATAAAGTATCATGTCTAACTCACAGTGTATAATAGCACAATGCATCCCAGAACTTGGGGATTCTGTAATCCATGGCTGAACCAAGGTGATGAAAACTTCATTTAAAAAAGAGAACAAAAAGCAATCTTAGATGTTGCATTTCCATATGTAAGTTCACTTTACCTACAGCTCCATTCCTGATAATGATGGAGCTTCTCTTAGCACTACATCTCACTTTTCCTAGCTCATACTTTGACTAATAAGACAAAAGTGAGCTGGAACCTGCAGCCCAGATTTGCCACATGTAAGGAGTAAAACCTATAATATCCAGTCAGTCCAACAGAGGATACAGTTATGCAGTACTGTAATTCAGCACATGCTGGATATCATGAACATATTGTAGAAGGAAGGGTGCTACTTTGTGTGCATGTAATTCATCATGTATGAGAACAGATTAGCCTCAGCTTCACACTTCAATGCTCTGGCATGTTCCTGTCTTGAGCATCTGCCTTGTAAACTCCGCTGCATCTCTCTCTCTTTTAGGAATGCAATAACCCCTGCTGCGATGCCAGAACCTGCTCCCTGAAGCTGGATGCTGAATGTGCTCATGGCAGCTGCTGTCATCAGTGCAAGGTGGGATCTCTGGGTTTTCCTAAGAGAAAACGGGGAATAATGGTGGTGGAAGTGTAAGGCTGAAAAATGGAGGGGAAAGGGGAGCAAACACAGCCAAATGTGGAGTTCAGCTCCTCACCTGCATGCAGTGGTCTGATTTTTAGGTACAACAGCTACAGTGCAATCAAACCAGTGAAGTTCTTTCTCTAGATGACTAATTTAAGTGAGTCCGGTGATAATTTAAGCTGTGAGTGCTGCTGGAATGAAGTCTCACTGCTTCTCACTTAGGGGTGGGATGAATCAGAATGAATATTTCTCTGTTTTGGCTCTAGAAGAAATCTAGACAGAGCATTTGAAGCAAACACTTCCTCTGGGGATTAGTCTGAAGCTCTCTTTGCTCTGAATCCTCTTTTCCTGTGATGCAGTTGAATTCCTTTAGCCCAGGTGCTTGATGAAGAAATGCTAGCAGAGATAATTGTATACATACAACCACTGTAATTTTAAATCTCAGCTTTCTTTATAGAGGCTGGTTAAAATGTGTTTCTGATTTTGGAGCCAAAGATCTCAAGGTTTGCCAGAAAATTAACTCAAAAGTGAACATAGCCAAACACTTCCCTGAAGCTCAGTTTTGAGTTTGCACGTTTACCTCTGTGCTCTTACTGACAATCCTGGGCATGTGGAAAACAATGTTCCAGGAATTCAGCTGGACTCACTTCTTCCACAAGAGATTTGGAAAAACCTCCTGGATGTGCATGCCATTACGTTCTCCATGTCTACGGTGGAAAGGACAAGAATGAACTGGGTAAACTCGTGAACAAAGGAGACAGAAGTTACTCATTAGAAAAATGTCTCCAGCAGAAATGACAGCAAATAGTGAAACAAACTTACCAAAGAGAGAGGGTTTTGAGGATAGATTACACAAACATCTGCCAGAAATGGTGGAGTTAAATCAGATCCTACCCTAGGGTAGAGGGAGATGGATCAGTGTCCCCTTGAGATCTGGCATCCTTATTTTGTGTGCATGATCTCATCACTACCGAGGGAAGTGATCCAGTCATTAATTTGATTTTACACAGCTCACCCACTTAATGAAGTTGCAGAGTCATTTTGATCACTGCTGACCTCAAAAAGCCTAAGATGAAGTGGATAAGGAGACACATGCAGGAGTTTTTCTCATCTACAGGGATATGTTGTGCAAACATGAAACCACAAAGGAGCCAAGCAATAATCCAGTCTTTTTCCCTTTATATCTTTTTTAGCTGATGTCTCCAGGAACTCTCTGCAGGGAAAGAGCAGGACTTTGTGACCTCCCAGAATACTGCACTGGCAAGTCACCATTTTGCCCCTCCAACTCTTACCAAATAGATGGGGCTCCCTGCGATGGAGGAAAGGCCTATTGCTACAGTGGCATGTGCCTTACGTATAAAGACCAGTGCATACAATTGTGGGGGCCTGGTAAGGAAACTGCTTGCAGTAAAATACACTGTCTTTTGAACAGGCAATGTTATGTAGGATCCTGCTATTGTTACCCTGTGTAAAGCACTAGTACCTTCCATACCTGTCATCAGTAGCAAAGTCTGGGGAGCCTTTTCTCCTGCCCTGCTTGCTTGGAAGAAGCGGCAGAAATTTTCCATGTTCAAACCATCCCAGAAATAGAACAACTGAGTGGTTAGCATGGAGTGAGGTGGGCTGTGGAGGCTCCATAGCCATATGAGTCTCTTCCATGCAGGAGCAAGGCCAGCACCAGATGCCTGCTTTGAGAAGGTTAATGCCGCTGGAGACACCTATGGGAACTGTGGGAAGGACATCTATGGCAACTACAGGAAGTGTGAGATGAGGTGGGAGAGTGGCAGCCAAGAACTGCTCATTGGAGATATTTTTATATATTACAAAAATATATGGCAGTAGATGAAACAAAAACATGGATCAGTTTTACTATCCCCTCTGCCTCCTGGAAGCCAGTTGCATCCCTGTTGGACTTAGAGCTCTTAAGAGCTCCTCACACTGAAGCTTTAAGTTTACCATTTCCCTTGCCCTTTGCATTTTAAAACATCTAGCTGATATTTTTTCCAAAGTAACAGAAGAGGGGTTTTCAAATCCATAAGTTAAATGTAGCTTTTAAAGTGAAACAAAAACTTCTTAGTTGTATCTGTGATTTTGCTGAGGCTGGCCTACCCATGAGGATATTGAAATAGTGCCATCAGTACCTAGCACTGTTGCTTGGGCTAGCTCTTGGGAAGTGCTTGATGTTTTGCCCTTCAACAATGACTCAACACTGCTGCTTTAATTCACATGTAGACCTGATGCCTACAAAACTTTCAGCAAGCCAGAAAGAATCACTTTAGTCTTTCCTTTGAAATCAGAGACGCTAAATGTGGGAAGATCCAGTGCCAGAGCTCTGCTTCCAAACCCCTACAGTCCAACGCAGTGGCCATAGATACGACTATCCTCATGCAGAGGACGGAGCTGAGGTGCCGAGGGACCCATGTGTACAGATCTGACAGTGAAGAAAAGGAGATGCTGGATCCTGGCTTGGTGCTGACAGGAACAAAATGTGGGAGCCATCATGTAGGTACAAGCCTGTAATGGCTTGAGGGGAAGTTCAGTATATCAAGCCATTCATTTCTTATGTCTAATGTCTTTCTAGAATTTTATAACAATTTCTTAGAGGCTTCTGAGGAGCAATGGTAGAATACACACCAAAGGCCATACCTTATGTCTTTGCCAGATGAAGGCCAGGGCCGGTGTTGAATTTGGAATTTGCTAGTGAGTTGAGGTTGTCTTGCTTAAAGGTGAGAAGGGCCATAAGAAATCAAGACACCTGAAAGTTCCCTCAAAGACTTGCCACATGGGCATGGCCAAGCTATCAACTTCTGAGCTCCCACTCCTCTCTGATGTGTGTTAGCTGGGACTTAGGTAGTGATTATATTTGCTTGGGAGCTGGGTTAACTTCATGGCATGTTGTCTTTCCCAGGGTATTACTTGTATTGTCTGGGACCCCACAAGTCACAAAACCACACAAGACAGTAGTATAGTGCATAACTCAAAGAGCTAACACTGAGTTCTTGGATCCTTTCTCTACAGGTGTGCTTTGAGGGACGCTGCCAGAATACATCCATAATATTTGATTCTGAAAGCTGTAACAAGAAGTGCCATGGCCATGGAGTAGGTGTTGTCTTTTTCATCTCCATTTCAGACTAAAGCAGCATGGGCTGCCATTTGTCTGTGTATGGTTGTTCAGCTCAGTTCTGATACCACACTTATGTTTGCTTTGGACTTTGGCCTCTTGACTTGCTCTTTCTCTCATGTTTGATGCATTTTCTGGTCTGTGGACTAATGTATTTAAGTCTTCCTATTCTAGGTCTGCAATAACAACAAGAACTGCCACTGCAACCAGGGGTGGGCTCCCCCATTTTGCAATAAGCAGGGAAGGGGTGGAAGCTTGGACAGTGGTCCCCCCATGCCTGAAGGTGAGTAGGACCAAATCCGCTATGATGGCACTTCAGAGGGACTTGAATTAAATGAGGAGCAGAGAGTTTTCCATTTAACAAACTACTTTCTTGTCCTCAGGCTCTTCAGCAATTGCGATAACTCTTGCAATCCTGGCTCCCATTCTCCTTCTCATCATCGTGTTTTTATTCTACTATCTGAAATGCTGGAATAAGTTTGCCATCTGTTCTCTAAAGAAGACCCCACAGTTCAGGTAAGTTGTCAGTGTGGTGCCTTGCCTTGCCTGCCTGCATCCACCGCCTTTCAGTGTGAGGACAGAAGAGAAGTTGCAAAAGCTGTCAGGAATATAACTACATGGGTTTGTTGGTATAGTCAGTATTTGCTTCTCTTTTTTTCTTTTTTTTTACTTCAGTTAAAACATAATGGAAAATACAGCAAAGGAAAAGGAGAAAATGTACCAAGGAAATAACACTCTTTTCTTTCTGTCATTGTCAGTGACACCTCTGGAAATGGACATGCAAACCCTGCATTCAAGTTGAAAACCCCACAGGAGCAAAGGAAGGTAGGGGCAAGGTCAACTTCCACCTCCCTGAGGAGAGATGCTGCTCCCTAAGATATGGGATGTGTTTCCCTCTCCCACTGCAATTAGGGAGAGGTTCTATCAAAGGATGGATAAAACACCTATTAGACATACTGGTGTTGCAGGCAATGTTTTCCACTATGTGGCTCATAGACCTTATGTAGATCCTCAAAAGTGTAGCGGAAAGTAAAAAGGTGGTTTGAAGTGGAAACACCTAACTCCCAGTCTTCTGCACAGGTGATTGGCTTCCCTCAGATCCCATCAAAACCTCCTCCCCAGCAAGCTCCAGGGCTCCGAATAAACCTGCAGCAGCCATCTGCCTTCTCCACTGGCTACATGTGTGGTGTGGGGCAGTCCAATGCAAAGGACACTGTCCGTCGGACACCCCCGAGTAGACCGGCACCTCCTGCTCCCAGACCTGCTGTCTCTCAGGTATGGGGTTGTGCTACTGTCCTGCAGGTGTGGTTTGAAGGGAGGCTTGTACTGAGAGTGATGGCTCTCACCCTGGTGGGTGTAGACGTTACTGTGCTCACTAGCACATTCTCCATCTTGCCACAGGACAATCACTGGTGGTCTACCCCACTTTGTAGTGCAGATGAGAGTGACCATGCTCAACAATAGCATACACCATTACTCTTAATTCAGATTCCCTGATACCTCTGACCTGGGCATGAATTCAGGTACCTTGGATCACAAAGCAGCATTCACTCCACCAAGGTCATCTAAATATTTTTTAGCTGCAAATCAAACAGATAACATGCCAGGAACGAAAGGACTGTACAGATTTTTCCTTGAGCAAGCCTAGCACAGCTCTTCTTACCATTTGTATGTATTTTGTCTCCTGGAAACAAGCTCTTCTGGGATTACCAGTACTGAGTACAAGATCTCCATGCCTTGGGATGATCCCCGAGGTGTCTTCTATTTGGCCATTCCTGGACTAAAGCCTTGGAAGCCTCAAATAAATTCTGATGTGAAGCATAAATGAGACTTTTAGCATGCTGCATAGGAAACATTAGACTTAACCCAGACTGGCCCCATCTTATGTCAGCATCCTGGCCACAAAGTTCTTTTGAGTGTTATAAGGAAAGGGGTTTGATTTACTTCTCTTCCTAGCAGTTTTGGTTTAAGCTTAGTACGGATCCCACATTGTTATGGAAAAGATGGTAAATCATTCAGATTGCCTTAACTTCATTTTACCCAAATATTTCCCTACTTCCTTTACTAGGTTAGGGCCAGAAAAGAAGCCAAGGGCTCAGTTACAGGATAGCAGGAGGCTGGCTCCCAGGCAGTCTCTGAAGGACAGAGAGGAAAACAAACCCAAAATACTTTAGTGAATGGGATTTGTTTCTAGCTCCATTGTTCCTGTGAACAGACAGCACTTCAGCAGGAAAGAAAACTAAAACAAAAGCAGGAAGCTGGCTGTAGTCAATAAGGAATAGGTATGCTTCACAGCTGGTTGTTGACAAGTTCCCCACAATCTCCACTGTGCTCCCCCCTCAATGCATCGTCTTTTTATTTCAGTCAGGTCTTCTAGATGGAATGATTTGCCTAGGATTTCCAAAAGAAACCTCGTCATTTTTGTGGAAGGTACAGAAGAAAGAATCCATTCCAGTCTTTGCTAGTGTCAGTGTCCTTCCTAGACATTTGCAGTATCTGCCAGATTTGCTCTCCTGCTATTCCTATAGGAGCAATTTGGACCTCTTGGTTGGTGGCATTTAGCCTGCTTTGTCCTTCCTGGAGTCACAGGGCGAGGTCCTTGGAGGGCAGTGGATCCCCAAGCATCAGCTGATGCAGCCGACAAGCATCACATTTGTGCATAGTCTAAGGATATTGCAGGGGTTTTGGGTCCCCTCCAAGTTGTGAGTGCAGCTGTGCTTTTTAAATCAACACCTGGAAGCTAGCAACAGCTCAGAGACTAAGCAACAGCAGGCAGTTGGTTCTCGAGTGGGTAACTTCTCCCCAGGGGCATGCTTTACACTGAAACCCATTAGGCGAATGGAAAACACAATGCTCCGTATCCTATTAGGGACAGCTGTGTGCGCAAACAAAGTCGTAACTGATGTAGGTGTGCGCAGGGCTGTGTGTGTTTGTATGGGCACATGTATATATACATGTATATAGGGTTTACAGGCATTGTATTGGCAACCATATAGTATGACTGTCTTAAGTGAATGAATAATGTGGCTGATTAAAAGACTCTGGAACACTGCTTCCCTATATGCTTGCAAAATTCAAGGCTTAAAACTTCTGGATCCTGTAATAGCCAGAATGTTGCATACTTTCAGCCCACAGCTCCATTTAGAAGACAGAGCAAGGTGGAAACCTTGCTACCCTGTGTGGTTGTCCTCAGTTTGAAGGTAGCTGCCCAGCAGCCTAAAGCCATCGGTCTTCATGAAACTTCATAGATGAAAAACTGTGCTTTGAAAACCACTGATCACCTGTGTAATAGTAAGCCACAGCAGCAGCTACCTGTGCTCCATCCTTTCTTTAGAGAGGGTGAGGTCTTTGCAAGTATAGTTTTACCTGTATCCCTTCAGTCTTTATCCCAGGCAGGGATGCTACAGGCAGAGTTGCAATCAGTACTCCTGCCTAGTCTGTAAGGTTTCTGCTGGTTTTTCTCATGCATCCATTAGATGTAATATTGCAGCTACTGCCTCTGTTTTCAGGCTGAGCATCTGTCCAGGCTGGGAAATCAAAACTATTTCTTTCTTGTGTAGGATATTTCTAGGCCCCGGCCACCACAGAGAGCTTTGCCAGCCGATCCCATCCCAAACAGACCCAGAGCCTGGCCAGGGAGCAGCTCTGCCATCTCACTGCCTCCTGCAAACACTAGAACTCCAGGACAACTCCAGCCTGTGACAGAGGTAGGCACTGAGCACAGTGGTGGGAAACACAGCAGCATCTCCTCACCACAAGGGAATAAGAGTATTCTGAAGGGAATAACCTTGCTATCATATTGCAAAACATCATGCATAGCACTGGTGGGTGGAAATGGAGAGGCTGTTGGGTTGGTTGCCTTTATTGAAGGGCACTAAAGTTTACCTGATCCTTACTACATTTATTGAGTTAAGCAAAACAGTTGACTCAGTTCTCCACATACCTGAGCACTTCCTCAGGTAAGACATCTGGGAGAATTTCCTATGTGATGTGTTAGGGTATGAATGCATGTGAATGGAGACAGGCTTCCCCTGGCTATCTGTAACATCAGCTCCAGGAGGAGAGGGCAGTGTCTGCTCTTTCATCAGTGCTCACTCCTCTCTCTTTTCCCTTTTTTCATCTCATCCAGAATACTGGTGTCAGGATGGCTGGAGCAGTGAATGTCTTGAAGCCAGGTTCCTGTGGGCACTCATGAAGCACACTGTTCCTGGCTGGCTCTGACCTTCACAGGGGACTGGAGGGCCTTCATCACCCAAAAACCCATTCACGGCCACAGGCAGGGTCTTGGCTCCTCTTCTCCAGCCTCCTCTGTTTCCTGTGTGACTCAACAAGCTGCAGTCAGCTTGGCAGGAGTGCTCCCAGGAGCTGCACTGGTACATGGCAAGCTGAACTCAACCCTCTCTGCTGATAGCCTTTTCCATATAGGAATGACTTGTTTCTACGGTATTTAAATATTACTGTGCAATATCCAGTGCTGGGATGGAGGGATTTCACATGTTTCTAATCAGTTATTTAAGTCTTAACAGGGAGGACAAGCTCTGAGTGCAGATGCTGGCCTTGATGGACTTTCATGTAAGACCCAGCCCTGTTGGCTTCCTCAGCCCATCCACACAGCTGCAGGAGCATAGGTTGGTGCTATACAGAAACCACTGCCTCCTGGGAGAGCGGAAGGCAGCTGTTGAAACTTTCTTTGGCTTATTCTCAGTTTACAGTGGGTGGCAAATGAGGCCACAACAGGGAGCAAACCATGAAAATATTCCCGGTTAAGGTAATTTGTGGGTCACAGTGGATTTTTATTAGCTTTAATAGAGTGGATTATTTTCCCCATATAGCCATCTTCAGCAAGAGTGCTGCAACCTGCCTGTCCTCCAGCACTCAGTGCTGTACAACAGGAAAGCATCCCCAGTGCAGCCCGTGTGCTCTCATCCATGGCACTGGGACACAGCCAAGGTACGACAGGGAAACTGATAAGAGCAAATAGCCAGAAGGAAACTCAGCAAAACCCAGCACTGAAATCTTCTCTCCAACATGCGGTACCATGGATCAGTGACATATCTGTATGTGTCTCCTCAGGCTTCAGCCTGTGCTGAGCAGTAGCTCAGCATGGGCTGTGTGCTCCCCATACCGGTGAGAAACCTACCTTCGAATTGCCCAGGTGATAAACCAACACGAATATTACCGCAACACATGGTGCTTTTGTAGGGCAGCTCATTTACTCCAGGCTTTTTCTCCAGTATGTGGATGGAGAGAGCTGTCTGTGTGCACTTTAAGCAGCTGATGGTTCTGACCCTGAGGACCCTCCCTTATGACTTTCTTCATTTCTTTTCCTCCCAAGAGTTTGGGCTGTTTTACATTGTTTTTTCCTCACGATTTTAAATTAAGACCTTTAGTTATGCCAGAATGTTTCCTTTTTTCTTTTTTTTTCCTTGAAATGATTTCCTTGGAGAACCCAGGGAATGCTGGAGCTATGGTTACAACAGTTCTGTTGTGTCTGATTTTTATTATGGACAAATCTTCAGTGATTGCTGCTGTGCATGTGAGAAACTGTATTATTGGCATAAAGAAAAGTCTTGTCTGATGGTTCTTTCCCAAAGCTCCACTGACTGAAAAAGACCCAAAATATAGCAAAACAAATAAGCCCCAAGCACTCATTAAATGTGCAGTTATATGTAGCAGTTAAATTACTTAAATCATAGTAGGATTTGCAACTTCACTACCTCTTTCTCCACAAGGAAACAGTACACAGGGTCTGTCTTGAATTTCTCATAGATTATTCCTTGTCTTGACCATTTTGGCCCTTTTGTTACCTTCTAGATGCCTGGAACAAAACCATCCTAAAATACTCCCCAAAATAAAGGATGGCAAGTGAAAAGACATCAGCTTTCTAACCTTTTAATGTCTTTTTCTGTAGTTGGAATATATTACATATAAACAACCTATTATCAAACAACCCCCAAATTTGCTGTTTCTTGGGGCGCAGCTAATGTTGCTATGTAATGGTGTGTTTTACTGCTCACAGGTGGAGCAGTAGGCTGGGCACATGCTGTACATACACTGTAGTAGTACAGCTTCGACCACAAGAACTTGACCTTGTATCTGAGCCCTCACTGAAGACAGCAGCAGACTTCTGCTGCAATCAGTGATCTTTATCAAATGGCCACCAAAAAATATGTGATCACAAAGCCCATGGGCACACAAAGCTCAGAGAACAACGGCATGTGCACCCAAACTCTAATGGAAAACCTTGTCACTGGAATATCGTAAAGTCTCCAAAAGGTAGTTTTAAATCCTTATTAGTTTTCATATATGTGCAAGTTGAGTGAATGAGAATGAGGGAACTGTGGGAGGAGTGAAGATGGTGAAACCTTGGGAGAACACATACCAAAATACATCTCACTTTCTCCTGTGTCCACATATTAATGGTTTACAATAATGTTCTCTATGCAAATACTTGAAGAATGCAATTCATTGTGCCTTTTGCCTGGTTTTAATAAATTTGTCAGTTGTCATTAGCAAGTGTGTGTCATTAATCAGTGTGCCACTGCATTACCTTCATTGCACATATGGCATTTGTCCACGACTGGCAGGATAGCAGGAGAAATGACTTTTATAAAATGAAGCTCTAGAAAGTGAGGAAAGATGAGTCTCGGTTACAGGCTTTTTCTAAGGTTAGATGCATGAAGCATTACACCAATTCTGATGTCAAAAAGCTCGAGTTACTTGGACTATTTTCTGTTACCAAACGAGGGCGCTGCTGGTTTATTCTCTGCCCAGATGCTCTTTCTGCTCTACCCAGCGGTCCCTCAGCCTGTTTCTTTTAGGGCCTCACCAATAAGATCAGACAAATCACGAAAAACTTTCAGATTCACCTGCAACGGTGGCTTTTTTTGGTTGTTTGTTTTTTTTTTTAATAGAAAAAGCCTTTATTTCCTTTTCCACATTCCAAAAAAAATAGAATTGAAATGTTGTTACAAGAGATTGCATATTCCCACCCTCAAACCCATGTTGCGGTTGTTCAGCGATGCTCAGGCCTAGGTATAATCAGGTCAGCATCGCAGACAGCATCAGTGCTCCAGGGCTAACCCAGCCAAGAGCTGCCTCTGGATCAAGCCAGCCTGGCAAAGCCAGCTCAGGCTTTGCTGCTCCCTGGTTGGGATTTACTGTGAGAAAATGGGCTCCAATCTCCGTTTGCAGCAGGATGGGAAAAACTTTTAACTGCAGCAACAGCTTCCTTTTTCACCTTCCAGATTCAAATGTTATTTCTCCCATTTCTTCATCATCACCACTGACAGAAATCCAAGGGGGTTTTGAAGGTGCCCCATTGCAAGAGTCCAGGTAACATCCATGCTGTATTGAGAAAGATGGAGAGGAGTGAACATAACCACTCTGGAGTAAACTGCATCCCTACAGCTCTGCAGAGCATCATCCACTTATATCTGTCTTTTAACATACAACTCATACCTCCCTCTAAACAACAAAAACAAAAAAGCTTTTGATTTTAAATGATAGCAGGAAATGTCATGGGGCTCTGAGAGCTGGGAGGCTCTCCGAGGTCAAGATATTTCCTAAGAAAAAAATTACTTTAAAGTTACAGCCATTTGGTCTTTCAGCTGGAAAAGATTTTCAAGGGCCCCAAAGTCTTGCAGACAGTGCCAGTGTTTCTCCTACCATGGAGTTTACCTTGCCAGAGCTCCCAGCCTGAGCAGGGGCTGCCCCTTGCTAAGTGAGGTCTAGATCAGAGCCAGTGGCTTCACCAATCACATCAGCATGGACTGGGCACCATTGCTGCTAAGGAAAAAGCCCAAATAAACAAAATGCCACGTAAAGCTAAGTAACACTAGCTAGTTACTAACTAGTGCTGCAGGGAAACTCCTGCACCTCATAAAAACCAAAAGCTGAAAAAGATTTGCTTGCCATCATCCTATAAAATAATTTTATGGGTCCTGCCACTGAGCTTGAGTGAACGCCTGCTCCAAAATTCACCATGTTTTGCCCATATTCACCAATATTCTTGTCCCATATTCGCAGAGCAAGTAATTAAATAAGGATGAGAAGAGTTTGAATAGATGTGCACCACTCAGTCCTTGCCTCTTACCTGTCAGAGATACTGGCCTGTATTTTGGAGTTCATGCAAGTGCCTGGAAAGGGAAAAAAAGGACAAAAACACACTTATCAGTGATTCAGTCAGGGCCTGGAAATAAACACATCAATGTCCACCCGGGGTTTAACTCTACCAAGCTTTGGATAAGACACTGTTAGTTTTCTGCTTTTCATTTTTTAAACTGTTCACTAGTATCCAGAATATTGACATCAGCCCATTCACCCAACCTCCAGACCCTTGCATATAACACATTAGGTGTAGATCATTAATACTTTGGGTTTATCCTCTGGGGCGATGCTGGAGTTGTCCACCTCTATCAGGATGTTCTTGTCATCTCGGGTGACTGGCGCTTGCTGTCCACTCTGGAGGACCTGTGGTAGATTCCCTAAACTGACATCCATGTCTTTGAAGGCATGGAGTAAAAACACCCCCAGAATGATGGTGAGGAAGCCACAAACTGTCCCAATGATGTCAACAACAGTCATGGTGACCCACTCCTTAAAGAGGATGACGGAAGTTGTGATGACGATGGTGGTGAACAGCACATAGTAGATAGGAAACACCAAAGATGTATTGAAAATGTCTAGAGACTTATTGAGGTAGTTAATTTGTGTAGTGATGGATGCCACCAGTGTGACGACTAGGATCCACGTCAATGGGTGCTGCAGTACAGGCTGGCCAGCAAAGAAGCCCTTAATGGCAATACCCAGGCCCTTGACTGAAGACACGGAGAAGGCACCAATAACAGAGCAGATGGTGAGGTAGATGAGGATGTTGCTCTGGCCATAGCGCGGTGCGAAGTAGAAGATCAGGAGGAAGCAGACAGCCAAGAGGATCGCAGCATAAGCAAGGAAACCTGGAAGAGGAAGAGAAGTAACTCAAAACTGAGCAGTGGGCATGGAGAGCAGTACATGCTGCCCAGCCCCAAGAGAGAACACAACCTCTTGCATACCTGGTTCTTTCAGCTTAGAAGACATTTCATCCAGAGTGGTGACCTCTTCATCCTCCGGGGCATGTATCACCATCACAGTGCTGCCCACGAGGCTCAGCATGCAGCCCAGCTTTCCTAGCATGTTGAGCCGTTCTCCAAGCAAATATGAAGACAGGATAGCACTGTACGGAGCAGAAAAATGTCAGCAGGTCCTTTAAAGTCCTTTACAGAAGGAACAGTAGCTAAAATAAGGTAAGGAATGCCTTCATGTGATATAAGAACATAAATTTAGAGTAAATATGTTGGATTCCAGTGTTTTATTACACAATCACATTGCATCTACCAACAGCTGAACCTGCAGAGATGCAGGTGTGATCTCCAGCTCACAGCTCGTGTATCAGCAAGGTGAGGAAAATGCTGAATGTGTTAGCACATCCTCAGGAATATTTTCAAGGTCTACAGATTCACTTAGGAGCTGTTGGCCCTTACTAAGCTGTTAGAGCCCAAGGAAATGACTTCTGAGGAAAACAGAGAGAAAAAACCCCAACCAAACAACAAAGGAGTTACATCAGTTGTAACTAAATCATCTGAACTATTAAGCCCCAGAGAAGCTCTGAATGTATGGAGGCTACAGATATATCTGCAGAAATATCTAGTTGTTGTCCATAAAAATTAGGGACAAGACACTGGAGCAGTCCTAACCCTCAGTTTGCTTCTGCATTTCACAGTAACAGACTTTCTATAGAGCCTTCAGTATGCAGAGTCGTGCGTTTTGATATGAATCTCCTTCTTAAAAGTAAATAAAATAGGATCGCAGCCCTTTTAACAACAGAAATACAAATACACAACATTAAAGCACCCTAAAAGCCTAGGACATAAAAGGCAAATGACAGAGTTTAAATACAAGCCTCACATTTTTGACCCTTTTAGATTTTGGTACCGTTCACTATGAGAACAAAACAAAACAAACAAACAAGAATCTGAATTGCTAAAAGGACTGTAATAAAGAAGAAAATAACACTGATATTTGTAATAATTTATGTCCCCAAAGGCATGCTACTTAATTCATAACTTTCCAAATGATCCCCCGAAAGGACAACATCTATAAATCACTGGACATTGTTTCCTTTAGGCAGAATAAATCATATTCCTCTCATTTTTAGTCTTTCTGTCTTCCCAGACAAACAAGCAGATTACAGACACATAAATCACCTTATGAGAACGCTCAGAGCCCCCAGAGGTGTCACAATCGTTGCAGGAGCAAAGGCATAGGCAGCAAAATTGGCAGCTTCCCCTCCGCCCACTAAACAAGCACAAGAAAAATAAATAGCAGTGAGTTACAGCAGGCTTTTTGTGCTTTCTCTGTGAGGCTTGCAAACCAGTAAGACATCAGTTAGACAGTGGTATTTTTTATAAGGGATTCCATGCTGCTGCTAAACAGGACCAGATAATGGGTGCAAATCTACTACAGATTAATACAAGGAGAGAAGCATCCCTAGAGCCCAGTGCTATGTGGAGCAGGACGGGGGGGTTGGGGGGGGTGGTGGTGGAGGGGTGGGAATGGGGATGGGGGGGGAGGGGGGTGGTGGTGCCAGGGCTTGTCCTTGTCACAGCTGATCCATATGAACTCATTAACACAGGCAGCTGCAGTGTGTCTGGGTGGTTAATGAGGGGTGGGCACTTGTGGGAGCCCCAGTGCTAGAAGCCACCTACAAAACGTCTCTCCATGGGGCTGTGGTGTTGTTCTCTGGCAGAGATGTCCTTGTTTCCTGAGTAGTGAGTGTTGTGTGCTTGCTTATGGGTTGTGTTGTGGTGGCTGTGCAGCAGGAGCTGCAAGGGCAAGGTGGGGGTACTTGGAGCTGCTGCAGTGGTGAGATCCAAAAAAGACTGCTCTGAAAGACTCTCTAGTAAAACCTGCTGCTCTCTAAATGGCTGTGAGTCCACTTGGGAAGATACTGTAACATGCAGCATCAAAACAGGTTTTAAGGCTAGCTTTAGGAGAAAACAAGCTTTGCTCAAGAATGGAACTGCTACCAACACCTCCTTCTTATCACCCCTGTGCAGCAGCAGTAACCTTTCCCAGAGGCCCCAGGCATGCATGGGAGGTTGTTTGCCCTGTGCCTGGTATGCAGGCAGACCGTTCAACTACCTTATTAAAACCTGGCTTTTCATGCATTTGATCTGGTAAAACTGAGCTATCAAGTCCTACCAGTCCTGCAGGAGGATGGGAGATTCTGTGTGGCTCACCAGCCTCTGCTACAGATGGGGGAACTTGCCAGAAAAAAAAGGATTTAAGCCACTAGATATTGGGCTTATTCCACACCTGATTCACAGGGACAGACACACTGGAAAGGTTGAAAACACAGGGAAGCAGCTTCTACTTACTGGTTAACAAGCCAGCCCACCAGAGCCAGTCCTTTAGGTAGCCATGGCCTCCATCTCCTGAGGAAGCAAAGCACATAGACATGCAGGAGTTAACAACTGTGTTCTTCAGAGCAAGAGATGAGAAACAGCCCTTTGTAGAGGTATAAATTGCAAGAGGAAGAGTTTGACAAAGAAAGCTTCCTGGAAGGACACAATATGCAGAGATGCTGTTCTATATGGAAATTATGTTGAATAAAGGGATTAGCAGAAGCTGGCGTTTAGGGCTGGACAACACAAATACAATAAAAGCAGTGGCTTAATCCTGGGTGACAGTGGGAATGATACCTTATTGCCCCAAAGGTTATGGACCTGGGATGAAGCATGCCCTGCTGCAAGCAAGGGGCCTGGGGCTGCCCTTCAACCCTGGGAGCAGTGGTCATCCTCACTCATTCATCAGGATGCATCGGCCTCTCAATGCATCAATAAGCACACCAGCTGGGCTCCCATGGACTGGTCATGTCTCATCTGGCATGTTCCACTTGCCTGTTCCCTGTGCATCATCGTGGAGCAGAGGGATGAAGGATGGTAGGGGTTAGTCTGTGCTGGATACCAGACTGCTTCCAGGGACACTGCCAGCTGCATCCTGCCTGTGAGTAACCTGTGCTTCACTTCGTGTCGCACTGCCTCACTGTGGAGTCTCACGTATGGACACTAAGGTAAGGCAATTTTTCCAAACCTTGTTTTCTAGTTCAAGTGATGGTTATAGCTATGAAGGATGAAGAGAGGAATAGGTGTCTGGTTGCTCTGTGCAGGCATGTGGTGTCATAGTTTGTGTTGCTGTATGGTTGTGGTGAAGGCTCCCTGTGTCCTGTACCAGTGGTTATCTGCTCCATTTGTACACTGCCTTGTATCACAGGGCCTCAGCCTGAATAGCCAGAAATCCTAATGTTAACTTCATGTGCATCATTATGTGACTGAGCACTTCTGATGAAAAATGACTGCTGGTATTGGAACAACTAAATGGAAGAAAATGTTCATATAAATGAAGAGTGGACATACTGTGCTGAGAACAACCCAGCTCCGGTCTTAACCCATGTGTTGTTAGATGTGAGGAGTTTGAGTTTGCTGACATTGTGAACCTTGATTTTGCTGGGTCAGAGAAAGCTTGTGTTCTTGCTAAGTCTGACCTGACTGGTCAGTAACAGTAGTGCTTGATCTGCCTTGGAGAAAAGTGATGTGCTCTCAGATAGCAGGGGTGAAACACTGGGACTGAGAGATTAAAGGACAAGATGGGAAAAGGGGAAACAAAGAGGCACACGTGAATTGTTAAGGACATGTGGAAAAATCTTTTGCTCAAACTCAGCCTCTTGTTCCTCAACAAGTTCAAATGTTATGCTTTGGTATGCCTTAAAAAATGCTGATTTATTTGCTGTTGGGGGTTTTTGTTTGGCTGGGCTTGTTTCTCAAGAGCTCTTACTGTCAGCTATGGTTTTATGTCATGAATCTCTAATTCTTGGTAAAACATAATGAAAAATAGGGAGGGGGTTGCACTTGTTTTACTCACTTGGCTCTGTTATGAGAGGAGTTCATGGAGGTAAAGAGAGGATCATTTTCTAAAGTCAAATCAATAGTGGTATTTCATTGTGCAGATATAATGCCAAAAAGCAAACCTTTTTGAGGTCAGCAGTTGCATTTGGCCAGTGTAATGGCAGAGAATGGAGATGGACCCAAGACTGGCCTACAGCTCAGGTGCTGTTGGTAGCTCTGCTAATTGACTCTGGACTCAACCCATGCCTCTATATCCCCATTTGGGAACAGTGATATTTACTTCCTTTGTAAAATGAATTAAGAATTGTTCCTAGGCCAGAACTGGGCAGCAGTAGTATTTTAATTATCGTTATTTTGTTTTGTAGTTATGCAAGTAGGTCAGTGCCAGGTAGGGCTGAAGCTGCTGCTAGAGTGCATGTTTACAGTGCTGATGGGATGTGTCAATTCCACAGTGCAATTCTGCTGTAGGCAGTGCTCCTCTGCCATTTCCCATCCACGTATATGTGCACATAAACATACACCTCTCCCTGAGAGCTTCCTGCTAGAGGAAAGTTATCCACATGTTGTTGAGCAACATAGCTTGGAAGTATCCTTCCTGAAGACCACAAGCAGAGTTCACACAGATTGCAGGCATGAAGTCTTGCATTAATGAATGGCTTTTGCTAATGCAATTAAAGCACATGGGGCCTCATCCTTGTCTCAGTGACTTGCTGGTAAAGCTGCCTAGTGCACCAGTAAGGGCAAGAGTGGGGTCATGGATCTGTGCTATTCTGCTGTTTGGCATGGTGATGACTTGTACTTTTTTGCAAAGGGGCCCATTTCAAAGAGCTTTCACACTGATTCATCACGCACAGCCCAGCTGTGATGGATGTGTATTATTTCTCTTATCACACTGTGCATGTGACTTGCTATCTTCAGTGCAAGGCAGGGGAATGCTGTTTTTAGCTCAGCCATTCCAGTGCAGGGCTCTGTAAATTAGCTCCTCTGCTCTAGCACAGCACTGATATCTAGATCCTGCAAAAATATATCCACAAAAGGTCTTATTTACATTGCTTATGGAAGCTGATGTGTATCCAGAAGTGTTGTCTTGCCTTATGAGTGCTGGAGTTCTGGGAACAGGTGGAGCTCCCCATTCTTACCCCCTCAAAAGCCATACCTGCCCTGGTGCCTCCCTTCTCCACCAGCCGCAGCAGCCCCTTCTTCTTGAGGATGACACTACTTCCAATGAGGAAGCTGGAGAAGACAGCCAAGCCCAGGCCAATGTAGAATCCGTAACTGGTTTCTAGCCGAGTTACCCAGGAGTTATCCGAAGTCCCATTGTCCCAGACAGGGTCAGCATTGCCGATCACTTGGCACACAACCCGATGGGAAAGGCATGAAAGGGTGAGCAGAGAACCTGTGGAGATAAACCAGCAAATTATTGATATGACTATCAATAGTGCCTCTATTATCTTTGGACTCATTCAGTAGTCCCTCTGAGCAGCCACCCATGCTCTCAGCCTAAGGGCACACATCCACCAGGTCCCAGGACACCTCTTTAACTGCACATGGAAATAGCAAGGTGTTGAATGATAGATTTATGGTGTTCAAGCAGCTCATTGACACTGAATGTGTCTGTCAGTCTAGCAAAGTGGCACAAGTTTCTGAACTGGAAATGGGAAAGCCACAGGGATCACTATGATAAATAAATTTGAATTTCCAAATATTTATGCCAGAGTTTCTGCACCAAACTCCAATGTAATGGATTTGAGCTATGCCTTATCAACACTCAACCTTGTTAATTCAAAGGTTTTTGTGCTTTCCAGCCAACTAATCCTTGCGTCTGCCAGCATGCCAGCTTTGGGTTTGATGTGGAGTTATGCCAGTACTTTGTAACTGTGCATCTGTTCCAGCTCTGTGTTCCGAGCAGTGCCATGGGATGGCTTGTAAAATAACAGGCTTGTCCTGGTCCAGACTTTAATCTCTGTTGTCTGTACTGTCTAAGGGTTTTATTTTACCTATTTGCAGAGTGCCTGGGTGCATGCCAAGCCCTGTCAGTGAGGAAGGACTGAAAGCAGTTTTCTGCTGTGAACATCAACAGCACTACCCCCCGTGTCTGTAGCCAAGGTGTGCTTCTGTGTGTGGGAGGGAAAATTGCAGTTTATTCCTACCCTCACACCCCTACCGCACCCAGCACTTCTTTCTATTGCAATCTTCTCCCTGTGTGTAGTAAAGGCACCGTGACCAACTGCGGGGAATAGAGCAGCCAGGTGGAGTGTCATGAAAGTCCCTTTGTAGGAAAACACTGTAATCTTCTATCTAAACTCAAAGGAATTACAGAGCAAGTATTTCTGTTGTGCAGTGCAATGGCTGAACTGCTCATAGTCCTACTGGCAGCTCCAGATTTTCCTGAAGTGACTGACTAGCACTCCTATCACTGCACCCCCAGTCCCTGGCACGTGTAGATGACGATTTGGATCTGAACTGGATACAAACTTTTTCTAATGGAAATAAATACAGTGACTTTCTAGATGCATTTCCAAAGACTCCTTAATAGGGCTCTTCTCTAAGACAGAAATATTCTTGATTGTGGAAGTATTTCCTGGGGAAACAGGGTGACAT
Source organism: Melopsittacus undulatus (assembly GCF_012275295.1). Classification (NCBI taxonomy): domain Eukaryota; kingdom Metazoa; phylum Chordata; class Aves; order Psittaciformes; family Psittaculidae; genus Melopsittacus; species Melopsittacus undulatus. The sequence continues at coordinate 11,644,695 of NC_047536.1, forward strand.
CTTGCCCCCTCGGCAAGGTAAAAGCCTCCACGGTGTGCTACTAGGTACAGACATAAGGCAGTGGGATGGGGCTATTGCCAAATGGATCAGATAATCTTTAAGGGAGAGAAACTAAAACCGTAGGTCCTCTGCGTCCGCGTTAAGGCTGACAGCGCAGCTGCGTGTGGCTTGCGCATGAAGTGAGTTTTCCCGTTCCTACACAGACCTTGCAAAAAGGAAAAGAACCCCGAAGTCCATAAAACCAAAGCAGTGACAGAGAACAGCCCCGAAGCCGGGGAGGGCAACACCGGGGAACTGGGGCTCCCACCACCTCCCCGAGGCTCGCCGCGCTCCCCCCGCGCTGCCCCGGCCCGGGGCGCACCCACCGTTGCTGCAGCTGCTGTTCGCCTCCAGAGCCTCCATCTCCTCCGTGCTCCGGAAGGCTCAGAGCATCGCGGCGGCGCGGGCAGGAGCCGGGGCTGGGCCGAGCTGCCCGCTCACCTGCCCGCACACCGGCCCGCCCGGCTCCGCCTCCTCCGAGACGGGACGGGGTTGGCTCGGGGCAGAGGGTGCCGGGCAAGCCCCGCACCCTCCCTGGGGCGGACACCTCCGGCCCCGCTGCAGGAGGCTGAGCGGGGGCTTAGGTGGGATGTGAGCCCAGCTGCACGGGTTGAGCTGCAGGACGTGGGGTGCACACCGAGTGGCTTGTGTGTGCTGCAGAGCTGTGGAGTTCATACATGCACGGAGTATAGTGGAACAGGAAAGTAATCATGAGACATTGTTTGGGCATTTTGTTTGAAATTATTTAAATGTAAGAAAAACCGAGAGGGTAAATCTAGGTTAGATACAAGGAAGAAATTCTTCACTCTGAGGGTGCTGAGGTGCTGGCACAGGGTGCCCAGAGAAGCTGTGGCTGCCCCATCCCTGGCAGTGCTCAAGGCCAGGTTGGACGGGGCTTGGAGCAACCTGCTCTAGTGGAAGGGGTCCCTGCCTGTGGCAGGGGGGTTGAAAGTAAATGATCTTTAAGGTTCTTCTAACCCAAATTGTTCTGATTCCATAAATTAAATCCCATACTCCTGGAGAGATCTCTTACCTAAAAGTGACTGTAACTGCAGTTAATATAATAAGGAAACATTTCATGAAGTGTCTTGTTTCTTCAAACTTTGGTGTTTATTATTCTCCACTTAGTACTATGGATGTGTCCAGCAGGTTGTAGGACTGAAGGATGAAGTTGGGGGCTAAGAAACATGTAGAGGTCTAGCAAAGATGGCTATATCCTGATGTAAGTTCTGTGGTGGGCGCAGGGTTCCCTATATTGTGTACTCACTAGGCAAAGGCATGTTCTCTGCCGAAGGTCTGGCCAAATTTACCTAAAGGACATTCCTGACCTTTGAGTTGTAGTGGGAAAGATGCATTTGTAAAAGCAGTATCCACAGAAGATGAGTGTGTAATGACAAGGGCACTCTTACGCTGTGAAGTGTTGTGCAAAAGGAGATCAGAGCTGCACAAACCATCACCAGCAGCAGCTGTGACTTGAGACTTAGCTGCCTCCATACTGAATCCCAGCTGTGAGCTCCTCCATCACTTACATTCATTTTACACCCTTCTACTTCTGACTGTTCAGTTGGTGGGTCTTGCTCATCATGACCACATGGTTCAGCCCATACTATAGATTGGGGGCTCTGTATCCCCCATCAACCTGCCATCCGACACAGCCAAGCTTCTCTTGCTAATACTAGTGTGAACTTTTGGAGCATGCTGCACACCGTGTGTTTTGACTTCATCCCCACCCTCTTCTGCTGAGTCCTCCCTTCCTGTGTTTGTGCCTGGTGTCCCTGTGTACGTAGAAACCTATTGCCAGTACAAAAGCCTTTTCGTTGCAGCAGGAGCCATTAGCCAGACTCAGCTGTAGGTCAGCAGAGATAAGTAGAACCAATGGCTTTTCTTCAGCAAGCCCAAATTTATAGGCAGAAGTAGTATCTGTCATAAAGGCAGAATAAAGATGTGAGATCTGCAGGATCTGAGCCTGTCTGAAAATTAGGATTTTCTTTTTTTCTCCCCATAAAATATACCTGTTACTACAGAAATTGCCCTTAGACCATCAAGCTGCTGCATTACCAGCACTGTGCAGCTCCTTCACTCAGTACCTGATCCTATCTCTGTACAACTGTATTCTCCAGCAAACGTAATGTTCAAGTGTTTTCTGAGTCATTTGACTTTAATGGGGTCTGTTCATCAGTCGCAGACCTGCTGGTCACTGGCTGGGAGAGGCTGTGCCAGCCAAATCCAACGTCCTTTCCTTTATCATAGGGCACTTGATAATCAATCCAAATCGTGTGGTAGCAGATTTTGATGTAGGAAATGAAATGTGTGCTGTTTTATCAGTGGTCTGGGAGACACTTCTGCTGTTATATATTACGCAGGCAAAAGGCACCCTGGGAGAGACAGTGATGGAAAGACTCTGCTTATTTAGTAAATTTACTGTCTGATGCTGGGTAAGAGCTATTGATGCAATGTGTCACTATGAGGTTGATTGCAGAAAGTGAGCTGATGGCTGGGATGGACAAAGGTTTGCTGTGTTCGCAGTGCTGCCTGCCTGTGGCTGGCTGGGTCTGGGGGAATTCATGTCTTGTGTTCCCTCACAGGCTGCTGTACCTTGTGGTCAGGTGATGTCCCCTTTGCTGGACTTTCTCCAGCACTCTGAGGTCTTGATTTCAGCTGGGGAATACTAATGGTGTTGTGTTTATTGACAGTTAAACTGTGTCCAAAATGATGTGGGTGACTGTTGTTGACATCTGTGCAGAGTGCAGTTGCCCACTGCGCACAAAGATGTATTTGAGAGGGAGCAGGTTTGTATGGAACAGATCTGGGATTTAAATAATCCTTTAGGTCATGGTGCAACCTGATAAATTACTGCTACAAAAGAGGAGGTGATGCAGTCAAAAGCAAAAGGCACTTTGGGCCACAGCTTTACCTTCCCCTGTCAGCTTGGTTTCCTAAAGGAGAAGGCTGATGTGACCACATACATGTGTACCCCTTCTTCATCCCCAAAGATATTTGACCCCGTGGGCCAACTTTTGTCAGATTTGACAAGGGGAGTGATCTCCATGAGAAGCTGCTAATCAGCTCTGGGAAGAGGAGACATGACAGGGAGGAGGTCCCAACAGGGGGAACACTGCACTGTGAGCATCTCATGCATCAGAGGAGGAGGGCTCCCAGCTGTCACCACTGTGCAAGAAGCTTGTCAGATCTTGCAATCACCCATGGGAGACAAGTGTGTCATGGATTTATTTCTCTCTGGTGCAGGGGTGTGGTATATAAAATCAAGTCCCAGGAGTTGCATTTGATGGATTTAGCAAGGCTGTGTATGGGGAGTTAAAAACCAGGTAAGATAGCATGGAATTGCGTACTATGCTTAGTCAAGGGCAAGTTGAGACTGATAACAATAAAGCAAGGATGCAACCAAAGCTTCTTTTTTATTGCTTCATATCCTCATTTTAATGGGAAGGCTGTAATTAAGGGAACTCAGCTCCAAGCTATGACCTCACTGGTTGATACTCGCATCAGATGTTCCCTTAAAAATAGTTCATCAGAAATCAGATTCTTCCTTAGCAGCTCATCTTCTAACAATGCAGTTCTTCCTGAAATACCGGTTTCCTAGCCAAAAACACTTGACTGGGTACAGCAAGGCAGCTTTGCATGCAAATAACCTCTTTGGCAACATCAGAAGGCTTTGTTTCCCCTGCTCTTCTCTGCTCATCTCTTCTGATCTGGAAAAAATGATGGAAAAATACTGGATATGAATTGTCCTGCTGTACAAATAATGGTGGAAGTACCCAGCTAACAGGTGGTGGAGACTTTTGTCCTTTGATGTCTGCTAGGCATGGTGCCTGTGGAAACTTTCAGGACAGGGTTGCAATATTCTGCTATGGCTTTGTATAGTTTGAGAACTCAAATGAGTTGTTTGCTGCTTCAAAGCAAGAGTAAATCCTCTTCCTGAGAATGACCTGGTAGTGTAAGGAATAAGGGAATTGCCAGGTGTTCAGAAGATTACAGCACTACATGAAAGGATGCTCAAAGCTTGAAAGACTGGACTTTGTTGGGCAGGCAGCTGTTAATTCAGCCTATCCCAGAGTAACCATGTCTGCAGCAGCTGAGGCTGTCATTTTGTGCCATAAGAATTTAGACACCACCACAGTCACATCCATGGTGTGTTCCCACCCTTGCTGTTCTGCTCTCCCTGTACCAGTGCACATACCTGTGGGTCTGTGCTGTGGGGCAGCTGACTGATCCAGGATCGTTAAACGATAAAACACATCCCAATTGGTTTCTCCCATGGTTGTTAAATATTTTATCCAGATCAGTTCAATGATAAAAGCCATTGGCCCTATAAACCATCTATGTTGGCAGGAGTGGTAGGTTGATGATGGATAGGAGGAGGATGCTCAGTGGACAATCGGAGGCCTTAAGGCATAAAAGTAGCAGTGGGTGCCACAGGATGAAGACATATGTAATCAGCAGATTGTTTATTTGCAGACCTCTTATCTTCTGGGTGTTTGCATCAGAACTCTTAAATCAAGCAAAACTAGGTATGAAAGGCACTTCTGGCTTGCAGAAGGGGTCATAGAAATGGTTATTTTGTTATGCTTTTGAAAGAATAATGCAATAGCTAATGAACTGTTCTTCACATTGGTGAAGTGCCACCTAATCTGAAGATTTAAATATATTTAGAAACATTAGGAAGAAGAAAGATGTGGGCCTATATCTTTGATGCTGGTCCCCTAGGGCTGGTTGTCTAAAATTCAGCCTTGGACCCCGATATTCAAAGCAAATATTTCTACTGGCTCCAGGTGAGACCATACAGCACGCGGCACTTCTTAGGGTGATGTCTGTGAGACAGCAGCTAAAATCAGTCAAAAAGAAAGAAAAAAGAAATCTTGATGGAGGAAAGGAAGAAAACGCAACAACCTGCCTAGTATCAGTGGTGGAATCAGGAAGAAATTCCCGCTCTCCTCTCTGCCGTGTCCTGCTGCAGAACCATGTTGAAATCAGTAAACACTGGGCAACTTTTACCCCTTTGGCAAACAGTCCTCCACAGCAGCATGTTCACACAGAGCTGCAGGCATATCAGGTGTGCTGTGACTTAAAGGACATCAGAAAGACCAACAGAGCTGTGTGGTCATGGCGTAAAGTTCACTTCCCATTTCATGTGAAGAATCATTGCATTTTTATTCCTAGGAAGTGTTCCCACAGGGAAACCTTGGGAAGAAGATATGAAAGGGAACATCAACTAAAGTATTTTGCCTGGAGCTAATGAAGCATAAGTGCTCCCAGTAGCATAGATCCACGTCAGTTCCTTCACCCCAATTCCACAGCTCCCAGGACATCAATTCCCCTCAATTCCCACTGTTTCTTCTCCAGTCAACAAACATGGGTGCTCCTCAGATGCTTTTAACACAAACCTAAGAATTGTTTTAAATGGAAATTTGGAGAAAAATAGCAAGGAGAGTCTCCTGGAATAAAAAGTCCCTTTTTTGAGTTGACAGGTCTGTGGTAATGTGAAAAAAAAGAGCTTCCCAGTTTAGCTTTGAGTAGGGCCTGTCAAATTCTATTATTTATAATTATGTACTTTTCCCTCCCCCAGCCCTCTTATACTAAAATTTTCAAATGAAAATTTGCTGTGGAAGGATGTTTTTATCAGAAATCGTTAGGTGTGGGATAGGAAAACTTGTTTGCTTTGGTGCTGGCCACAAACCTTTTTATCAACAAAATGCTGCCATTATTCCTCTTGGCTTTTTTGTGTGTGTCAAGTGCAATTGGAGGCTCTACCCAAATAACAGTCATCACAACAGTGATGGTACCACAAGGGTAAAGTCTGCCCATTTCACGAATGAGCCCAATTTTTATTTCTGTTCATCACAAAAGTCATCCCACATTTGTTGTACACACTGGTGGTTGCTGTGTTACGGGACATTTCACCATGTACCAGATGCTTGACTCTTGCAGAAGCATTTCTAATGGAGATGGAAGCTTCTGTTGGCTGAATTTTTAGAACAACAGCAAAAAGTAATAATACAAAACCAAAATATCATCTTCAGCTGCATAGCAAATATGGATCAGAAATTTAACACCTTATCAGCTCACGAGCATAAATATGCCTCACCATAAATAAAATTCATTGTACAAAATAACTCAAGCAGCTTTTCATACAAATATTGGTACATTTGACAACAGGTTTTGAGAATATTTTCTTGGGGTTTATTTTTACATCTTCAATTCTTTTGTCTTTTGTTCTCAAACACATAAACCTACTGGACTGGAGTAATGCAGGAGAATTTAGGACTAACATGTTCTTCAATGCTAATAAGTGCTGCCAGAGACTAAAAGGAAAATCACTGAAGTGCTGAGCTTGAACTAGGTTGCTTCCCCTTTCTACTGTATCATTGAAAGTTAAGGGCAGCATCACCCAAGAAAGGCATGTGCACTGCCAATAGTCACATGTTATAATGCCAAAGCTGAAGGGAACATTAAAAAACCTAGTTTGATTTCATTAATGACACAGGCCATCCCTTCTTCCCCCTGTACTTCCTGTATTGAGCCAACAACTTGTCTTTGAAATAGGCTAAGTGGTGGATGGTAAATCCTGGGGAGTTTGCAGACTACTTCAGAGTAAGAAGTCAAAAATAGGTGAAAAAACAGTCCCACAGTCAATGGACTTAAAGTACCCAGACAGGGGTCCATATTTCCCTAGGAAAAATAAGTTAAGTGTCTGCAGACTGGGAAAGGATGAAAACCATAGGGTTAGAGCGTATCTGCAAAAAGACACCCAAACTTGCGAGGAAGTCTGCAAGTGTGGAGAATATGCCCGACCCCATGGCAATCTGTTACTATTTAGCCCTATTGCTATAAATTTGCTTCCTATTTCCATTAACAATTATGACATTTAAAAAGGATAGTAGGAAAAAAAGTCAATTTTTGTGGAGTTCTTTAAAGACCTAAGCCTGGATCTCTTTCTCATACACAGTGAAGGAGGGTTAGTGAACTGAAGCTAAAGACTACTTGCATCCTTTAGAGAATAAATGGACAGTAACATCAAATCTCAGAAATGAAGACCATAAGAGTTTTCCTAGCTGGTATCTCATTCTACTTGAGCAACAAAGCAAAACATCTGCAAACACTCTACAGTAAAAACTACTTTACATTTTGTTCATGCACTTTGGACGTTTTGCTCAAAATATTGAATCCCTTGGAATCTGAAGGGATTTTACATTTTTGCCAGCAAATCTGAAGGCAACAAATAGATTTCATCTACCTGTTCTTTCAGGTACGTGCAATTGTGTCTTGCAGGGTTTCAGAGAATTCTTATGGCAAAACTACTGCAAAAGAATGCAAAGTGGTATTCATATTTAGGTAAAATATCTCATGGCTCACTCCAGACCTAAACAGATGAAAACAGGCATTTAAATTCACCTTACTGTATCCTTCTCTGTTTTGGTAGCTGAGACTGCGCCATGTGGTACAGTTCATCCTTCTGTAGCAACTTCTTGTTCATGCTGGTTTCTGAGAAGACTCCAACATCCCATAACATGTCAGATGCAGCAGGACATTTTATTTGTGCTGTGCCCAGAGGTGGCTCTGAGAGCCAGACAGGGATTTGTGCGACCTTTTCAGCAACACTTTCATACCAAAATAACAAGCACTTGCTATTTAGGTCAGGAAAAATAGGATCTTGGTTGGATCTCTCTTCCTTGTATCTTGTTTTCCACAAAAAATAAAGTGCTTGATTTGCCTCTTCCTTTTAAAAAATATATATTTGTAGATACCCTCACTCCAGTAGTGTAGAACTGTTGGAATACGATGGAAAACCAGAACTGATGTCCTTAGCAGAAGACTAGAGAGTGAGAGCCCTGAAGTGTCATTGAGTCCCAGACTGCTCTTCCTCATGGAAACAACTTGCTTTGCTGGGCTGGGTCCTCCCCTGCCACTAAAAGATTTCAGCCAGACTTCTTGAGACTTCACTATACTTTCAGGTTAGTGTGCTGCACAATCACGTCCCTGCAGTTTAAATGCCTGTCTTGATAATTAAAGGAGACTCCAGGTGTGAAAATGTCCAGCACTTTTCATGGTAGGGTATTTATGGATTATCAAGGGAGTAGGTGGTGAGCATCTCAAGAACAAATTCACCCCATCCAGCAAGATCTCCTCTTGCTTATTGTAGTTTGCTGGAAGACAAAAATACTCCAGCTGGGACATTTCTACTAATTAATTCTATGTTCCTGCTGACAGAATAAACACGCAGGCTCTGCCTTTTTAACACTTATAACAGCATGCAGCTTACAAGGCATGAGGAAATGCGTGAAAGGAATATATATTGTCACATCTGTGCTCTGTAACAGCAATTATCTGCTGTGGCCTGGCTAAAGCTGAGGAATTAAAGCATTGCCAGGGGTGAAGCTAGCATCGTTTCCTCTTGGAGTGCGCGGTTTGATCTCCTTTAACTTCAAGCACAAGCTTTTGTATCACGTCAATGACACTACTGAGGGGAAGCAGGGAAGACCATGAATTACAAAATCCTCCTTGAAGTTCCTACTGAATCTGTTCTCAATATCCAGGGATCTTAGATTAGCTGAGTGGGAAAAGGAAACAAACTCCAGTGTTCCCTCCCTTTAAACCTGGAAATTTCTGGGTATTTTTAATGCTTATCCTATATTTCACCTCTTCTAAACAATCATGATTTCTGAGCAATGGGAAGTTCCTAAGCCCTGCTGATAGTCACCAACCTCTGAAGCAAGATATTTGGTCACTCTGCCACTAGGAATTTGTCTAAAACAAGGGAAAATAGTATCCCAAAATGTACACAAATTACACACCCCAGCTCTCATCCTTGGCCAAAGATCACGTATGTTCGAGGTAACTAAACCTGCCTCCTGTCAGGACCAGTGATTATTTCCACCAAATGAACATGTTCAAGAGCACATTCACATGAATGCAGCCTCTTCTGTAGTCTGCAAGAAATCTTGTTTAGTCCACGGAAGATGTGTCTTTGGGGAGAACCCTTTGCATTAAAATAAGTGGATGTTCCACAGCAGGGAAAAGCCAGGCTATTTTCTCTTTCCCCAGCTCTCTGAAGTGCTAAGGAGTTATTTGGTGACTACACCATTGCTATTCTGAAACCCATGTGCCAAAGCTCCCTTTTACAGGAAGGCCAACAACATGGCACAGAGCATGAAGCTAGCCCCAGCCTGGGGCATGCAGCCATCTGAGACCAGCTGCCCTGTGCCCATCACTTGATTCTCAGGGTCCTGCCACAGGTGACAATCCTGCTTTCATCCCTTTTTCCTCTCACAGAGTGAATCAGGGGCTTGTCTTCAGACCCTCCGGCTCCACATGTCATTTGGGGATGTTGAATTGCCCCATTGCTTCTGCAGTGGGAGTGGGCTCCCAGTGCTGTGGAAGCATAGAGCTCTTTCACCAGGGTCCCCACGTTTGGGGCTGCAATATGGCTTCAGAGTGATGTGTTCGATTGGATGAATCACAGGGAAAAACTGGACCACTTCATGGAAGAAAAGCACATTTTGCCCACCCACCCCCACCCACCCCCAAGTCTGAAAGCTACAAGTAAAACCGATCACAGGGATGGTACAGAAGAACATGCACTCAAACAGGACGAGATGGGAAGATGCATCCTCGTGTGTGGTAGGCATACCCAGTCTTTGTTGCCAGGCCTCACACCATCTTTACCTCTCCCAGCCATTCTGGGTTCAGTCCTTTCTCCCTTCTCAACCTGCGCAGGGTCAGTGTCCACACTAGCAGGTAGTGGCCAGCGACTGATGGATGGGGGGCTGGAAGCAGCGCACATGCTCCACTGTGGAACTGTCTGTTTCTACAGACTTCATGTACTTGTTCAGGATGGCAAAAATCTCATTGTTCAGGATCTGATACTTCCTGATCCTATCGGCCATCTTCTTCAAGGGCTGGAGGGATGGAGAGGGAGAAAAACAGTACATGAAGAGAGTCTTATGTCATCTGACCAGCTAGAAAGTACCAGTAACTGTGCTCAGTAACTGTGCTGCTGCTGGAAAACTCTGCTAAAGCAAAGCTGCTGTTAACACGTGCTACAGTTCACTTAGCACCTCCCAGGGACCAGTGACTCACTTCATTATGGGGTTTCATGATGCAAGGCAGAGCCTTAACAAGGTCAGTGAGTGGTCCTTAAGTTAACCGTTCTAACGTCTAGACTCCCAGCTGCGTACTAATAAAGCCACTGAGATCACAGGATGGTTTCTGGAAATGCCAGCTTCTCAACTCCGGTTTCCTAACTCCGGGAAGAAGGGAAAAGCTCTGGGAGAAAAAAGAATTTGATTGTCAAGGCAATTAAAACCTTGGCCTCTCTGCTGAGACTGCAGATGGAAATCTCACAGCGAGTATGTCCAGTATGAATTAGGTTAACACTGGCCATAGTTGTAATCTGTGAGTCTGGAGAAAGCAAGATAGAGAAGTGTGCTGGTTCAGGTCCTTTGGGACCTCACCTTTCAACTTACCACGTTTTTGATGATTTCATCCTTCCCGTCCTGCCTCTGCACCTTCAGCAGGTGGTAGCAGAAATCAAAGAGGTCAAAGCGCCGTTGCTGTCCAAGGAGAACAATGATAGAGCAACCTGCCCAGTTCAGACCATCTCCAAAGCACTGCCTGGAAGGGAGGACATGGTTAATTGGGTGAGGAGAGATGACAGGATAGAATTAGGTGACAGAATTCCTACCATGGCACCAGGAGCTTCCCTTGGTGAATTCCTACGGAAATCAGATTCAGTCCTACTCCTAAACAGGATAAATACAGCTAAAGAAAATTAACTCAGGAGATAGAATTATACCAGGGCCAGGCGGTGCATCACAGGATAAGAAGACCTAACCTCTGGCTTGGGTTGCTGGCCCATCAACCCACCTCCTTCTCCATGTTCCCTTGGGCATGTCCCTTTGCTTTTCACCAGTTGTTCAGACAGAAACCTCTCTGGGCATCTCTTTATGTCCATGCACAACAGAGTCTTTCCATGAAGAACCTGGATTTCCCCCTCTACCTCTACACTGGCTGAAGCTATCACTGCAGCTGAGGGCATCCAGGGGACCTGCTGACACTTGCTTGACACTCACTCTGCAGTGAACTCGTTGGTGCCCACGGGGATGCAATACACAAACTGCATGGCGCTCCAGAGCCGGTGAAACTCCACGCACTCATCCACGTGCATGACCCCATTCGTCGGGGGTGGCCCGCGCCAGATGGGGTCCTGCAGGTAGCTCCTGATTCGTGTGAGGATCACCTCGAACATGGACAGCCCGCAGCATAACCGCTCCTTGGTCAGCAGGTCACCCTCCCGGGCAATGGCTATTTGCTGAGGAGGAGGACAACCAAAGAAACAAAAGTGAAGATACAATACAGACAGGCCTTCTCGCTGGACTTAATGCTTCCCAGTGTCCCTGGCTCTTTCAAGGTTAACACACATCCCATGCAAGGTCCAACCTTACCTCTGATGGCTGCTGCCATGGCACTTCCCACCAGAGAATACTCATCCCTCAAACGGAAGAAGACTTAATATTGTGCTCAGTTATATTTCACCAACCTCAGTATCTTTTGAAATAACTCTGTACATCAGAAAACAGAAGTTGAAGGCAGAGCTCTGACCAGAAATACTGATTGTTAATTCTGCTAACACGCTGTTCTATCAGTGCTACTTAGTGGTGCTGGGTTTAATTTCATGATTTCTGCAGATTATGAAAATAAAACAGGAGAGAACAGGGACATTTTGCTTCCCAGGACATTGCCATCATCTCTTTAACATGCAGATAGCCTATGGTTTTTTTCATTTCCTTTGTGGTTAGGGTTAAATAGCTCTGAGGAAGATGAGAGGCCACCAGAACCTTAATACTGGAAAACCTGTTTATAAGAAAGTCAAATACTCTTTTCCAGATGTGAAAGCTTTACACATGTGGAGAATTTCTGTGCCATCCCCACTCAGATTGACATGTTCAAATATAGAATGGCTCAATTGGATGGAGTTAATTTGGCTTTTACACTACAGAAGAATTAAGAGAATTGACTTCAGCCCCATCACTCCCCCAGGAGAAAAAACAAAGGGGGACTGTCAATAAGCAAGCCGGGTCTTCCCCCAGCATGGGAATACCAAGCCCACTGAGCCCCCTGAGTGGGGCTGGAGTGCAAGCTAAGAGGTTGCTCCTCTTAGCTGCCCATTTCCTGCCATTTCCAGCAGCACTACTGACTCCTCTATGCAGCACTGCCAAAAATGACACAGGAAATGGGAGCTGAGTGCTCTTAAGAGTCATGCCCGTAGCTGTGGGAGGCTCTGGCTCTGCCATGCTCACCCCAATAGATGAGTGGCTGCCATGGAGTTCTGGCCCCACGGTCAGAGCCTTCTACCCCTCTCACCACTCTGAGAGGCAGGCAGAGCAAGCGTGACATTTACCAACCCCCTGCCTATCCCAGAGGACTTCCTGGAGCTTTAAGTAGTTTTTAAGCATTTGCTCCATTTCCAGCTGTCCCTGTAATGCCTATAAAAACGTCACCCTGCTCAGAATCACCATGGGGTCTCAGAGCATCCGGTGCTACAAGCAGGCACGTGTCCTCACCAGACATTAGGAACGTGAATTATGCTGGGTTTGCTTGGATTGTCTCTATTCTACGCTAAAGAGACATGAACATCCTGCACATCCCCTTTCCTGGCTATTAGTTTATGCTGGCAGTAACCTGAAGCATTCTTAGTTTGGTCGCTACTGAAATTAGAAGCATTACAATTCCTGCTTGTCCATTACAAGGACATTCTGGGAATCTCTGATCAATTAATGTTCAACTAATAGCAAATATCAAGGGAAAGCTGTATTGCTGTGCAGAGGCCAGGCTAGGCCTGGGATCCCTAGGTCTGTTAAACAGAGGAATGGTATCGCCAGTTTCATGGCACATACTTGCACATGTTTGCTTGGCAAATAAATATTTTATCCAGCTTGGTTTTATAGCTAAAGGCTGTACATTTTCTCTCTCCTCACCTGCTCCAAGCTCTTACGGGTACAGATTAGTATCTGCACACACTAGTCTATGATAGCAAAATGGTCACACAGTAGAAGTAGAGCTATTTCAAATATAAGTTAGGTGTTAGCATTACTGTTTGCTAAGATATGGTGATAGAACAGATATTTTTGGCAACAAACTAGCCCAGTGATCTCAGTATACTGTTTCTTAAGAAATCATGATCTAGAAAGGGATGTATTCACCTTCCAAAGGATTTAATGCCCCTCAGTTATGCACATTCATAGACATAATTTGGTTCTGAAATTCATCACCATAGGACCAGTCTTTGATACAGAATGATACTACTTATATCTGACATGGTGAAGGCAGCTGGAGAGCTATTAGTCCTGTGGCCAGATCTGCCTTACAGTCTGGGATCCCACTGATGCCTCTTATCAGGAGAGGAAGGATGCTCTCAGGATAAACTGTCAAAGGCTGCTGCTGTGCTGGCTCAATTATTCCCTCTGTCTTCAAAAGGAAAGGCTCCCATTACTTTCAGTAAAAAATCAGACTGATCAAGCACTTTAGAAAACCCTTTACTAAATACCCCTACGATCAGCATTAAAAAGGAAAGGATTCCTTTAAGGAACCACTTTCACCCCCTGGTTCTTTATTAATCACCTACCAAACAGCTGCTTCTGGAATCCCAATGGAAAACAATTATTTACAAGAAACACTGATAGTTTTCCTGCCATTGCACAAATCCAGTAGTGCAACACCTCATTTCCAGCTTGTTACCTGGCAAGTAAGACTGACAGACCACCAATAACTGCAGCAGCTTCTGGCTCAGCCCCTTCACAGCATGTAATTACATAGGGCCACCTTTATGGAGAGGCATCTTCTTTCAGGTAACTGAGAGAAGCAGGCAACTTCTGCTCAGATTCTGGACAATTGCTAAAAGGCACTTGGGAATTCTGCAGGAAAAATTCCTGTATGGCCTGTGTCCAAAACTGCAATTCCAAAATGCATGTCCAAAACTGCTTAAGGAGCAAGCTTAGAAGCTATGAAGGCATCTCTAGAAAGGGACCATTGTGTTAATTTACATCTGAGCTCAAAAAAAGACCTGGTACTCAACTGTACCTGTGTGATGGATATGGGAACAGTTTACAGAAAAATTCATTTCTAGCAGGACATGAAATCCCTTTTCTTTTCATCACCATTATAAATTGTGGCAGGGATAAGCAACGAGTGGACTCTAATAGCAGATTTTAATGATGGTTTTGCATGGAAAGAAGGAGAGAGAGAAAGACCAACACAAAGACACAAAAACACAGAGGTGAATTCTTTTTCTCGAGTGTCTCCTTTAAAAGGAAGTCAATGGGAAGCGAGAGGAGTGTCTACTAAGTAAAAAAAAAGCCCTCAGTTATCCAGCCAATTTCTTTGTTTCATATATTTTCCCATGAAACAAAGCTCAAAATGTCCTTGATCTATCAGAAAAATAAGAAAAAACATCAACTTTCTGCCTGCCATACATGTCACCTCATACAACTGAGTGTTCTATTCCCTCGGCAGTACATTACAGAAAAGGGATGTTTGAATCATTTAATACTTTGAATTATTTTGATCCCATCAATCCCACTAAGTAGGCAGTGGAAGTTTGGTTACTGATATCCATGGAGCTCAAATCTTCCTTACTACATTGATCTATCTATAGAGATATTTATAACAGTACTCAGTATCTGCTCAAGAGATCCTTCCCAAGCTGAGGCCCACCTCAAGAAGCCACTTAAATGGAGCCATAATTTTAAGCATGTGCTGAAGCTCTAAGCATGTGCTAGGAGGGAAACCATTCTCAGATGTATTCCTTGACAGGGATGAGCTTAAAAATGGATCACACTGCAGCCCTAGAATGGGATCCCCAAAAGTGATGGCAATTGATTAAGTCAGGGACAGCCATGCGGAGTTTCCCCTCAAACCATCCCAGCAATTCTCCTCCTTTTTAAAATGGAGAAGAGATTTTCAGAGTTATTCAGAGCTGGCTTCTTAGCATGCTTGCCTTAAGCTCCCCACCAGCCCTCCATACTGGAGGCAGCAACACACCACCTCTGGACCCGCTTGCCAATTTCCCTTCAAAGTGTCCGCTAGGGCAAGGACTGTGATTCTGTTGTCCAATTGAGGTTTTGGGGAGAAAAAAAGGAAAAAAAAGGAAAAAAAGACAGAAAAAAAGGAAAAAAAAGGATCATTTTCCCAAGGCCAAACAGGCCACCTGGGGACTGCTATGAGTTTTCAACAGCCATCCCTTTCAATGAAATCCTTACCTGCGGAGTGCCCAGCCTCTCTATTAAGGGAACCAGGTGAAGTGGGGCATACTTGGCTTCGAGACGCTTCATGCGCACCTCCAAGCGTTCTCCTTCTGTCAAGCGAGCAGCAAACAGTGAAATGAGAGGAGGAAGTGGAGACCCGCAATTTCCGCTGAGTTTGCTCAGAGCTGCCCCCCAGCAACCATCCAATGAGACTTTGGATCAGTGAGCCAAACCGACAGCAAATGAGGGGACCAGTGATGCAGAGAAGGGAGAGATGTGCGATTGCAGGTCTCAGCAGCAGCTTTACCAAACATGTCCAAAAGCACAGCCCTGTTACTGATCGCTCCTGTTGAGATGGACATTTCATGCTGTCATTCTCCAAAGAGGCTGTGAAATGGCTTTGAAACCTTAAGGGAACCCCCAAACTAACTAAGGTTTCAGTCTGTAACTAGTCTATGGAAAATGCACCCTTGGCATTTGTTTCCACCTGACTTTTGGCTGTATCCACTGATCTCTTTCGAGGGGGAAGCAGGGCCAGAAGTAATCCTCAACAGAAATGGGAGAGAAACAGCTTCTGGGCAGAGACCTTTGAGTCTGTCCACTGCTTCCCTCTCAGCTTCTTACCTTTGATGTAGACCCTGGGCAAAATATTTTGGAAGGGAGCAGCATGCAGCAAATCACAAACTTCTTCCTGGGACTGAGGCAGGAAGAAAGAAAGATAAAGTAAGTTAAAAAATACCTGCAGGGGTTGAGTGTAGGACTCAGGGGCCTGGGCAACACTACAACAATTCATACTACAGCACCTATTCAAATCCAACCCAGCTCAGTAGTAACTCCAACAGTTTAACCTAAATGAACTAAAACTGGAAGAAATACCTCTCAACTTCAACCAGGAAGTTTCCTTAACTCAAAGAAACTACTTCCTGCCTGTACAAGGCCAGAGATCTGTATTTATTTTCTGCCCCATTTACTAACACTGCAAGTAAGAGGGCATAAAGAACATGGAGGTTTTGGTTTCATATTACCCTTATAGCTTCCTGATATTTATTTTTACATAGAGTGCCCAGATGGAAATTACCCTTTGACATTTTAAGATGTGTACATGTAAAATATACCGATGCATGGCTCTATTGCAAATAGGTATATAATAAGTTGGTCTGAAATTATTTGATTGGTCATAGAATGTTCTCAGCTAGGGATATCAGACCAGGATCCCAGTGGTGTAGTCACCAAGGCTAATACAGAGTAATACAGAAGTCCAGAGAGGAATAACATCATGAGATGCCACCTAAGAGAATGCATGCCGATGCACTTGAGAAAAAATAATCCCAAACACAGATGCACAAGGAGGAGAAACCTAGAAATAGGCAGGTGGAGACTGAGGAGTGATGGCCAACAATACACTGTGTACAAGTCTGCAATGGGAAACAGCAGCAAGGAAACCAAAGCTGTTTAACACAGAGGCATTGCATCATGACAAGGCATTAGTTTGCTCCTACAGAAGTCCAGTTCTAGGACATGCTTCCAGTTCTGTGCTTATTGTAGAGATGTAGACACACCCAAAAGCAGGTCATGACAGCACAGCAAAGATATTTGGGGGCCCAATGGAATGACTTGGCTGGATCTGTTTGAGGTGCACGAGTGGATACCGCCATCTTCCAGCCAAGAGGGAGAGGACAGTGTAGCATGGAGCTGCAGGAGGCTGTACTGGCACATGGATGCTGGAATGAGAGCAAGTTTGTGGGAGTGCAGTTTGTGACACAGTGCTGGAGGGACAGGAGCAGACCTGGGTCCCTCTACAGGCAGAGATGCTGATGCTAACAGAGTGTGCCTGTCACCTTGGTTATTTTGTTTGCTAAACACTATTAGTTCCTAGGCAAATGCTTTTTCACTGCTGTTTCTCTCTGATAAAGAGAGTATTTTCACCATTTGCAGCCTGTGTTCACCTGGTATCTATCCTAAAATTAGTCATGTTATAAATACAATTCCTTGCCAAGGCCCATTACCTAGAATTCTGCTTAGAAATTTAGTCCCAAGCAACCCCTCATTCCTTAGATTTAAATAGTAAAAGGGGGTAGACAGGAGCAGACCGCACATCTTCACTAGAGCAGTCTCTGCCAGCCAATGCCACCAGCTTTAGATCATTCTGACAGCTATGAAGATAACCACACTGTAAAAGCAATTGCTTCTGCTGCATAAGAGCTCCATTAGAGGGAAAATCTTTTAATGTGATAGCTCTACACATCTGACATCTTCCAGTGAGTGAGAACCGGTGCCCGCTGCGTGCAAAATGGCTTTATATTCTTAGTCGATTCCTGTCTTAGTCTATCCCTATAGGGGATCGAAGAGGGAGAGACTTTTTGGCTTGCATGGAAAGCAGACAGATGTGGAATTTGATGGGCAACCTTCCTAAAGGGACCCCAAATTCTCACCATTTTATTTTCTTTATTTTCTGCTATTCTGAAATGCCAGTGCCCTGCTGATGTACAGCTCTTGGGACAGCAGGAACATTTCTGCACTGAAATGAAGGATTTCTAAAAGAAAACACCATGTGTCCCTTAAGTGTTCATTTAGAGATGGGAGGGAAAAGGCAAATGCAGTACATCCAGCATAAAATCCAACACTGAGAACAGCAGAAAGCAGTGACGAAGCCACAAAGGGAACAGAAACTGCCAGGATATAGCTGCCAATTCTGGTCATTCTATAAAATAAAGCCAAGCTGCTAGGTGATATACATCTCTCTAGTTAATCTTACACAACTATTGCTCACTGAATATGTTTGATACACCCTATCTGGAACTAAAAGTCTCTATATCTGGGGTTACAATGCCAAAGGCAGGGGCAGAACCACCAGTTTTGAGAACATGCAGAGATTTTTGGTTTTCTCTGTGCTCTATGGTTGGATAAAACGTGGAGTCTTTGAACTTCCTTCTAGTTCTGCTCTGAACAAAACTTTCTGACTTGGCTTGGAAATCCCATCTTACGCTAGGGAAGTCTTTCTGAAATATTGCTGGAAAAACTGCAAAAACCACCCCTGTCAAAACCATTATGACATCAAATATACATTTTTAATATAAAATTGTGTTATGGAACTCATCTCAGTTGACTCTAGGCCAAAGTGTGAGATAAATTCATTACAAAGTGAATTTACTGAATGAAGACCTAGAAGCTAAGAAGATGAGTGGCATGCAGCCACAGTCTTTGCCCCATACAAGAAAGAGCATCACATAGGGAGCAATATCAAATCAATTCATCTAAGGTTTCAGTAAAGATAAGTCAGAGGAAATTTATCATCAGGTCTTCTGAAATTTCTTTCCTGTTGGATTGCTTTATCCCTATCACCATTAGAATCAGGTTATTTTCATTGCACTGGCACCCCAAAAGAGCAAAAGGCTCAAATCTACTTCTTGCTGTACAAATATGTACGTAAAAAAGTACTTATCCCTGTTGCAAAGAGCTTACAATCTAGAAATAAGCTCCAGCTGATTTCTGAGAAGGACAAACAAGGGGTAACTTTGAGTCCAAGAATCAAATCTAGATCTTCCAGTATTCAGATTCTCCTCCAGCAGTCCCAGATGTCAGTGACCAAGTGCCAATACACCATCCATGGACATGCCCGCAGACCCCAATAACACAGCCTCAGAGAGACCCTGAGCACACAAGAAGCTGGGAAGTAACATTCACCAAACTCTTCTGCTGGAAACCCCACTTCCACACATACTGTTGAGGTGGCAATTTCAAGTATGAGCTGTTGTGCAGGGGGTTTTGCCTTACCAGAGCCTGCTCGATAAGGAGGCAGAAGAGAATGGCATTGCCCACTTCTCTGAGGCTCTGGAACACATCAGTCTTCAGCTCTGCGTACTCAATGATGTCCTTCAGCTGATGGTGGAAAAACTCCAGGATTCCTTAAAAGACAAGGAAAGGCAGTCAGAAAAGTGGGAGCAGAATCATCTTTGATAACTTGGATAAAATGACAACCAGTGCCTTAATCACAAGTTGCAAGTTGTAACTGTTAAACATATTTATGGAGACTGGCACTGGGGAGAACTAGGATGCAGTGTCTTATCCTACTTTCAGTAACCCTTGGGAAATAGGGAGTAATTCATATAAACTCCATGGATTTCCTCATCAGAGGAAAAAGAGATTCAAGACTGTAATGGATGTTTTGGTGCTGGCTCACGTATTCCAGCCAGAGTTTCCCATTCCATCTCAATGGCAGGCTGCAAAAAAAAATCTGTGTTAACTAAGTAGAGCTTTTGAAAAATATCAGTGAAGCCACAGTAACGAAAGCTTACCAAATCCTGAAAACAAAACAGAAGCTATCAGCAGACATTCCCTTATCAGCCATCTGTGTGGTCAAATGGAGATTTCCAATGGGAGATTTCCTGGAAAGGTTTCCTATACCTATTCCAGTGTCAATAGCAAAGCCACTGAAAGTGTGTTCCCACAAGCATGGCTGCATACTGCACTGGCATGTCAGATGCCAAACTCTGTTTAATTACTAGTGTGTGCCTGACTCAATGCTGTATCAACACATGGGCGAGCTCTTGCTCAAGCATTTATCTGGAGCACCCACCTGGAGAGCCATATTCATGTCTTGGCAAGCGGCATATCTTGGGCATTACTTCAATCAGAGTCTTCACATACTGCAGGATGGTGCCTTGTAGCTGTCAGAGACAAAGGGAAGTTAAGCTGGAATGATGCCTTCTCCTGGTGTTAGCTTTGAAAGAGACTGGTTGTGCATGGGTCCACATCTGACAGTACAGGATGGAACTTCAGCTGGAGTTCAAGAACTTGCTTATTTTGGATTTCACTCAAATATAAAATTCAGACCGAGTGTATGGAATTAGAGAGCTTTTACAGCTTCCTCCCAAATAATCAATCACAGCTGCATGGACTTTCGACTTCAAAATACAGCCTGCTGTGTTTGCATTGCTTGCAGCTGAAATCCAAACAAGACTCAGTTTAGATCCAGCTGGACTTGTGCTCCTAACCCAAAAAGCATTTCACCAGATCTGCCATAGAAGTCATTCCCCAGCACAGGAAATGCTCCTTCCACCTGAGGAATGATCACTACATACTCGGAATTTAAACAAGAATTTACAAGTTTCTGCAGATCTGATGTTTTGATCTAATATGGAAAAGAACAGAGAATATTTCTTAGTTAAAAGTGCTTGCTGTCATTTGGAGTTTTACACCTGCATCCTGGAGATACATTATGCAGGATTATGCACTAAACACTATTTAGCCAAACATAAAATCTTTGTCTTTGTGCTGAATGCTGTCTGATCTCGCACACCAGCTACAGCATTTTCAACTAAGTGACACAAGTTACATCTTCAGTAACTATGGTCCTTTACAGTAGGAAAACTGGATATGCACTTGAAGTTTTCAGTTTTTTACATTGCTTTGTTAGACGAGTTCAAAATGTCGTCATTGCAATCAAACCAGAATTTGGATATTTGTAATGAATGAAGATTGTCTTTCCAGTAAAGAAAGGGTTGTAGCTGAAAAGCATGACATGAAAAAGTGTATGTTTTTGCACACTTCCTCCTCCCTTCTTAATGCTTGGTATTGCTAGTGCCCTTAGGGAGCACATGGGATCATTCTCCTGCGGGTATCACATTTTTCTTCTGAAAAAGAAAAGAACTGGAAAGCAGATTGGGCTATTGGCAGTCTGGCTTCAGAATACCTGACGGAAATGGACAGTATAGCTTGAATAAGGACTTGTCTATAGCATGAAATTTCTTATAAAGGCAGCAAAAGTTGGTATCATCAGTTTTGCTGCCTGCTCTTTGCCTTCCTGCAGCTCTCCAGGGTACCACAAGGCAGTGAGATAGAGTGCTTTAGTGCTATCACTAAGCATGAGCACAGGTCTTGAAGGTGTCCCAGACTGCAGCACAGGCAGTGCTGGGGGACCATGAGTGCCATGTCCCACCTGATCACTTCCCAGTGGCTTTTAGCAAAGCTGCATGCCAGCTCCACCACCCCCAGATGTAGGTGGCTGATCACAGCTAGCACTGGTGGAAACACTCCATCATCCCACAGCAATCAGTGGGATTCCTCAGCAACAGTGAAAATCAACTGTCAATACAAGTGTTTCAGCGTGACTCAAGGGACACAAAGGTGCCCAGATGTGAACACCCTGAATCCAAAACCCAGGCTGACCATCCAACCTATGCCTCTCAAGACATCAAGGTTTCTCCATTGCCAGGGTTAGATTCATAATTACCAAGCTCTTGACGATCTTCAACAGCTCTTCCATGACCACAGCAATGCCTTGATAGCCAAGAAGCCTGCAGATTGTCTTGAAATGAGGTGGCCCCACGAAGTTGCGGTAGGAGCTATAGATGTGACTGTAGGCAATGTTGAGAGGCTGAGAAATCAGAAGCACAGTGACACAGGACAGTTAGACAGGAGCATTTACCAGATGTGAGCAATTCCCTTATCACAGTGTTATGTTCCATCACTTCAATTAATTTTTAAGGCAAAGAAGGAGAAATAATAAACCCCACAAAAATTTCCATTTCTTCTTGTGACAAAGAGGAGATTACTTTTCTTGCTATATAGTCAGATACATTCTAATCTCAGCACACTGTCAACGTCACAAGGTTTCTTATCCTGCTATGTAGTAATGGCACTTTCAATTCCAAGGCAATTTACTCTTTCATACATTCCCAATCAAGGATTTCAGTCATTGGCCCTTTGCTTCTTCAAACCCGAATTCTTCTCTACTAAAATGAAAAGCTTTATATACTTGTAACCAGGCAGATTTTTTTCCCTATGGGCACTTGCTTTAAATAAGGCTTCTTAATAACAGTAGGAACTGCAGCATTTGAGCTTAAGGGCAGTTGGAAGAGATACAGAAAAAATCATTTTTTACATCCTGTAAAGCTCTATATCAGTCTCTGTAATTAATAGACATTCCCATGGGGCTGTGCAAAAGGCAATAATCTAACCCTGGTCTAGGGAGAACAGTACCCAGGGCTCTCCCCCTGCCAAATTTTTTGTGGCAGAAAACAAAGTTGTTTCCAGGAATGTGCTGTATCAGTGTAATCTTGGAAATATGGAAATTGCTGCAACATTTTATCAGGGGAAGATTTCTCAGATCCATTTAGTGTGAGGGAAACAGGATCAGGGGGAATTAATTCATTCGTGTTATCTGCAAAAAAAAACATAGGGAAAAATCAGATTTAAATGAAACACCACATGCTCGGCTTGGGCTCTGCAGCAGAAGTGTTGGCACCATGATTCAGCCCAGCAGAGAAGGGCTGCAGTTTCCCCCCACATCTATGACTGCAGCCTCAGTAAACAGCAAAAAAAGCCCATTCTTGAAAAGATTCTGGCAGTAGTGCCTCTTCCAGCAAAACACAGATAAACCCTTGGTTCATGCTTACCAGAACTTTCTTAAGCACCGGATAGGAAAACAAATCAAACTGTATCCCAAATGCACAGTTCAAGGTTGACTTTGTGTGAGTGCTGCATAGTAAAGGCACACTGCACTCTCATCTCATGCAGCAGAGAGCTTGCTTCCCTCAGTTATTGCAAACTCCACTCTACACGGATGTGATTCCCTTCACTGCCAGTAATGGGGCCAAAGGAGCAGAGGGACCAATGCATTGAAGACCTTAGGGTGAAAGGGAGCAAGTGTGAAGTAGTAGAACAGGGCAAAATGTTGTCTCTCCTCCAACACTACTGCAATACTGAAGCTGAAGGCTTCCCTTGTGCTCCAATTCTGACTCACTTCCTTGAGATTTACTTTAACACTTCATTCGAGTTACTAATGAGTTACAAAGTGAAGTCATTTGCTAAGAATCAGAAAAGTACTTTATTTTGCTCAGATACAGAATCCTAGCAGACTGATGTACTGATTGTGCTTTCATAGTCTGACCAGATGCTTTAATCAATTAATTAATTGTCCCTCATTTTGTTACAGCCCCAGTGCTCTGGTCCAGTAGCTTATTGCCTACTATAATAGACAGGCACACTGCTATGTGAGAAAATGAGCAATGGTTTATGTTTCAAAAAGTGTGTCTATTTAAACATCAGGTAATGCCCAGCCTGGAACATTTTCCAAATGGCTAACACAATCATCCCATAGGGAAGCCAGTAACCTGCCAGGGTCCTAGTCCAGCCCTGCTTTTGCTCTGGCTTTTGTACTGAGTCATTCCAGCCCCAGGTGCCCCCAGAAAGTGTCCTACTGCAGGGGTGATGGCTTCTCACACCTTCCTTCCTTCTCACACCTTCCTTCCTTGCTGCCCCCTGTAGACTCCTTTACCCTGTTGCTCCCCCCCCGGTTAGCACAGCAGTGGCTTGAATTAAATATCCCCATTTCAGCAAGCTCATGAATACACACTCATTTCTGGAAGCCTTTTCTGTACTCTGTGGCTAGGAGACAGGTCTTCTGTCTGCACATGCACCATGGTCCCCTGAGATGGGCTACCACTGGCATCCACCTGTGGAGGAACTGGTCAGATTTTCCCCATAATGGGGCTGACATTTCGCTGTATGGGCAGCAGGCAGCCGGTGCTGCTGCTCTGCCACCCACATCACCTCTTAGCAGGATAATGGAGCTGGAGAGCAGCTTTCAAGTGGGCTTTTCCCTCAAGTAAGGGTCTTGACAATAAGCCTGATTGGGAGGACACACATTTTAGGACGTGCATTGGCTGCAGACAAGCAGAATTCATCCCTCTCTGTATGCAAGATGAGGCTGGTTCATCGAGTTCTCTGCAGAGCTACACAGTGCATTAGCAGCAGGCTTGATTCTAATAATAATACTCTGCCAGCAATTAAAAATACAGCTCCATTTAAGGGTGAGATACACAGCTTGGGATAGAGACTGTGGGATGTAAAAAATGACACCAGGGGGTATTTTAAGACAAAACAGCTGAAGGTACAAGCTGGCTGAACAGCACAGCTCGCTCCCCCGCACTGAGCGGCTGCTTCCACCCCTTCAGAGAGCCAGAGAAAGGCCCCATCTTGCTGTGTCTTGGGAGCAGCAGCTGCCAAAGACACTGCGGAGCTTTGCCCCACCTTTGGTTTGGGGCCAAATGGGCAGCTTTGGGGTCTGGGAGGCAGGGAGTGCAAGCAGGCTGAGTTTCCAGTGTCCCACAGAGCCTGGGTGTCCCACTCCAGGTCTCAGGACAGCCATCAGTACCTGGAAGCACGTGGGGAAGGCCCCCATGTTGCTTTGGGAGCTCAGGAGGTTATATCAGGGATGCTCTGGAGCAGTTTCAGCAGCAAATGAAGCAAAACAAAACCCAGTTGTCATTTCCATCTCTTTGAGACTGTTGTTAGCCATCACCCAGACCTGTCTGAGCTCACCTAAGGGAAGGCAGGGAGAGTTTTATCCAGTGAAATAGATCAGAGAGAGAGAGATAACAAACAGATAATACTGTCTATGCCAGAACTCCCTTGGAATAACAAAGAGCTAATGAAAAAGGAATATACTTAGAGACAAAAAAGGACTTACATATAGCCCAAGATGAGTTCAGGCTCCCAGCCAAACTAACTTCAGTGTGACAGCTGAGACATGTCTTAGAGTGAAAAACAGTTCTGGCCAGAATTGTCAGAGGAAGTTCTCTAAGTCAAACAGCCTGAATGACCTGGTTTCTTCCTCTGCCACAAGTAACCTTCAATCTCCCTGTAAGACTTTTACCATATTCAGCTGTATCCGCTGGTTGCTAACACTTCCATGCGAACAAAAAATACATATTCCCCAGCTGGGATGGACATGTACAATGCAGCAGACATTTATATACCATGTTGAGGCTGTCTGTGTATATTCTGTGTCTCAGCATAATGCCTTGCTATACCAGCTCCTGATTTCCATGATCTGTATGCACTATTACTTACAAGCCAATGGCCATGGCAGTCCAGTAGCACAGCCTATGCAGCCTGCTGGAGGGCATCAGCAGCCCCCACTGCCAACTGCAGCAACCACAGCTTCTGAACACCTTCGGGCTATTGCTGCAGAAAATAGAGCAGCTCCATCCCATTCACACACCGTAACTATTTTTACAAGGGCCTGCAGCATGTACTGTCCTTAAGGTTACATCTGCCTGCATCATGCTAAGAAAGGGGAGGCAAATTCAACCAGGGAAAGGGAAACAGGAATTTCCAGTGACCCTGGGTCTGGCAGTGCCAAGAAAAATCGAAGCACTCATGAAAATACATAAATTAAGCCAAATCTAAAGCACTTACAGAGCTAAAAAGTGCTCACGAGCAGTAAGTAGTGGGTTGCTCATAATTTTGCAGCTTCTTTGTCAGACACTTGGCAACCTGCTGTGTTTTGTAAGTGGCTGAATGACAGAAAATGGTTCAGTTTTGCTGGCCACTGGAGAGCACTTAGGGTTTGCATCCTATGGTGAGGAGCCAGGGGTCGAAGGCAGGGCCACAGCTGGGTCCACCTGCAGATATGGGGAACACCAGTTGCTGAAGCAGTCCTGGCACTGGCATTGTTTTGGCATCTCCTCATCCTAGGAAATCAGAATTACGAGCTCATCACAAGTGTAAGTGGGTGTGAGCTTGATTCCTGGAGGTAGTACCAACACCACTAGGAGCTTTGCTGCATTTTCCTTTGAGAAGTGGTATTGATCACATCATGTAGAAAGTGGGACCCTTCGCTGGCCTAATCCAGCTATTTCCACTTTCTTCAGTCCTCTCTTCCTGCTAACACACCTTATTTGTGAACAACAAGAATTTAATTTCCCAGCCACTCTGAACACTGATAAACTCAACAACCCAAACACGACAAGAAGGCAGCTCTCTTGTGTAACCCACCTTTCTGAAGCACAGATTTATATCTTCAGCTCTCTCCCTGCAGGCAGGGATGTACTTTACTCACAGCAAGGGATCAGCTAAGAGCTCTCTTATCCCCCTGCTCTTGTAAGCAGGACAGAGCCATGCAAAAGGCAGGAAGCCACCTGGGAGCACTTTAATTTCCATCCCTGCCCATAATTATTTTCATCTTTGCCCCCTGTTTTCAGCTCGCTGGCAGCCACAGCTCACTCACAGGAATGGAAGGGGATACTGATCTTGGAAAACAAACCCAAAACATGCAGAACTGCCAAACAGAAATCAAAAGCAAGGGTCATGTGTCCTCCCCAGGCTTGTAATTGCCTCTCCTGATGCAGTTTGCATCATCATCTAATCACTGTTGATATCAGAAGGTCTTTGAAACACTGCACCTTTCCAGGAATAACAAAGAATGAGTAATTCCAGACCCAGAACCAATGTTTCTTCTGGGAAAGTTCTTCTCTCAAGCACATTTTGGCTTCAGACAGCAGTGAAATCACTTGTTCAAAGTCTCTCCTTAGCAGACCCAGTGCCACATCTGTCCCCTCCTGGCCACAGACTTGAGCTGTTCCCCTGACTGGTACTGGCTTTGCCTCTCCCTTCTTCTCTCTCACCAGACTGACAGGGGACACCCCTGAGCAGTCTATAATGCAGGGGCATTCAAAGAAGAGCCTGTCTTAATCCATTGGGAGTTCAGCACTAGGTCAAAGTCTTTCAAAACCCAGTTCCTGCTCTCATCACACAGCTTAGAAAATGTTAAAAAGTTAATGGACATTGCTGCAGCATCAGGGTTGAAAATCTGCTGCTCTCTGGGTTTGGCTCAAACCAGTAGTTTAAATGTGCAAGAAATCACAGAATTAAAGACAAAGCCCCTCAGTTCTAAATTATCAATGTGTACTGCAGGCCAGGATCCCACATTTCATACCATATGCCAATGTGTCTCTAATGCAGACCCTGCTGGGGACCAGTGATGGTGTTGCTGGGGGACTGCAGACAGAGGAAAACCAGAAAACACCAAACAAGCCAGCAAATAAAACTACCTGACTTGTCTCAGAGACATGCTTCTCCCAGGCAGAAGCTTTTAAGGATAACATTCCCAAATCATGTGAAGATGCCTGCCCATCCTTCCGTATTGGTTGCTATGGTGAGGGATGACGGAGCCCCAGATGGGTATAATATGAGGCAGAGCACAGAGAAGGGATTTCACAGAGGCAGGAGGGAGGAGAGCAGCTGGGAAGAGGGGAAGGCGCTGCCTGCCTGTAGCCACGCTGCTCCCCAGCACTGACAGGAGGTAAGTGGCTGCCCCAGCCCTGGGAGGGCTCCACGATGGGTGCATGTCCTGCACTGCTCTTCATGTAAGAATGGCTGAAACGGTCATTGAGATGAGCTGATTTTCGAGTGAATTAGAGGAAAGTTAAGTTGCAGTGAGAGAGGGAGGAAGAGGGAAAAAAGAAACTGGTTCTATTGCATGCAGCTCTGTGTGGAGCACTGGGATGGTTGGGAGAGAATGCTGCAGCGTGCTCAGACAGCACTTTAGCAATCTAAAGGAGTGATGCACTGAAGTGATTTGTGGCTGTTGCTAGACAGTTTGTTAGTGGTCAGTGTCTTCTGTCTGGGGGAGAGCTTTGTACTTATTATTTTTGTATTTCCCTAAAGGCATTTATTTATATTTCACCAATCTTCAGATTTCACATTTACAATCCTGATATAGCATGAGATGCTGCAGGAATAGAAAGAGTTTATGCTCCATTAAGCAACAAGTAAGGTACAGAAAATGCAGGAAAAACTTAAACCAGTGAAATAATCACTATGCAGCTTTTAAAATGGCATTTAGCTGTAAAATCAAAGTATCTCTTGGCAGCTTCACAAGCAAGTTGGAGATAGCTTAATGATCAGTTTATGTTAATTCCACGAGAAACAAAAAAGCTAAGCAAGCTTCCTATATAGACAACTAGTCAGAAAGATCTAAAACACCCAAAATCTAACTAAAGCATAAAGTATGTCTATATCCCAGTAGTTATTTTGGTTTCAAAACAGGGTGATACAGTAGTCCAGGTACCAGCAAGATTCATATTTTGTAATTTTAGCCATCTAAGACCTAGCAGCTAATCTAAGCTAGCCAGGCATTGTCCTGAGTCCAATCTAAGGGCCAGTGAAGCAGGGGAAAGACTTCACTGGTGCCAGTGGCCCTTGAGTCTGTACACAAATGAGGAAACTCAGCCTCTCCCTGCATCTGTTTTCAGGAGCACCATGAACATCGAAGTGCACAACATCACTTACACCAGCGCCACTGTCTCCTGGGCCATGAACAACCCCTGTCCAGAGAACTACTACCATGTCATGTACCGCCCCAACTGGAACAGCATCTTTGCTGGCTATTTACGCCAGAACTTCCACCGTGAGGAGCGAGTTCCTCACCCCCTCAGCTCCCTCGTCCTCCACCGACTCACACCATCCACCATCTATGTTCTCTGCATCACATGCAAGAACTCTTACCCCTCCGGCAACCACTGCACCACCTTTCACACTCTGGACAAAACCCCTCTGATTTTCGGCGGCTCTAAGCATGAATCTACCACCTCCATATGGATGGTGAGCAGCCTGCTGCTCCTCTGCTTCACTGCTCTCCTGGCCTATGGCTGCCTGCAGTTCTGGTCTTCACGGTGCCACCGGGCTGTGAGGCTGAAGCATCCCAATACTAGCTCTGAAGAAGGGAGCAGCTCACTGGAGAGGCCGCTGGATGATGGACTGAGAGAGGAGTTTCTGGAAGTCCCCATGACCACTGTGCTAATGAGGGGCTCCAGCTTCATGAGGGAGAGCCCATACAGCTCCCCCCACAGCTTTTTTTCCTATAAAACCAGTGATGATAAAAGGGCCATCTTGCCACAGCATGGCCTTCAATGAGAGCAAAATAAAGGGAGATCCTGCTTGGAGAGCCCTGCTTGGTTCACACTGCTCTTTCCCAGCTCTTCCCAACAGGATTCTGTGATTCTGTGATTGTCTGTGTGTCCATGGGGACTTTTTGTCCCAGGGTAGAATACAAGGCAGGATATTGATTGCAAGGAGAAGGATTTTTGTCAAAAAATGACAAAATGACAAAAACATTCTCATTTGCTGAGGCTTTGTAAAAAGAAACCAAGTCAGGTCTCTGGGAAGGGCCAGGCTCAGCTGACTGCAGTGTCATTACCTAATCTGTATCAGTGCTGTAGATTCACTTCAGAGTCATCAATCAACGTGCACAACAAATAAACTCCACTCAAGTAGATTCACACTTGAGTGATCCTCCACTAGCACCACACCCCAAGCCCTCATAACACCTGTATAAACAGTCACTGCAGCCTGACACAAGAGGTATTGTCAGTATCAAGTAGGCTCTTTTGCACACACAAGTATTTTAGTAATTCCCATTGTGAACTACAAATGGGATTCCTGAAGTGGTACCTTCCTTGGGGAGAAGCATTGCTTTGGAGCTCCAACTTGCTCTCCTCTCCCTGCATTTGGGTGGATGTCTCAGTGTCAACACTAAGCACAGAGCAGTGTCAGCATTTCCTAACACAGGCATATTACAGAGAAGAATATGGGAAAACAGTAGCAAAAGCACACGGAATCTGCTTTTTGCATGGCTTTTTGTTTTCACATGGCAATGTGACCCTGCAAATTTGCACCCACCATTCTGTTAATGAAGTAGTTCTTGCATTTCTCTCTTCCTAAATAAATACTTCCAACATCCACTCCTTCTGGCTGCTGTGGCTCATTTACTGACCTTGGATCCATAGAGGTAATATGGCTGAACATTGGCTGGCTTGTCCCGCTGGGGTTCCTGTGTGAATGGAATTGCTGTCCTCACAAACCTATAGTGGGCACAGGAGACAGGGAGGAAAGTGGTCAGAGCCTGGTGAGTGGTGCTGAGTGCAGATATGGCCTGGGATGAACTGTAGTTGCAGGCTGATTAGCAATTCATCACAGGAACTGGAATGCAAGCTCCTGCTTTTATCTTTTAGTGGAGTAAAACATCAATTTAACCTACCAAAGGTGAGGTTTCTTCTCATGTATGAGCAGCTGCCACAGCTCTGCTGCTCAGTAATCCAGCTCGCCAAACCAAACTAGCTCTGCTGCTTGCAATCACTGTCTTAACTATCACTTGAATATGCTACTAACATTTTCAAGGCCAAGCAGAGCTAGTGGGTTTTAAGTTCACTTTAAGTGCAATTGTTTCATCCCATAGGGAATGCAAACCTCATTGCAATGCATGTGAATTTAATGTGGCTTGTTTGACACTTTGAAAGAAGAGGAGCGTCTCCACTGCCCCCTTGTCTTGCTTTTCCTCCTCACCTGTTGGTGGATCCATTGTAACAGTAGTTGGGTAGAAAGTCAAAGTTGAGCTCCCAGAAGACATGGAGGGTGATGCGCCCATAGGGTGCAGACACGTTGTGGTTGGCCTCCCGGAACATGGCATCAAAGCTGTCCAAAGTCATGTGCTTGCACAGCAACCTGTGAGTCAGGCGATTTATTTCCAAGAGCCACTCCAGCTCCTGCAGTACATAAAGCAGCAGCAAATGCAATGTATTACCAAGATGACAATAGAAACAGCTCGTTTCATTGCCAGGGGAATGATTTTATATCCACGCCCACAGAGAATTTTTCAGGTGAGGATGTAGCAAACGTTAAAGGCATCAGTTTAACCCAGTGGCCAAGGCAAATTGCACTTCCTTCCACTCAGGAGGGTCCTGGTCTGCTATCTCTAAAACCTGCAGGAAGCAAAATGAGTTTGTTCCCCACTAAGCACTGCCTGGCTTTCACATCAGAATCCTCCAAAGGTGGAAACTAGTCATTTTACACTGCTTGACTCTGATGCTCCTGTAACACATCAGACAGCAAGTCCTGTACATGCACAAATGATGCCTCAGCCACCTTCACCCAACAGGGGAATTGAAGCCAGGATTTCCTTCTCCCAGATTACAGAACTCTCTTATGTGAGCTCTGCAAAATCTAACTGCTGACTGTCATCTTACGATTTATGCAGACACTTAATGGTCCAGTAATAATGCAATTAAAGTTGCCTAAGCAGAAATAGTAGAGATTCGGCAGCATAAAGAAAGCAGCTGGCTAGCTGAAACCTGCTGTAGGTGGGACTTGGAGCAGAAGACAGTTAACTGTATCCATAGCACTGTATCATTCTCTCTATTCATACCCACAGTCAGTTAACAATTCTTACCACTATGGATGTCAGGTCCTCGCTCTCAAAGCGGCTAATAGCCTGGTCTAACGATTTGTACATCGCTGCTGAGATACGCTGGGTAATGAGCCTGTTCAGGTCAATTGATCTACCCAGCAACTGGGAAAAGGACAAAAGACATTTGCATGTTATATACAGATGGGGAAAAGGTACTTTAGTTTTTTTGTAACAGACACAAATTAAATCCAAACGTCTGCTTAAATGTGAAAGTGGTGATGCAAATGCCTCAGTTAAGCTTTTCATTACTTAAGGGGGAAGGAGGAAAATGTGGAGCATAAATCCTTTTCCACTCAGGCCCCATTCCCTGAGCGTGGTGTGTCAGACACAGGTTCAACCCTTCTCATTCCAGCACCAACCTCAGTTGAGCCCAGCACTAGGATGGTAGCCACCAACAAAAGGCTAATAGATCAAAAGCTGTAAGTACTGTAGTCTACTGCTTGCACTGTACCTGGACATGCCTCTGCTTGAGCAGTGTTTCGTAGCGGTTGGATGGTGGGTATGGAATAATCACCCCATAATTCTTACATTCAGCCCGGAAACGTTTGTCCAATAAAACACTGAAAAAAAGGAAGCAGTGTCAGGAAAAAAGAAACACACAATATCAGCTTCCCTCTGGATCTTTTCCAGAGTTGTTTTAGTCTTTCTTTTCATCTTGCTCTGAATGCCAAGAAATTTCCACATACTATTAACTACTTAAATCTCGATATCACAGAGCAGTGGTTGTTACCTGGGGAATGCCATAGCATTGTCCATCATTCTTGGCTTTTATGGCTACAACATTCAGCAAGATAAAAGACTGTGCTGAAAGGTATCACCAGTGCCATGTACTGGGGTTGTCCTAAAGCTGTGCTCCCTCCTTGAAGATCTGCTGTGGGAGCATTTGGTTGATGATGGTGACTGCTCTCCTTCCATAAGGCCAAATCTGATCTAGAGACAAAACTCCTTGCAGAGGTACACTAAAGACTTGCTTCACCTCTGGGGACATAAGAGGAGGACTCTCACTAGAGTTCATCCATGTTTTTTAAATTGGGAAGAAGAAAATGTCACAAAGGGCCTAGCTCCCTGCAAGGGAGCAAGTGACTCTGCAGAAGTTCCACAGTCACCTGGGCTGATGTGTGACCTAAGATACTGAGTTACCCTTCTCACTTTTACAAGTTCTTCTGCTTTACTAAGGTGAGGATAAGTGCATGATCCTATTTCCTGTAGATGGGAGGCTTTCACTTATCTGCCTTGTACACAAACAGAAGTCAAGCAAGGATATGTCTTCAATAGGCTCTGTTTGCTTTTCTGCTGCTCTCACAAACTGTACTCAGAAAGCTACTTAGGATGCCAATTATTATTTTTCACTTTTAACCATGTCTCCTTGCCACCATTAATTCATTTCCATATCTACTCTGGTCTGACGTGGACAGCCAGCTCTGCGGCATAGGGATGATCTATTTTGTTGTGTGTACTTGCAGTAGTTATTCCCTGAGGGAAATCTTTTGGTTAACAGCAATTTGGATACAGTGATTATCATCAGTCATCATCAGCAGTAAGGTTCTCCTACCTGCCAGCCATTGCTTTATAATAGGCAAAGATCTGATCTGCCAGCTTATACACAAATTGATCAAAGCATAAATTCACCTGGGGGAGAAAAAACAAGACTTTATGAGGTTGTATCAGCACAGAGCAGCTCCTTCCTACGCATGTAAGATCAATACAGCTCAACACAGAGCTCTAATTTAATATACACATGTATGTCACGCTGTCTAAAAACTGCACTGCGGCTCTCACATACTGAAGTTAACCAGAAAATTGCAGTTACATTTCTCTTTTACAGTTTCTGCATATTCTAACAGGGCCTGGTCCCCCATCCTCAATCATCTCTGATTTCTCATTTTCCTCTGATGTCTCATAACATCAGACAGATTCTTCCATGCTCCCAGTGTTTGACAGCCTTTGGCTTCCATGGTTCCCCATGGGTACAGTGAAGTTGAAGCCCTCAATCAGCGAAGTCTGTAAGACCTCTGTAAATTCCAATCTTTTGAAAACTTCTCAGTCTGATGGGGTATTTTTTTTTGAGATCATAGAATCATAGAATAGTTAGGGTTGGAAAGGACCTTAAGATCATCTAGTTCCAACCCCCCTGCCATGGGCAGGGACACCAAATGCCTATGATGAATCCACTGAACTGCCGAAGTGATGTCAAACAGGGCAATGTGACCCCAGTGAGCTATTTATGTATAGGAAAGATGAAGAGAACTTACTTCAGCTTCAATTTCATCATACAGGAACTGCTTTTTGAACTTGGTCAAGGCATAGTATGCACTATCATTATAGAGATCCAAAGGGTACAGTACATACCTGAGGGCAAGAAGACAGATCATGTCTTAAATTGACTCTGGAGCATATCAGCATAAACTGCACCAGTGTATGCACCCTGTTCATTGCAAAAAGTGGCTTTTCTCTGGATTCACTTCTATCATTTCCACCCCCTCTAGCCCCTCAGATACTCCCTCTTGCTCTTTGTGTCCTTCTGGAAGCAGCTACAACAGATCTGGATTTGAGCTAACTGTGACTTGTTCAATCAAACACTTCTCTTCCACAAAATTCTCTGACAATGTTCATAATATAAAAACAAAGTTTTCCTAATGAGGAGGACATTATGAACATAATACTTGCATAACAGCAATGCCTCTCAATACTTATCACATATATGAATAAAAGAAGTGTTCACGTGCCTTAGACAGGGCCCACATCTCTTTGGTTGCACATGCTGTCTGACTGCTGCATGCAGATGACAGTACCATCAAGTTGTGCCCATATCCAAATATGGTTTATGAGCCAGTACCAGTGTGCATCTGCTAACAAGGTACTCATATAGTACATATCCATGTGACAGCCAGTCAGGAAACATCTGTTTTCCCTCCCACATCACAAAGACGGTTCATCACCAGCCTACCCTTCTGAAAACAAAATCCCAAGCCCCAGCACATGCACAGCCCCAACACAGCCCATCAGCTCTTACTCCATCATGGAGGGTTCTTTGGTTTCCAGAATATGGTCCGTGAGGATCCAGGGCATGGACATTTCAATGGGGAACTGGATGCGGCGGCCCATGGTCAGCTCCAGGAAGAATTCCCGGAACCAGAGCTGGGACAGGTCACAGCACTGCTGCAGCGCTTCTGAAATTCAGAGGAGATCCCCCCCAGTGGGAGGGCACCCACATTATTCCCATGGGGATGGCAGTGAGGGGAGAGCACACAAGGCAGATCCTGCAGCCTTATATTGGACTGGTTTTGGGTATGGAACATTTTCATAGGATATCTCTGTTTCTAAACCCAGAACATGTCCATGTCATCTGAGCACTTTGTAATGAAGAAAGGATCATTCCTTTTGCTCTAGAACTCCAAGGAGAACATTTCGTGGCCCGCACTTACTTTGGAAGATTTCTGTTGTTCCCAGAAGTTTGTCTGGGACAGAAAGAAAACTCCAGTCCTAGAAAATAAACTGCCACCTATCGCTGTTTCACATTACTAACTCATTCCTGTTCACATAATGATTATTGCCTAAACCACGCCTGAATCAGGCAGAAGTTGGATGTTTGAAAAAAAAATCAAGGAAAATCTTCTGTGCATTCAATAAGGAGCAAAGCTGATCTATCTTTGCTTTTCTGAGCATGCAAGAGTTGGATTCAAGCCTCCCTCTGCCATAAACTCACCGCTGATGTTGAGAAGGTGGGTGAAGAAGAAGGACTGCTTGTGGAACTCCTCAATGGCCAAGACTATCGGCCCATCCAAGCTGCTCCTCAGAGTCTTCTTTGAGCCACTCTTGTCTGCTATAAGGGACTCCAGCATGGTCCGCACCATGTAAAGCTGTGGAAGAAACAGTCAACATGTAGTTACCACCCTGCAGTGAGACACCACTACACACAGCTGTACTGCTCTGCAATAAAAATTCATACCTCTTCCATAAGCTACTCTCTTTCAGAGCTAGAAATAATCACACCCCCAAAAAAAGGAGGCTTTGGGAACTGTACAATAAATTAGGCATCAAAGCAACATTTAACACACAACAGTGTGAAGATCTCATGGAACAGACCATGGAAACAGCTGCTGATCCACAGGGTGGGAGAGTCCTGTGAGACCCTTAACTCCTTACACAGGAGATGGATGTTTACATACCTGTGTACTTGAAGGTCCTACTGCTCGTCTTGGGACTTTAATATCAAATCCACCTTTAGGATCCTTCTCACCTCTCAGGCAAGGATCATTTGGAGGCTCTCGACCTCCCTCCCAGTCACAGATCGTCTTCCGAATTGCCTGAAGGACACTGGAATAGGTGGGATAGAGAAAGTAGTGCTTAAGTTTGATTCTGCTTCAAGATGAAAATATTAACTGGTGTGCACTTAGGAAAACTGTCTGAGGTGGGGACATACACTGTTGTCACTGGAGGTATCAGAAGTTACCTTAGAAATAGCTGCTGGCTAAGGTACATGGCTGGGTGTATACCGTGAGGTGTATGCAGGGCCACATGCTTATAGTGTTACACAGAAAAATACATGGGCTTTGTGTTGTACTCAAGAAGGACAGACTGACCTGATCAGAACGTTCTTCTTCTTCCTGACCGCCTGCCTGAGCGGCTCTCGCAGGGTCACCTGGGCAAAGTCCTGCAGGGCTGCATAGATAGTGTTGCGGATGGCTTGGTTAAACACACTCTCCATTCGGCCCATCAGCACTTGCAGACCTTTGATCATGGCAATTACCTGAAGCAAAAATTAAAAATGGATGTATATGCTATTTTTTTCCATTGTAGGAAGAGGCCCAAAAATCCAACATTAAGAGAATTTGTGACTAAATTAATTCAACTTGAGTAACTTAGGTCCAGTAATTAGGTGGCTGGCTTTTTTGACTGCTTAACTGCTTTACAGATCACAACAAGCTGAGGAGAGCATTTACATCACTAGTTTCTTGCAAATGGTCCGTGTCCCTTGGCAGGCTGTTTCCACTCCTGATCTCATCTTTAATAGCACATAATCTCAGGAAGCTGCACATATTCCATATGCGGATGCACTGTCTGGCTTCCATAGACCTGCATCTGCAGCAGTGCACTGTGTTCCTTGTACTAGAGTAGAGACAATTCCCAGGAGGGAGTGAGCCACAAAAATTAAAGCTCTATTCAAACCACCTTGGACTGTCTAAGGGAAGATGAAGGTGTAGGGGCTTCCCACAGCCAGGTTCACTTGTGTTTGCACAGTGTCTGAATGTAGCTCCAGATCTTGCTCCAGATCACACTGCTCTGCAAGACTGCTGTATTGGGTTTGCACGGCAAGGTTTTGGTAGTGAGGGGGACACTAAAGGGGTGGCTTCTGTGACAAGCTGCTAGAAGCTTCCCTATGAGATGGACTTGCCACTGGCCAAGGCCCAGCCCATCAGTGATGGCGGGAGTACCTCTGGGATAATGTATTTTAGAAGGGGAAAACGAAACCTGCACGATTGCACCTGAGAGGAATGAGAATATGTGAGAGAAACTCAGAGATTCCTCTGCAGCCTGTGGTTCTGGGCAAACTAAAGGCCACAGGGATGTCAGAACCCTTAAACTCATGGGGATGAGGAACTGGCTGAGTACTGTGAGATGCCCTTCACTCCTTTTCCCCTGGCCTGAGGAAGAGAGACAGGAAACCAGCACTGGCTGGTTCTTACTCTTCTGTAGTTGGCACCTACCTCCACAAAGGCAAACTTCTCTTCACTGGTGTAGTTATACCGTGTGGCTCTCTCATACTCTTCTGCTGTTCCTGGGCAGTCCTTGTTACAGAATTTATCTGTGGGATGAACCAGCTTCCAAGAGTACTAAAAGACGGAAAAGACACTGTCAACATTGCAACATTACTACAGTTGTTTGACATTCATTTGGGCTTTATTATCACAGTACTGAATACTGGCTTAGTTTATCTGGGAGGTTACTGGTCACACTGGGCTTTTGACATCCATGGACTTGTGCTGAAATGTGGTTTAAATTTTGCAGATTAAGAATTTCCATCATCATCTGAATTGCAGTTTTAGTTGCTCAAGGCCTACACTCATCCCAGTTAGCTTTCACTACTTAACCAACGTGTTCAGGTTAGGACAACAGTCATACTGTCCCCCTCTAACATTGGACACCCCAATACCTGCAAAAAGTGGTCAGGTCCAGGGTGAGATGATCAAGCTATTTCTACATTTGGTACAGAGGGTTTTCAGGGTTGTTAGTTGCCTGATCTTAGCATGTTTGTTAATGGCTTAAAGCTAGGTGGCATGAAAGCAAGCTCACCTTTGCAAGGCTTTGTTACATGCCAAGTTCATGCTCACCTGGGAAGAGGAGGATATTACACACTCAACGCTTCCATGACTGCACTCACCACTTCCATGACGTGGGCACTCCACTTGGATAGCAGCTGCAGGCCCCGTAAAGCGAGATCAAAGAGCTCCCTGTACTCTTCATCTGATTTCTGGCTGTCCAGTCCTGAGCCAGTGACCACCTGGAGAAGATCACATCACATCAGGGCTCAGCAACCTGCTGCAGAGGCTTCACTGAGCCAAACAGCAGCCACAGATTGCTCTTCAAATCCCAGCTAAAACGAATTCCCCATGACCTTAAACAAGCAAGATAAAACTGAGCAGTGCATATACTGTCCCTCAGGAAAAGGGGTATAACTTAGCAAGGCTCTTTTTTCCCAGGCAGTCAATTTCCTACAGAAAAATGACTCTGACCTGTCACCTCAGAGCAAATAACTGACTGTTTTCATTCCACTTTCCTATTCCTTTTTGATAACCTAATACTACTGAAATCCTTGAGAGTCCTTTCCTGATTTAAAGATAAAACAAGCATTTACAAATGCCAAAAAGAAAAGGATTGAGAATGCTAACAATTCATTAAACTAACCCTGGTGAATGAGGATCATATATCTGCAAAAACCAGTCACAGGTTTTGTGCATCAGAGGTGCGGGCATTCAGGAATGACAAAACCTGAGATGCTCTTGTGAACTTCCCTTGAAGACCTGACCAATAGCTCTGTGTAACAGAAAAGACCCATTTGCAAGTCATCGGTGTTCTGCCACCTGGCTCTTCATAAACACTTGGCTGTGAAATCTTTTCTGCTTCTTATTTTAACAAAGCTGCGGCCAAAGATCAGAAGCTGTTGCAGGTCTTCTGGTGCACATGACTTTGGACCTGATGGGGCCTTTCCTAATCTGCTTTTTAATGGCTGGATTGTAGTTTGTTCTATCTGTGTCCTTCTTCCCTCCTTACTGTATGTCATTGGCAAACCATACTCCTGCTACTTTTGTCCTCT
Source organism: Melopsittacus undulatus (assembly GCF_012275295.1). NCBI lineage: Eukaryota > Metazoa > Chordata > Aves > Psittaciformes > Psittaculidae > Melopsittacus > Melopsittacus undulatus. The sequence goes on from NC_047536.1 coordinate 11,683,336, forward strand.
CCCAGCCCCATCCATCTAATGAGCCTGATAATGGCAATTCACTGCTGAGCTTACCTCACTGTTGCTGTAGCGAGCGAGCTCTGAGATGAAGCGGATGTGGTCATCTCGTATCTGGACCATCTGCTCACAGATGTTGTACTGGGGGCTGATGCTGCTCTGAGTACATGTCCACCTAGGCAAAAAAACAACAGTTTCAAGGACAGGACATGGGCTCCATTCAGACACCCCCAGGGACAAAGCCTTGTGCGCAACTGCTCTCTTCGACACGCTCAAGACATACCATCTTCAGGGCAAATGTCAGCCTGTGTCATCTCTCCTGCTCCCTGATGTGTGGAGTCTTCAAGACGTGGTCTCACATAGCATGATGGGGATGCTTGCCTCACCTTTCAGCCTGAACATCTCTACTCCATCCACCCTGAAGGCTGCTCTCCAATGCTGGGCTCACCTACCCCATGGCCAGAGATGGCTATTTCCCAGGCCATTGTTAGACAAGCTTTCAGGGAAGGATGAACTGCAAAGACCCAGCATCATTTGCATCCTTTCTGATAAACCTAAGGATAATCATCTCCTTAGAGTTCATCCCTCCAGGTCTGAAGCAGCTGGGTCAAGCTGCCTTCTCCTGCAGGGAAAGAATCTGTAAGAGGCTAGAAAGGGAATAGCCCTCCCACTTTGCTTTTGGTCTGACTCACACTGCCAGCTCAGCGAACAATGTGGAGTATAAATGACAAGCAGAATATTAAATTAATAAGATTTTCATTTGCATTGAGACACATGAACCACGTAACAGTGTAATGAGGTCCTAAAAGAAGGCAGCACTCCCCTTCCAAAGGCATAGTCGTATGAAGAAATGGTGCAAATCAGGTCTATTTAATTAAATATCTAATTTTCCCCCGTTCTGCGTTAGCCACAGACGCAAAACTAGAACGGCTCCACCAAAATGCTTCGTGCAAGCAAACATTTCTCAGTGAGACCTTATGTTTTACTCTGTGATCACAACTTCAGATCTTGCTTTCTCCTCCACAAAATAGTTGTCCATCTTATGATGGATACAGTAATCTTCTCCAATCTAGACTACCAGTACAAAAGGAAGGTGAGAAACCTGCCTCTCATATGGACATAGACATGAAGGCATATTCCTATAGTTAACTGTGAGACACCTGTTGCCAATGGTGGTAGAAGGTCCTGGAACTGCTGGCCCATGTCATCCCTCATGAAATCCATCCTCCCACAGTCCCATTGCTCCACTCTTACCCGTTTCAATGTCCTGTGCTCCCCACCAGACAATCGGCAGGTTAGCAGGAATAGCCAGGGCAGCACCAGCCCTCCCTGTCACACACAACCTAGTCCATAGTGCAGAGACAAAGTGCCATGCAGGAAAAACACCACTTAATTCCACTTTCATGGAGACACGGAGGGAAAGAAAGTGACAAAAAACAATTATTAGTGAGAAATGGGGATTATATGAAACCACCTTGGCAGAGTTAGTTTTGGGAGTCCCATGCAATTTGCTGGGAAAGCAGGTGAGTGAGGAAGAAACATTGGTTAGTAAGATACAGCACACAGACCTGGTAAGACAGATTTCAAGACAAACATTAAAACTGTGCACAGGTAAACAGCCCGCGAGCTACCCTGGTTTTGAGATGAGAAAATGAATGCAGCTGACACACATTCCATTGAAATGTGTTTTCTGAATGATCTGGGATGAAAAGATACAAAGTTTTAGGCAATTTTTCCCTTTTAAATTGAGTTTCCACAAATACTTTTCAAATTCAAACTCCAGGATTTGGGGTTTTTTTTCAATTTCAATTGAAAACCTTTTGCTCAGGAAGCTCCATCACACTGTTGCGTGAACGACTGATGAACGATCGTGAATGATTAATGGCACTTTTCAACCAGCCTTTAGGAGGGCAGGGGGGGCAGTTCCTGGGCAGAAAAGCCAGACCCTCTGGGGTGGAAAGGTTTGAGCAAAGGGGAACAGCGAGATGAGCCTGCAGGTTAGTTCCTGTCCTGCTGAGACAGCTCAGCTCAGCTGCTTCTTGAAGCCACTGAAGAAATACGTCTTCCATGCAATATGGTCCCATAGGTGAAAGACCACTCACTGGTGGAATCCAGGCTGCCACTAGCCATCACAGCCAGACACAGTTCAGATGGGCTTTGCTTACATGTGGTTGCAAACACCATTCCAAGTATATCCAAACCTAACACCAATTCTTCTAGCAATAACTGATGCAAAACTACAAAGTCAAGTGGGGCCACATGCCTGGTACGACACAACATCTGCAAATCCAAGTGGAGCAGCAGACTGCCTGCAAACCCAGGCTGGGAAGCAGTGTTTTACAACACCACACCACTCCTGAGCTCTCCCATACAGACTCCATTTCTGCCCTTCTCCCACAATATTCATTGATTTCCAGTGCATCTGAGTCTATGGTTCAACCCACTGCAAATCTTCATGAAATCTGCCTGAGCTACAGGAGACACCCTGTCTGCTGCAAGGGGATCCACTGCTGTGTTCATGCTCTGGAGGATTTTGTCCCTGGGCTCAAAAATGTGGATTAAAATCTCCCCAGAGCAGGGACACGCTGCTCGCACTCACACACCTCGCAAGCACTCAGCCCTGACCCATGCACCAGCCACCTTTCCTTCCTCCTTCCTTCTGCCTCATTGCTGGCCACCAAGCATCCTCCCAGCCCTTGCCAGCAGGAGCAGAGGTACAGACATGCCCACTGCCCTGCCTGCACATGGGGGTATGGTTACATGGAGCTTCAGAGCTGGCTGGACACGTGCTGAGGGGCTGGTGAGGACATCTGCCCATGCAGGGACAGGGAGGTACACACGTGCACACAGAGCTGGCACACCAAGACTCACACCTCACAGGGACACACACGGGTACCCGTGCACAGACCTCACTCACATCAGACAGTTGCAGCTCCCATGGCTTTCGGGACACACACAGAAGCCAAGAGACATTATGGCAGGCACTCACTTGGATTTGTTCTCCTCATAGTGAGCACTGGTCTTAATGTATCTGGCCAGTTCTATCTGCATATCGCCGAATAAAGGAACCACCTGCAGCTGCTGGAAAAGAAAACAAAAGATGGTTGAAACACAGCAGAGAGAGAGCCCGTGGCTCCAGCGCAACACAAGGGACTGCAAGACGGCATCCTGCATCTCTGGAGCTATGGTAAGAATCAGGCTGTTTAAAGCTAGGTGCAAATCTAGAGCTGGGGTCATTTCACACCTAGGAAGTGACTGAAAATGATCACATGACTTTTTGTGTGAGCAAAATCACCCTTGCGAGTGCTCTGGAGCCCTGGACTCACAGACAACTGGCTGGCTATGGCCAGAATGGTTCAGCGCTGTGACCAGCCTTAGGAAAAGCTCTTTTACAACAAAAAGAGAGAAGCATATTCCTGAGCAGGTCTTATTGCCTCCCACTGTAATCCTCCAAGAGAGCAGAGGGATGAAAAGCCACCACGCTGGTATTCTGTAAACACATTGCATGACTCCCTTCAGAGAGAAGCTGTAGGCTGCTTTGCTGCCTGGACTCCCAGGGATACAGCATCTTTCCCCAGGGAGTCAGATGTGTCTTAAAATTTCTCCACAAAGACACAGGCAATATAACATGGTTTTCCTCAACCTTTACATCTCAGGAGGATACAGATGGAAAATAAATTCCAAGTGCATTCAATATACCCCAAGCTCAAACAGGTCCCAGCCCCACTAAGCTTTCATCTGCAAACAAAACTGAACCAAGAGTTAGTGACTTTTCTTCAATAAAATATAAAGCTCCAGCTTCACCCAGCTGCAAAAGCCTTGCCCCAAAATGCAGGGAAGATGGTGGCAAATTCCCTGTCCTATCATCACGTACTTCTCAGGCTGACTTCCATGGAGGATGTGCAATGCTGTCACCAGGGACTCCCAGTGGCACTTCCATAAAAGGTTTAAATGAAGGGGTAGTTCATTTTCACTACTTAAATTCCTGGTCAATCCACTAGAAATTTAATCAGAAGGCAATAAGCAGATGTAGTAAGAGGAGTATTTGGCCTTTTCTTATTGAGTTCTGATAGTCTGGAGTGGTATTTAACTGCTTAGGTGAGACCACAGCAGATATTGGAGAAGTGTAGGTAGAAAAAAAGCTGGAGAGAAGGAAGTTATTCCATGCAGTGGAAGACATTTTACCTGACTCACTGATGGCCCACAGCACTTTGCTGTGTACCAAGATGACCACACTCTATAGATTACACTGAGGGCTTGATTTAAACTAAGATTCAGTTGAATTTGCAAAGCTGAACCAAGGAAAGTTGGAAGACAATGAGTGATGACACGATAAATCACCTTTGCAGAGCTGCAGTTCTCAGTAGTCTCTGCAGTGCCTGGAGGGAATTCACCCACCTCATCATCACCCTGTCCATGAGGTTATGGCATCTGTCCATAGTTTCCTATGTGGACATTTCAGCCCTGCTCTCACAGATGTCTTCAGGAGATGATGCAAACTGGGGTAAAGAGGTCCCCAGCTTGCTCTGCATGAGGACGCACCAACCTTTAATGAAACCAGCTCTCTGGGCTTGCCCATTCCCTCCCCTTGCACAGACTCAGTGCATCATCTATAAACTGCAACTCAGAGCAATAAGCAGGGAGGCATCCTCTACCCTGTCAGAACCAATCTCTTCTTTCAGGTTCCTGGGTAGAGAGGCAGGTAGAACCCACTCTGCTGAGAGTGGTGGGAAAGAAGTGGTCTGTCCCTCCCCAGAATCACCATCATCTCATTTTCCCTGATGTGGAACAAATCTTAGTAACAAAAACTGATCTTCCCATCTCAGGAGAAAGATTAATACAGTGGAGGGAAAAGGACTCTGGAAGGCTCAAGCTTAGTATGTCTATAAGAAAACTAGTTGCTCCATCTGGGAAGTTATTCTGTGATCCTTCTGCTATAACTGTTATTCTTTGCTGCCAACACCTTTGTCCCTTGCCAGATTCCACCACGCCTCCTACAGCTGACCTGCCCCAGACCTGAAATGCCCCCTAGACCCATCCTGTGTGCCCAAGCAATGGAAAGGAGGCATCATTTACCTCTGTGAATGACACAGGTGGTGCTGTGCAGGGTCCATCTGCCAGTGGTGACCAGTGGCTCAAGGACATCAGATTTTGGGGGGAAGGAACAGGGTTATCCAAAACTTTTCTCATGCTGAATAGCCCCAGGATGCAGCCTGGCCTCCAGCTGTGGGCCAGTCCATGGCTGGACTCAGCGGCACATGTGCATGGGAGGTTGCATAGCTGCTTCCCAGTGCATCCAGTTCTCTTTTCCCAAAACCCAGACAAGACAAAAGAGGTTCATCAAACCACCAGGTGAGCACTTTGAAGAACTCACTGAGCACCTCCATGCCCCAGCCAACACAAGCTTCCCAAGCTTTTTCTGTCCTATAGGGAGCACAGTTTACACATGAAGTAAGGCTGCCAGATCACACACTGACTGGCCAGCTGCATCCTCTGTCCCTTAGCTCAGCAGCTTGCTGAGACAAAGTGCAGTGCAACCATCACCTGCCCAGGCATCAGCAAACCAGCCACGTGGCTGAAAGCATGGCTTTCCTCAAGAGACTGCAAACCTGCCTCAGATATGTGCAAAGAGGTAGAAGCAATGTCTGTCTCACCCTTCCCTTGTCCACAAAACATAGTCTATGCACTATCCCTATCCTTTCCCCTCAGCAGGAAGCAGGTAGAGTCACTGTGGCAGGGCTGCCTAGTGAGGGTGTGCAGCATCCTCAGCTCCCAACAGCTCCCGTGGGAATAGAGCCAGCCCCAGGCACTGCTCACCCATCCACAACCTTGCTGGCACTGAGGGCCAGCATCACTCGTCTCACCCATGCTTCAGCGCTGTGCCCATGCATGTCCACAGCAATCCCAATCCTCGTCCTTTGGCCAAGATAATTTCTTAACCCTTTAGGATTTTGGGATCTGTAATGATTCCTGTGGTTTGTGCAATGGTACAGGTACAGGTCACTAATTCATGGTCTGCATTAAACTCCAGCCTCACCCAGATAGGTCACTGACCTTGAAGAATTTGTCTATTTTGCTAAGGTTGATTCTCTTCTTGGCATCCAACTTGTAAATGTTGCTGACGTTCCCATCCATGAGATACAGGCCAAACCCCATCACCTGCAGAAGACAGGAAGGTTTCATTAGCGTGAAGTCAAAGACAGTTCTCCATCACTTAACATGAGGAAAGACCATTTCAGGCTCTTGTACCACCTGGGACTGTATAAAACATGCACGTATCTGCAAGGATGTACATGGTAGATGGAGGACACATGATGGATTGCTTCTGTTTTCTGTGTAAAAACACACAACATTAACTTTTCTCTCTCCCACATAACAACCCAAAAGCAAACCTTTACTCCTGGAGAAGAACTGAAAACTTCAAATATTCTCTTGGATTGATTTTTTCCCCTTTAATTCAGTACAAATCATTACAGATATTCAAACTATCCATATTATCCTCTAAAGAACCTTAGCTGACTCATGCCATGGTAATGAAGTTCTTAACAGTGACTGCAATCACTGTAGTAACTGACTGACAGTAAGGACAAATATACAAAACATGTACTTAGTCCCAGGCAGGCAGAGCAACCTTGGGAAAGACTGGAGAAACAGAAAGAGATGGAGATAGAGAAGAGCATAGGAAAGGGAGAGAGGAGGAACACTTCTATGTGGGAATAGGGGAGAAGGCCAGAAAGGACAGTAAAGAAATGATGGGAGAAGGTCCAAATTAGAGCAGAAACAGAGGCAGCTCGTGGCACTGCACATCAAAGGTGTCATATCAGGCACTGGGGTGAGACATCTCCAACCCATGGCCACATTCAGTCTGTTCAGCCACAAAGAAGTGAATATGGGAGGACTGAGGTATAGCAGCAGAAGACACAGAGTAACAGAGATCAGAAGGGAAAAAGGAAGAGGACAAAGGCAGCTTTGCTGCTGAATGCAGATGCTCTTTCTATCTCATAACAACTTGTGTGTCCAGAGGATATGGGATGTGTGTAAACCAAAAGGACCAAAAAGTAAAAAGAAAAATAAGAGAAACATTGCCCTGGAGGGAATTTCATTTTACTAAAACAAAAGTGAAACTACACAAGCACCCATCCCCATCCATAAGAATAGCCAAACCTCACCTTTAAGAGCATGTGTTTCTCACTAGGAGTGAGATACATCTTGTTTTCATAGTAATCCACACAGATGTTGACAATATCAGCTAGCAGTTCCTCATAGCCAGGGATGACCTCTAGTTGCTGGTGCAGACACTGAAACATCAACAGGGGCCACATTATCGACATGGACAGAGGAAGAGCAGAAACCAGGGGAGAAACATATTTGAAGGATTAAGAGTGAAATGATAAAAGGTTTCTTCAAACCTTGCTTGTGTGTTTAAATTCAGTTACCAGCAAAAGATTAACCTCATAGTACCACCTATACAGAACAACCTGCCTTCTGCAGGAGAGCTCCCTGCTTCAGACTGATCATGACAGCCAAACAGCAGACAGTAAGATGTAAAGGAAGATGCCTCAGAGCGGACTTTCTGACTCTTTCCTGTCTTTGTGCAGTACCTAATTAGCAGTAGCTATAGAGCCAGTGGACTTGGAGGACCAAGGGGGCTGATCTGCAGTTCCCATGCAGTCGCAGACATGGACTGGATGGATTTCCTGAAGAAACAGTTCTGGCAGAAACTTCCCCTTCAAGAGCTCTTCTTACATCTTTTAGATCATCTTTGTCTTGTCATAAGGACCTTCAAAACCACTGAGGATGAACCATGAGAAGGAGATACTGCCAGAGTTACACAGCTTGACCAGAAGACCATCAGAGTGGCAATGACCCAACAGCTATGGTCAAATTCTGGTCTCAAGTGCTGTCAGCCATGGCACAATCACTGCCTCTCTCTGCTCACAGAAAGGTTAAGTGGTTCAGAGAAAAGGGACCTGCCTGTGTGATGCGGTTGTGGTTTGCCAGGAACATGGAGAGGTTCTGGGACTCCTGGATGGACTGAGGGTCTGCCATCTTCCGCAGGAACTGGGCAGCTCTGGAAGGGAGAAATCCAAGGTCACCAAGGATCACTCACCCAGTGTGAGACTCACCATCCATCTTCCCTGTTTGACCTGCAGCTGCAATGCAGTAGCCTCAGACTCCCCTACAGTACAGCTCTGCTTTCCTTCTTTTACCAAGAGGGAATTGAAACACTGCAGGGCTCAGAGATTTGCCTAAACACACAAAGGAAGCCTACAACAGCACAGAAACCCAACCTCCAGCCATGTCCACCTGCTCTCACTGCTGGGCATACCAGGCACACTGCTGCTTTCCCCCCTCTCACCTCTTGTAGGCAGAATGGTCATTTTTGACGCTGCACTTCATGTTCTTCAGCTCATCCAGGACAGCAAACATGTTAATGAACTTGCCCAGTGTGAGGAGATAAGCCTCAGAGACAAAGTCCTTCCTCCGCTCAGCATGGCACAGGCGCTTCACCTCGCTGCAGAACCGCTCGATAGCCTTGCGCTGGAAGGAAGCAGGACGGGGTCATCACAGCTTTGCCATCCCATAGTCATCGCATCACCATTGGGACCCCCTTCACCCACCCACCACCTCCTTCCTTTAACAAAAGCATTTTTCTGCTGGGGATGGAGGCTCCACCATGAACCAAAGCTGTGTAACAAATCACTGCAGACAAACATCCACAATGCTGGAGGGGAGAAGGTGGCCGGAACCCTCTATTTGTGCCTGCCTTGAGAGTGGCATGGTCTGCAAAATCAGGCTCCAGGTTTTTAGGAGGGGCATAAAGACCTTACAGGATATATGATCTAAAACTGGTGGTGAAACCCAGCTGCAGCCAGCTATAAATACCAGGAGGTGATGGAAAAAGGTCCCCAGAGCCCACAGCAGCTCAGTGCTTGCCACAAGGGCATTGCTCTGTTGGGATCTAAGCAGTATTTTGTCAAGTGCCTCAAGTGTAGCAACTGCTAAATTTAAGCTCTGGTGCTCTCTGGCTGCCCCACAAGGTCAGGCAGCTGTGAGCACATCCCTGTTCCTGCTGGCACAGCAGGAGGGTGTCCAGCTGCATGGCTGCATCCCACCACCCCAGGCACCAGCTGCATCACCAGCCCTCAGCTCTTCTGGGCTTTGCTTCAGAGGGAGGAGCAGAAGCGGGAGCGCTGATGGAGAAACAGTTCTTCATATCTAACAGCCAGCACACAGGGAAAACAGGTGCCTGTGCCACCCATTAGCTCCACATAGTGGAGACTCTGGGCCTCCATGAACTGCAGGGGATGAGGTGTGCTCATTCCCGACTTGTATACAGGATTCTGAGCCTGAGTAAGGGACACACCGATTTTCCTTCAGAGAGGTCTCAGGTACCTGCTGGTGGCTGCAAGGAAGAGACTTAGGGGCCTGGGGACTCTCCAAGCTGGCCTGGCAGGCAAGTGCCTATCTACTTGACCACTTACTTGAAAATACATGAACTTCATCAGTTTGGTGACTTCTGGCTCCAGAACTTCCACTGTCTTCTCATAAATCTCCACTCGGTTTGGCTGCTCATTGCACTTCACCTGCATTGCAAAGACAAACCATCCTTGTCAGCACCAGTTTCTAACACAGCCATGGACTGCAGCAACCACCACCTTCTTGTTTCAGAGTGAATCCTGTCTCTGTCTGAGGACAATGGAGGACCTGAGACAGAGCTTTCTCCTGGAGCAAGTTATCATCCCTCTTATTTCCAACAGTCAGGTGACAGCAGAAGGGGCTATTTCTCAGATGTGAAATTCTCTCTATGCAATATAAACAGCCTCAACCTTGACTCTGAGAAATAAGTCTTCTAAATGCACTTGTCTGGGGTAGAACACATGCAATATGGAGATACGGAGTCTGGACATGTTACACAATGTGGGGATGTTATATTATAATGTTATCTGAGACACTGTGTTGTAAAGATCCATGGGCACACGAAGCACCAAGCTATGGCTCTGCTATAGCTCTGCCAGGATAATTTGCTTCTGTTGCTGACCAACAACTTGGGTGTATATATATGTGGCTACCAGTAATGAAGTGAGTCACATTCACTGGCATCCTAGGAAGCTAAACTGAAGTTACCCAGTTGTCATCCGTCTCATTTCCAAACAGTTACTTGGAGTCACTGCCAAACTTTCAGGGAAAACCCCAACTGCCCAGGGCAACGCATGCTGCTGTCCTTCTCTGGTTTTGTTTCCAGCTGTTGCTGACACAAGACTGTGAAGGAGTTGACAGCTCTGATGCAAATTTAGTATCCCAGCAGCTGATGTACAGAGTACGAGGGGACAACTCAGCCAGGTTTCCATGTGGGAAGATGTGAAAATAGCTTTGCCCTCCCTGTAGTGAGGAATATAATGTCTCTACTCCGGTGTTGCATACTGCAGCCAGGCAATATTAATGGCCATGAGGATGCACCTCACAGCAGGGAGGTGTACAGTTAGGTGCAGGCTGTGATGTGGCACAGGGAGGTACATGACCAAGCAGCCAAGCTCTGGGGCTGGGGACAGGACCCCTGACTGCAGCCATGTGCACCATGGCAAAGTGCAGGGATCACTGCAAGATCAAATCTGGTGACTCTGTAAATGAACCCTATACCACAGTATTGTCTGCTCCTCTGTCACATGTGGCATTGTCTACAGCAACAATGGGGAGAATGGGGTAGGGAGCAGGGACCCCACAAGCTGTGCATACAGAGGCACAGACATCATAGGGGTGATCAGGATGGGAGGACACTAAATCAGGTTATCTGTGGCACTCTGGCCATCAGCTCAGTCACAACCCACCTTCTGTTTCCATAGCCAGAGACACAGCAACAGCACAACATCAAATATAAATGGGAGAGAAGCAAACATCCAAACAGCAGCAGGAATCTCCCCATGGCTGGGTCTCATGAGACCATCAGCAGAGTATAACCCGAGGGGAGCTGAGGTTTGACCTTTCCCGGGGAATCACAAACGCAGCCATTGCCAGCCATGTGGAAATATTTGTCCGTGGCTCCACAGAAGTGCTGCAAACCCTTTTATCTGCAGGGTTAATGGAAGTGCACTGCACCCACCCAAGTGCACCATCAGTTGGTGTTATTGCAGTGATCCTGCACGTGTACACACTGCGGAAGACAAGCTCCGAGCTGGAGTCTGAATCACCATGTGGGCAACCTTAATCATGTCTGTAGGTGTTTGCAGAATGAAGCCACCAAAATTCAGGTTGGAGAGAGAAGGACTAGAAAGCAGTTACAGCAGAACTAGCAGCAGAGATGGAGAATGATCAAAACTGGGAGAGATCAGGATCCTCTGGTGTATCAGTAGCAAATAAGGGCATTTGGGGAAATGCTTCTGGCGTATCAAGGTGCTTCTTCATATGCCTTCACATAAGACCTACAATTATGGGACTCGCATGGGAGCAGAGAGAGCATCCCGGCAGTTTGGGATGCTGAAACCTGCCCCAGCTGCCTATCTGCTCTGTGCAAGTCAGAGAGAGCCTGAGTCTCCTACATATCGAGAGGACCTGCTGTTTTCATCCCCAGCTGCCCGGGCTCCCTTCTCCACACAACACAAGAGTCCCACTCGATACTGGGGCTATTTTTAACCGAAGCTGAAGTTCCTGATACCACACATGGTAATCAGGAGAATGTGATATAGACCAGATCTGACGAGTTTACTCTCAACTTCCAAAACCTAACTGCTTTTTTTCTGAAGTAAACTCCATTGCCCCACACTATGAGAGAGAAAAATATTCAAGCGGTGCATTGGGAAGGAAATAACTACACTGCTGTAATTAAAGCAAAGCCTACCCATTCTCCAGACAGAGAAGTGGATAAAGACACAAGTGACAAAACACAGCATTATCCTCAGCTCTGGATCAGAGCTTTGCTCAGCTGAGTCCTGTTGGCAGCTGCAGGACAAACAAGCTGGTACTGTGGGGATGAAATAACTTCAGATCTGGTTGCTTTGGGGAGCAGGGGAGGGGTTCATGAAACCAGGAAATGCATATAAAGGCAGCTGGGATGTGGTGAGTGTGACTGAGCTGAGAGGTGCTGTTAGGGGGTCAGGGATAGAGCCTCATCTATACATGATATTGCTCTCCAACATCACACGTCTATGCAGAGTTGCTCTGCAACTAGATATCCTTTGCAACAAAGATATCCTTTGCTAGGACAGCAGCACAGATCTGCTCCTTAAATGGTTACCAGCTCCTGAGGTTGGTGGTTGAGACTCTGGTAGGGAGAAGACTATTTGAAGAGTCAGTGGTCTCTCACTGCAGCACCTGTGTTTGCTTCAGTCTTCTCTGCTCTTTTGTTCTCTGTCTCCAGCCCAAACTAACCCACACTAAGGACAAAACCAATGAGATGCTCTGAGAACATTCCTGCCTGAGAAAGGGCTTGAGTACCTGGGGGATGGCTCGTGAGCAGCTCCTCCATGTGTAAAGCATCACCGCATACTCATGGCCTTCTTCCAGCATTTCATTCTGAAAGACAAGAGAGATGTTGCTGGGGCAGGGCACACACCAAAGGCTCAGCATCAGTGGGGAAGCACTCGGGACTCACCATGCTGGAGTGCACCGTTGCCTGCTCGATGTACCTGGCAATGCCGGTCACAAAGGCATTTCTGTCTTCAAAGTTTGTGTCAAAGTTAGCCTGTGGGTGCAATGGAGAGAGGCAAGTTAACGTACAGCTGGTGGTCTGCTCACCTGATATAGTATAACATGGGATGTGTTGGCAAAAAGAACCAATAGGGCTTCTGGGGCATGGGAGCAGCTTATGGGCAATTTGAGGTGCTGCGCTCCTATGTATGAAGTAGATTCATACATGCAGCCTGAGAAGCTTCTGAATCACACATGTTCATTAGAGGAAATCCTGCAGATTCTATGTGTGAAAATGTGGCAATCAAAACTGACAAACCCTTGTAAAATTAAGCCAGACTCAGATGGGGACCAGCTACAGGGAACTGCAGCCACACCAGAGAGCAAACCCACAGACATTGTTCTAAGGATTTTAGCTCGGTAACTCATTAATTTCCATTTGTGTCCTGGCTGCTAGGGAAACACCACATCCTGTCAGCAGGAATGGTAAAGAATAAACACGCAGAAAGGGCAGGGAGTGGGAAGGTTGGAAAACATAAATATGAACGTCAGCAGTCATCCAGGTGCTGTTATCGGAGCTAGCACTGCTCTGGAAAGCAGATGCTTTGGGACAAACAGCTGATTTGGAAGCTGAGCTACTACTTGGGTCAGGCCAGAGGAGCAAGAAAGTGCAGAGCAAGGCAGGGTATGAACAAGCACCTCCTCATCTCTGTGCCAAGTGCCCATTCACATGCTCTGTGCTCAGGTAGCTTCCTCTGTGAGGGCTGGCTGGTGCTGTCTGCTGGAGGGCAGAGTCCCAAGCACACAGAGCTGCTCCTTGCAATGGCACTAACACTGCAGTGACCACACTCACCTTGATAACTGATTTCCTGAGTGGGAAAACCAGGAGCACAGACCCATGGCCACAGGGCTACTCTTAGTGCCTCCAGGACATCCCATAGGACCAATGTGACAACAGCAAAAGCTGAGGCTGCCTATGCATTTCTGGTTAGCAAGGGAGAGAGCTACACACAAACCAAGTGTGATGAGGAAACAGGCTTGGCCAACACCTCGAGATTCAGTTTAAAGGAGGTTTTTAGCCCCAGCTGTGCGCACACACTCACGGCCCTGAAAGGCAGCTGTGCCACAAGGCCTGATCCTGAGCCCCTCACACGACATAAGCCAGCATAGACTAAATATTTATTGAGAGAAGAGATAAGCAAAAAAATATCAAGATTTTCCAGGGAGAGATGAAATTTGAACTTCTCAGAACTGCTTCTGGGTCTGATAACCTATAGAGATACTAATGCTACTGAATGAGCCCGCATCTGACCTCCTGAAAGAGATACTGTAATTTCAGAGCCCTGTGTGCACAGCACTGCAATCACTGTGCGGGTGTATTTATACACTGCCATGGGCAAGTCCACAAATTCCGGAGTAGCAGGATGGAGAAAGTAACCCCACATTATATTTAACCCTGGGTGTGTGCTATAGGGCAGGGTGTGGTAGACAAGCAGCCAAGGCATCCTGCTGTGGATCTGAAAGCAGGAGGTTGAGCCTTGCCCTGGGCTTATGCCAAGCTTTGCCTGGTCAGTGCAGCTGCAGCTAAACCTGTGGTTGTTCAAGGCAGAGAAGTGATTTTAGTGACTGCCCTCCCTTGCATGCCACTGGCTTCCCAGACCAGCAGCTCCAGCTGTGTAATGGCAAAGGCCAGCCAAAGGCAGGGAGAATGTTGATTCTGACCTTAGATGCATGCACCGCCATAAAAAGGAAGCACAGAACTATGTGCACAATAAAACATCGCTGAGAACTTTCTGCTTTTATCACAAATCTTACCTCCTACTTCCTACTCATTCAAGCAGCCTGGTCGTCATTTTTAACTTCCCTATGTCTTGCTCAGCCTTAATGATCCCTTTCACCAGTCCCTAGTGCTTTTCTTTTAGAGGCTCTGGGAACAGCTTTGTGGCTAGATCTGTTCTGAACATTTCCTTGAACACGCTGAACCCAGGATGTTTTTGGCTAGTTCTCACAGCACCATGTGCCCCTGTGCTTTGTGTCAGCTAAAGAACAACCCTCCCTGCCCCGCCACATCCGGAGGTGAAGGTACCTGGTACATGATGGAGGATGGAGGCGGTTCGATGCATGGCTGCTGGTCCGGCAGAGGCAGTTCCTCCAGTAAGTCCACGTTGGACAAGGCATCCTCTAGTGTGACGTGAGTGGTCATGGTTCTGGATGTTCAGTTTCCACACTAAATGCAAAGGAAAATAGAGGGTGATACAGACAGCAGCCAGAAGACCGAGTGGAAAAGTGCCAAAGGACAAAACCAGAACCACGACTGGTTGGTACTGCAAGGAGACATGATCCCAGTTTATCTCATTTTCCTTTTCTTGTGCATTTAACCTACATCTCTATGCTACCTCTCCTTCCAAGATTCAACAGCAGAGTTGAAATGCAGAATAAGAGGAACACAACTACCCACCCATGCCCTTCTGCAAAACTGTTTGAGACAGAGAACTGCTGGGTGCTGCAGTGCAGCTTTAGCAGCCCCAAGTGAAAGCATCTGCTCCAGAATGCAAAGTGGTGTCAAAAATACCTCTTGAAGCAGCACGATTAGAGAAGTCTGACCAATGCTGACACCCGCATGCTCTCCTTCTCACACACATGAACAGTGCTGGAAACTGTAAACAACAAACTTCATTCTCAAAGGTGAACCGGAAAGGATGGAGTGCTGCACAGGCTGGCTGTGGCACTGCAAGCAGCAGAAAAAGAAGTTGTTGTTAAAGAGCATTTCCTTGCTTTTAGTGCACAGGCAGTGGCCCCTGCCCCATCCTGGGCTGCCAACAGTGCCATTTGCACATGAAATAAAAAGCAAAGGGAAATGTTTCTGACAGCTCACTGGAACTTACCCCAGGCAGGCTACCTAATGGGAACCAAACCTCTATGTCCTTACTGACTCTGCCATTCACCTTCACTGGAAGTGCACAAGCATGGAGGGACGGCTGCTGTCACCCAGGCCAAGCGCTTGTATAACCACAGTCACAGGGCTTCCCCAGTTAATACCTAATCCATGTGCAATAGCTGTGGCTGACCTAGAGCTCAGGTCTCCTAGAAAAACACCCCTTGCATTTACATGTTTTCAGAGGGAAAATGCTTTAAATATTGTCATGTCACTCAATTAATATATCACCCTCTTTTTCCCCCACTCAGCCTGTCTAGTTTCAAATGTGAGCCATCAGTTTTATCACTATAATCTGCAAGACAGTGGAGCTCTCTGTTATCAAAGTCCCCATCAAGATACTCACACATTTCAATAAAGCACCCTGCAACCTGCACTTCAGCTCAGACAAGCAGACTGAGACTTTGCCTGTCTTGTTACAGAACACATTTTCCAATCCTTTAATCATCTCTTTGGCTTTTCTCTAAGCTTGATCCCATTTTGAAGCCTTTTTGCTGAAGTGCAGACACCGTAGCAGGACGCAAGGCTCTGGTGGTGTCTGCACAAGGACCAGATACAACAGCAATGTAACCTCCCTCCTTGCATACAATCACATCAGTTCCTTTGGTCACAACAGCATCTCTGTAGGTGCTCATATTCAGCACATTATCTGCTACAAATCCCTTAGGTCCTCTTTCTTCTTTTAGTTGAGTCATTGTTTCCAAGAATATAAGTTTGCTTTTCATTTCCAGCAGTGGGAGCATGGAAGGACAATGGCTTCAGGACATCCATAGATAGACACACATTCAGCTAGGAAGGACCACAGCCAAGGGGGATGCACACTGTGTGCCGTCCCAGGGCAGCTTCATGTTGGGTGACGGGAGGGATGAGTCTGCTGCTGTGCCTCTTGTCATCATTTCTGCCTGCATGCATGGGCTGCAAGAATATGTATGAGCCTGGCAAAACCCATTCCACCTCCACAAATGCCTCCCCAAGGTATCAGGCAGCTGAGAAACAGGTTTGGTTTTACCTGCAGCTGAAGCACCATGAAATAAGTGCCTGGAAAAAATAAATCTCAAGCAGCCTTTTCCCTACACACCCAAATTTTTGTTTCTTTCTTCACCCCTCTTTGTTAAAATGGTTTCCTGTTACAAATTGTAGCAACTGTCAAAACTAGACATTACATCCTGGCACCCCGTAGGCAGAAGCAGCTTCCTCCCTGCCTGCAAGCACCATTTGCTGCTCTGCACCAGGCTGGTGGCTCAGCTGGCCCAGCTCCACCGACCTCCTCTGCTGCCCACTGCTGTCCACCACCATCCTCCAGTGCCTTAAGGCTCACCTCTGGGTTTCCAAAACAACACCCCTGGTACTCACAATGTGTCATTACATACTTCAGGCTTAGGAAGACAAAAGCCTTTCATTTTACAGCTTTGAGGCTGTGGCTCATTATTTGGGATCATTTCTTATTTTTCTGTATATCTAATTCTATGGCCACTTGTACAAGGTGTTTGCAATAATTGAAGATGCTTCTCCAATCACCCAGTAACCCTGTGAGACCCAAAGAGCTCAGCACTGAAGGAACAAAATTATTGCTGCTGTTTGGGACATACAGTCCCGTATATGGTGTCAGGGTCCTGCTGTGCTGCGCAGTGCACAAACCTGCAAGACTAAGCCAGTCCCTGCCCTAAAGATCTCACACTTAGAGGAAGAGAGGCAGTATGTAGAAATACATGAACAGGAATTGTCAAACCATAGCAAGTGATCTGTGCAATCTTCCGGCAGCCCACCCTGAGCTTTGCCATGGTTGAGCAAAGTGCAGGAATCTGGACATTTATGGAAAAATTACTCAGACTTTGAGGGTTTAATAGAGGAATCTTGATGGGGACTCCTGATTTCCATTCTATGCTTTCTTAAGTCCAACAGTTAAACCAACAGAGGCTACAGGGAGGAATGTGGACTGCCAGGACTTTTCCTATTTATGCACATAGCATAGTGCAAGAGACAGCAACCTCACAACTGGAGCATGCGGTGGAGGGAATACTGGTCCAGGGCCAACAGACCTTGATCATCACCCCAGACCATTCACAGAGGAGCAGCCTCAAGCAATCCCCAAGGTGCCAAGGCTCCACCCCTGCTCCTTGGGGTGGCTGTAGGGGTTGTGGGAGCCCTACTTTTGTTTGGGGTCCACTGCCCGTCATGAGCATCTAGGAGTTAGATGGGGTGTGCACTGATATAAAGGCTCTGAAGGCATCAGAAGTTGCTTGGCCTGGTTCATGGGATGCTTCACGATATCTCCCCACCACAGGGGCTGCATGAGAGAGCTGAAAGGGGAAGTCCTGCTGCCTCACCTTCCTGCAGAGAGGTTTCTAACACAAACATACTGGGGCTGCCCCAGCAAATACAGCTTCATCCTTTCAGTCCTCCAATGAGGAGGGCAATGACCAAGCAGCTCCAGCCCACGGAAGATGGGGATCCCTGGGGACACTCATCAGAAAGTCCTCATTAAGCCTTCACCACCATCCACCACCTGGGCCTCAGGGCAGAGGTGGCTGTGCTGGGGAGAGTCAGCCTGTCCTAAAGGTGTTTTCCAACCTCATTGATCGTATGATCCTGTGGTGGTGGTTTGCCAGTGGCACTTCAGTGCACATGCTCATGATGCCAGGGGCTGCACCACCCATGAGCAGCCTGCCCAGGAAGGGGGCTTTTCTGCTACTATGGCACGTGCACCCAGAAAGCACATCCTGCCTGAGCAGCCTCAAACAGCCACACGGGCTACTCTGAGCTGTCTCACAAAACTACTGTTCTCTCCATATCCTGCCACTGGTCAGAGGGGCCAAAGCCTCTCTGGTCCTGCGTGTTTTGGCAAAACTGAACATGAATCTGGCAGAAGGCAACCCCACTCCAAGGGAATCCTGGAAAAAGATGCACCACCAGGCTGACTCTGCTAATGAGAGTTAGTGCTCAAGTGCAGTGCTGCCCACACTTTCTGCCCAGCTGTTACAGAAACTTCCTCTCTCCACCCTATGTTTCCATCCCTTCTGGTCATCTCTTAGACCTTCTAAAGCCAAATGGTCACACAGGGGCACTGGGGCTTCTAGACGCTACAAGGAACTGGCCATGTGGAGTCCACGCACAGAGCATGGCCTCAGCACCCCAAGACTGAAATTAAGAGTTCCCGACACAGTGACTCTGTTGTGGCAGCAGCCTGGAGGGCAGATTCAACAGATGGTGTAGGAATGCTTTGAGAAAGACTGAGGGTGGACATCCCAGATGTCTGAACTTGAAGGGCAGGTCCTACCTTCACCATCAAAATGCTTGCCCAGAAGTATCGGTGCAACATCATCCTCTCTGTAGCGAGAGGAACACAGATGATGTTATTGTTAGAGCAGCTTGGGGGAACAAAGAAAGACTTTTAAAAGCAGGGTAATGATGAATATTTTGCATGCATGTATGCTCTGCTTCGAAGCTGAGAGCTCTGAGGAAGTGGCCCAGGTTCTTTTGGTTTTTAGCTTGCCTGCTCTTAAAGCAGACATCTACGCTGGAGCTGCAGCAGCTACCAAGAGCAGGAAAGGAGGCAAGGAAAAATAGGAATTGTCCAGGAGACTGGCAGTAAGACATGGTCCTAGCCCTGCAAGTCTGGGGTGAGA
This sequence comes from Melopsittacus undulatus, assembly GCF_012275295.1. Classification (NCBI taxonomy): domain Eukaryota; kingdom Metazoa; phylum Chordata; class Aves; order Psittaciformes; family Psittaculidae; genus Melopsittacus; species Melopsittacus undulatus. The sequence continues at coordinate 11,702,518 of NC_047536.1, forward strand.
CAAGCATCAAAATTACTTTTGCTGGGGAGATGGCAGTGTAGAGAAGGAGGACAAACTTCTGCTGGTCACCTCCTGAGGATCTGGGATTGATTGTTCTACAGTCCCTGGGTAACCTGGGAATGTCACTTAATTTGGTTTTGCCCTGTGATTATGTTTCTCCCTCTTACTCCAAAGTAGCATGTAACTAGTGGTCAGGAAGCATCTTGGCCCAATGAGTACCCCAGCAGACTGATGCCCTGGGTACATAAACGCAGAGTGTTTCTGGTACCCACTGCTTCACAACAAGAGAATAACTGCTCTTGGCCACTAACATGTTTTAAGTCAAGAAGAACAACTTCAGGTTGCAAAAGTTTAGTTTGACCCTTGTCTAAAATGCATGGGATTAAAGTCCCCTGTGTTCTAGGATATGTGTCATCAACCCCTTCTCTCACGCTGTAAGAATTACTTGTAATTTCAACCACCACCACAATCAGTCGGTTCTCTGCAGGAGCAAATAAACACAGCCAAGGATGAGAGAGGCTGGCAGAGCTGGGCTCTTACCCTACACAGTCACAGATGTTAATAACCATGAAATTACCCTTCGCATTAAAAAAGGAAGGCAAACTGCACGACTCCTGGAGCCACTCTTCTGTATCTCCACTGTACATCTTCTGTCATTCCATTAGGGCTGAGTTCCAAGCATTTACGCCGCCTGTCTCTCAGCAACACAATTATTTTGGAATTTATTCTTTTTAGAATAACTTCATCTTTTTTTTTTTTCTGGTGCCAAAGAAAGAAGGTCAGGAAGGAGGCACATACACAGAGCTGCATTGCCAATACAGCTGACAAATTTAGAGCAAGTTTACAAGCAAGCCCACTGCTGCCAGTTACAGCGCTTCTTGGGAAACCAAATCACATAGGACAGCATTGTAAATTATTTATCTTCCAGAACCTATCTTCCTATTTTGCATGCAAAGATGATGGCTGCTAATAAAATTACCATCATGAAATGAGCATTGCTCAAGAGATCCTGGTCAGAAAATTGAAGATTTTTCCATATTCCTCAGGCTTCATTAATAACAATTAACTGTACAGAGAAAAGGAGAAAAGAATTGTCCTTTGCAGGGAATTACCCTAGAATTATACGCCTGTGACAGACACCAAAACACCGGGCTAGTCACCCCCCAGTGACTAACCCCAGACAACTGTCATCATGCAAAACACGAGGGTGCGCTTCCTTTCGGTGTCAGCGCAGGGCAGGAGGGATGCGGGCGGGTTCAGCCACTCGGCCGAATTCTTCGAGATCTTTGTGATCCAACCCCCTCCGGTCAGGAACCCCCCGCGGAAAGCGGCAGATGGCGAAGGGGACAAGCTCTGCTGCTGGCAGCGTCCGCTGACAGCGCACACAACCGTCACCCTTCCCCCTTCTCCAAAGCAACCCTGAGCACGCAGGCAGGTTTCAGTGTGTGCTTCTTGTTTTCCTTATTCCCTCCCGGTCCTTCCAACCCGCAGAGATCCCCTACAGAACGCATCCATTCCTCCCTCCCCAGGTGGGATGCGGCTGACAAGGCGCATTCCCAGCGTCCTCGATGGGAAGTTCTATACAAAGCCCCGCTGCTCGGGCCGCGCCTCGCTCCGCACTCCTGCCGCACTGGGAGCTGCCGGCTTTGGAAGGGGAAGGTTTCACCGCCTCCAGCTGAAGCCAAAGCACGACCCTGAGGGCGCAGCTCCAGCCCCTCGCTCCCGGCCGTGGCTCAGACCCCGTCGTTTCCTCCTTCCCCATCCACCCCCAGGGACACCATTTTTTCACACCACGATGATGCGGGCGCTGGCCATAGTCCCCGCCGGGGCCACCTTTAGCCTGCTCCATCGCTCTATCTCCTTGAGCCAGGCGTTGACGCGACCCAGCGCTGGCGCTGCCGCCCGCGGAGGGGCCTGCGGAGCCCTCCAGCATCGGGGCATGGCACGGCACCTTCTCCCCGGCCTGGGTGCACGGAGCCGGGATGCGAAGTGGGGGATTTGCGCTATTTCCATGCACCCCCCTCCCGGTGCTTTGCAGCGGCTGCGGGGAAGCTGAACGCTGCAGGTAGCTCTAAGCATTGTGGGATACATCCCCGCACATCCCGGCCCGCACGGGCCTCCCGCTCCCGCACCTGCCCCGCCGCTGCCCCGCGCTGAGCCCACCCGGCGCGGCCGCAGGGTACCGGGAGCGGCGGTGAGCTCAGCCCCCGCGCAGCCCAGGAGGGGGAGGGCGGGCGGGTGAATGGGAGCGGGTAAGGCCGCGCAGCCCCCGCGCAGCCCCCGCGCAGCCCCCGCCGCTCACCTGGCGCTCCGCGGGTGCGATGCTCCGCGCCGCGGGATGCTCCGCGCCGCCCGCACAAAGAGCAGGAAATGGCTGCAGCAAGTGCACTTCCGCGGCTCTCCGCCGGCCCCTCCGCACGGCGGCGGGGGGAGCCCTGGTCCCCGCCGCGGGAAGGCGGCTCCTCCCCCGGGCAGCGCTGGGGCTGCGCGGCGGGGCTGGGGGTCTGCGTCCTCTCCTCCGCTGTTGCGGGCGGGGGGCGGCAGTGCGGCCCTGGTGGGGAGAGGTAAGGCCGGGGCCCCCCCGGTGTGCGGAGGAGGATGGGGCTGGGGTCGGCTGCCGCAGCCCCTCCACCCCCCGGTTTGATGCTGGGAGAGTGCATTTGGGTCCCTGAGATGGCAGGACCCGTCTGGAGTTCCCCATCGCCCCGCTGCTGAGATTGCAGGGCCTCAGGGGTCCAGCCTGCCTTCCCCCGCATCATCCATCGGCTGCGCCTACCATTTTAATGAAAGCCCCCGTTACTGAGAAAGCCTTGGGTCACCCAGCATGTTAGGGACCAAAAGCAGAAGGCAATCAATGCCTTTGCTCAGAATGCTATAAGCCTCTTCTGAGTCAGCACTGCATCTGAAAGATCTTCCTTTTGGCATTTTTGGCATCTGGCATTTCTTCAGGGACGAGCTTCCAGTCCTTCTGCTCATGCTTCTTTTTAAAGCTCCAATACAGCTCTTCAGATCTACAGTGAAATCCAAGCAGGATTACAGTTTTCAGAGGAATATCGCCTCATGGTGATTGATAGCAGCCCTGTGTGGGGCCTTCATTCATTTTTCTGCAGCCCTCAGCTTCTGTTATGGTTATTTGTTTGTTGAAAGACTTTGGTGGGTACACAAAGACTGTTGAGGGTCTGGATACAGGTCTAGATATATTTCTTTGGTGGCTCTGGCAGTGACCTTTACCTGAGCATCAGCCTATGATGCTGACCATTCCTGATTCCTTAGAAAACATTGCCCTTCTGTCTGTGCGAGTGTGGGCCTGAGCTTGCTCCCCATGGGTATATGCTGGCTCTGCAGGGAAGCTTGAACACCAGGTTTATAACACAGCTCTGCTACTATAAGCTGAACAGATGCAATGGGCTGAAGGCACCAGGGTGTGCAAACTACAAAAGCAGCCTTAGGAACTATCTTTGTTTTTATAGACAGGGCCACACCTGAAAAAAAACCTATTGATAGCATGTGTGGGAGTAGACTCTTCTCCTTTCCCTGCATAGCATTTCTTCTATCTCACCTTTGACTGGAACATTTTATAGCCATCATTCCTCTTTTTGCTATTTATTACTAGTCAGAAAAATTCAGTAAGTGAGCACTGTTAGTGCAGATCCAAAAGATTTAACAGCTGATATTGCTCTGAGACCATAGGTGAAACAAGGTCAGCCCAAGAAAACTGTGGCAATAAAACCTGCTGTGGACTATTGTTTTGCACAGTTTAATCTGCCCCTATTATCAGCCATGCTCGAAGTGATGGGAATTCCTTGAATGCTGCGATATTAATTTTCTACTCCGTGTTGTCTTAGACTGTACAATAACAGAATGAGCTGCTTTGTGTTTGTTGTGCAGCTCTATGCAGGCTGGGAAGAATGGCAGCAAGGGGCAGGCTCCATGCAACTACAGATGCAGGAGTGTGTGCATCAGTGTTTATGTGGGGAGAGGTAACATGATGGTGGGGTGGGGTGAACTGAGCACAAGAGTACACACAAATATGAAGTGACTGCCAAGTAAGATTTAGCAGAGCCATTCACCTGAGTTGTGCTGTGCGGATGAATGCAGTGTTCAAAGAGGACAAAGCCAAACATCACATAGAAACATGTTCATTAAAAAATGTTTCATGAAATTCTAGATTTTTTCAGGCCTAATTTTAAGGGTTTAATCCTGGTGCAGGGGGAATGGTTTAAACATTCAGCACATTGCAGATATTTCCAAGTAGTCTGTGAAGGGGTATTCAGAGGAGGGTTATTCGCTTTACAGCAGGAGACTGGTATTCACACCTCTACTCTGTAGGTAACATCTCTAGTTAAGCCACATGAAGGGCACAGGTCTAAACTTGCCAGAGGAAGGGCTACGGTGGGAGAAGTCTGTGTTACAGTGTATTAATATCATGCACTTAATATCCTACCATACAATGGTAACTGCATGATATCTTACTGTCCTTTTGAGATTGGTGAAATCCCCTGTAACTAATTGTGGGGAAACACCCTACCCCCATTTTGTGCAGATTCAGAGAACTTCAAGGCACCACAATGGATGTTTAGACTTAACAATCTATAAAAATCTAATTTACTAGATGTGCCATATATTAAATTACCCAATTTGCAGAGATTCTGGATACTTCCTACCCACGTAAACCCAGCACATAATCTAACCCCAGAACATAGACATAGTTCTGGGAAACAGAGATATTTCAGGATGCCAGAAGAAGCCTGTCTGCTTCTTGGTTGGGAGGATTTGGAGGAGAGCAAGCTGGGTGATTACAGAGTGCATGAGGATGGACTTGGTGTTTTTGCTGTTATAGTGAAAGCCACAGTTGGGACTTAGCAATTTTATTGTTTGTAAAAATATGTATTGTGTACATACAAATACTGCAGAAGGAAACTGAACATAAAACATGACAGTATTGTTTTGTGCAATACACTAACTAATAAATATTACACTTATTTCATCCAGATATAAATATAATATCAGAAACATTACCCAGTGGCGCAATATTGCTGCTACTAAATAGCAACCTCCTCAAGCTTGACAGACCCCTGGTTCCTCCAAGGATGGAGGGGGGCAGCAAGCCAGAAGCTTGGCTTTGTGAGCCTGCAGATACCCCTGCACAAGGTGCCTGTGCACAGGGAGGAATCATTTCAGAGTGGTTGTATGGATTGTCTAAGTGCGATTGAGAGGGGGAGAAAATAGGGTTATGGTCAGCTGTCCTCAAATTTAGCTGTGGATGGGCAGTTTAACATGGGTAAGGCTACTGAAAACTTCACTGGATAAATGCTGTATCACCAGAATGGGACAACAGGCTGACTCTGACAAAAGGATGAGACAAAGAGAAACTTAGCTTAAATCCACTGTAGACAAAAATTCAAAGTCTGCATCTAGATGCACATATTCCACATACTGGTTCAGACCACCAAGAGGCAGCAGCCCTGATTTGAAGGTAGAACTCTGATCCTGCATTTAGGATTGACAACCTCTGGTCTGGATGTTAGCATTCTTCTTGCCTGGAGAGTTGTTCTTCATGGTATTTGTAGCAGTAAACCAAAGACAATAATGTGGAACCAAAGTGAAGTGGGAAGATGTATATGGCAGGGACTAATGCCTTGTTCATACCCACATACCTCAAAAGATATTCTAGCTTCTTAAAGCTACCCTAAGACCATAGGTCTGAAAAATACCAAAAATGAAGCCTCCTATGAAGAAATGTTTTGATACAGGATATGTGAGGTCATGGAATTACATTATTTCCTTGTTCCATTTTTGTTGGCAAACATTTGAACCTGACTTCTGTAATGACAGAAGAGATTGCTGCTGGGAGTTTGCACCTCAGAGTTTCTGTAAACTGCTGTCTCGTAAGGTTTACTCATGTTCTTACCTGCACAAACAGAGAAGCGTCAAAAATACATACTGCGTATAAGAACATCTGTGAGACCTCTTGACTTCTCCACTTACTGTTAATGCTTAGCAGAGAGTCCTGATCCTATTTACAGATTCTGGACACCAGCACCCACACTTTTGGTTTTCAGGTCAGTTATGTCAAATCACTGTACCTGTCTTGTGGTGAAAATATAGAGGATATAACTGAAATACCAGGAGATGGATATTATTTGTACCTTCTTCTGCTGTCACCACATAATGTGGAACTCCTCATGGAGGAAGTGCCCAGGCAGTCGATTCACATGACTCTTTGATCAGTCTCTGTTCACAGAAGAGATGGAAAAGTCTTTCCTTGTGATGATTCAGTTACTCTTTGAAGTATGAGAAAACTCTTCTTATTATCACTGGTGCACTGAGCACATACTCTGCATGTTTTCTCCTCATGTCTACCCTTCCGAGACCTCTGGCTCCTTCCTTCCCAACACACCAGATCAGTGGTAGGTTCCTAGACCTTTCACAGATAATCAGATCCTGGGATCCTGTCGTGTCATGGATGGGAAACACATAGCACTCTGCACTGCTCATTCCTCCACAGTCTGTTCAAACAATTACATGGAGATCACATATTTGTCTCCTGATGTAGAAAGACTGAAGAAAGTCCAATTTTCCATTCTCTGTACACTGCAATTTGAGAGAATTTCAAGACTTTTCAACATGTTGATTTTCTCCTTGTTCCTCACACACTCACATGCACACACAGGCACCTCTTCAGTTTAACACATACCAGAATCCTGTTCCTGATATGCCACAGTTTCAGAGAAAATAATGAAAAGAAGAACAAAACTACCTTGAAATATCAGCATCAGAAATGCAGACACTAAATCCAACCTGTTCCCATGTGTCCCAGGCTTATTCCTGTGCAGAGCTTTCAGGTCCAGCCCACTCTGCATTGGAGAGCCATGGAAATGTCTAAATGTTCCTCCTCAGCTAAAGACAGGATTTTCCTCCCCAGGGAAGACCTTCATTTGGGAGTTCACAAACTGGAATAGCAATGTCAGATCTCTTAGTTTTGAAGCTTTATCTTCAAGAGAAAAACACTTGCTGGGTTGTGTAGTTCAGGACTCTGCCCAATTGCTGCTTCTGCTTGTAAGATGCAAACCACATTCTTGGCCAACCAAAGCCTATGACTGTCTAGGTTCTGGAAGACCTGGGGATATCTTGTCTGTCTGGAAGTACCAGCCTCTGCCCTCTCCTTCTCCCCAGGCAAGTATCTGTGGTGGGAGGATTCCTGTTAATGCTTTGTGTGGGGAAAATCCAGGCATCTGTCCTCTCAGGACTCTTTTAGCTTCAGTTAGCAGCCAGTGCCATGATTACAGATCAAACTCAGAGATTTCACTCAGCTGATACAGCAGAATAGAAAAGGATGGCCGGTCGTCTTTCCTCTGAGCAGGGGAGAGAAGAGAGAGGGAGAACGTTAATGTCAGCTTGAGAGGAATGGCAAGATTAGGAGGGAACTGTGAAAACTGGGTATTAACAGAAGTACACGCTATTGTAGAGAAAATGCCAGGAGAAGAATGAGCTTCCTTCTGTGCAGTGCTTCGTTGCTACCAGCAGTGAGTTTGCCCAGTGGACACGAAGTACCTTGTAGCTGCTGGCTGTCATTTTTACCATCACTATTAAAACCCACCCCCACATATCTGCAGCTTTCTTAGGAAGCAAACTGTTGAATTAACTTGAGTTAGGATCCTTACAAAGACTTCTCAGTGAAGTGAACACACTCTACAGAAACAGCAGCTTAAATAAAAGGCAAAGAGCCTAGAGTCTGCTTGCCAGTGCAGATGAAAGCTACAGAGTGCTTCACCTCCAGGATTTTATCTTGTGTTAGTACATGCAATGTATACTTCTCTCCTTCTAAAAGCCATGGGGAAGAGAGCTTTTGTCTTTGGGAACTGGGGCTCTCCCATTACAGTACTAACCATCCTCCAGCAGTGGCTCATGACCTCATAGATTGCTTTGGAGGCCAGCTTGGGTTTGTACAGCCGAAATCCTGCATTGATTTCTTCCACCACTTCTCCATTGGTACGATTCTCATAGGGGATTTTACCTTCACTGAAGACCTCCCACATCAGCACTCCTAAAGCAGACAAATGAGAAAATTCACAAAGCAGCAAATAAAATCCTTCCACTCACTGTTCTCTGCAGCTCAGCCCTGTTGTCCTTTACTTGGAAAAGCAAGCTTGACTTCACTGCATTCTACTTCATCATAATTTAGCATGACAGGGTCTTTCCTCATGAATCAGATGAAGTCTAAGCGTGTTATGTGTCAGAAAGAAAAGCAGGGTTGTCTGTCTTCTCCCAGACTGTTAAAAGGAGGGAATGGTTGTGTGTGTACTCCATCCAGATGTGTAATCTGTGAAAGAGAACCTGCTTTTTGTCATTAATTCAGTTTATTTACTTTTGCCTCCAGTTAATCACATACAAGAGGCATGTCACTGATGTTCCTGACAGCAGTGTGTCCCACATCAGAATCTGCTAACATTTTGGTGAGACTCAGGAGTAAGAAAGCAGTGTGAATGGCTCCATTAGTCCATTACTCCATTAGCTGACTCCATTTGTCAGCTCAGCTTCAGCAGTGGGAACTCATCACTTACAAGAGGTCCCACATGGTGTGATTCCCTGGAATGAATTCACAGGGAATGACACAGGAATTTCAAAGGATTGTGGCATTCCTAAACAGTCAGATGTTTTTCTATGATTACTGTTCAGAGCAGTACAGAAACTCATGTTTCTTTTGTGTGATGGACAAGAGATAGGCAAAGACAAAAAGACTGTGGAATACCTTGCAGTTGGCCACCAGATCAGAGAGACCCTGCAAATGGAGTGACTACAAGGCATCTCTCTTATTATTAGGTTTAATTTCTTTGCTCATCTAATATGACTGACTTGGTAAACTGTGTTCACATTGTATTAGAAAAGGGAGACAGACAGATAGACTGATCTGAAATAAAGTTGTCAGTTGACATTGCTAAATAATGCCTGCTTTCCAGCTTTGAACTCTTCAAAAAGAAGACGCACAGAGATTACAGCTCCTCACCAATGATACTGGCTCTACTGAAGAATAAGCAAAGCAGTTGTACTTCCCCTGTGTGCAGGTTCCTGCACTGGGATTTCTCACACACATTTTGCTCTCCTGGGCACAGCAGGATTTCAGCCTGGCAGAAGAGATGAATGGGCTGCAGGGTAGTGGAGCAGAAAACTGCTCAGAGTCATGAGGCCATGACATGACAGAGGAATCCTCTTATGCAAACCCCACTGCATAACAAGTTTGACAGCTGTACAACACTGCTGGCTACACCTTTCACAAAGGACTGACCAACACAAGCAAAGCTCGCCAGTATTTCATTCAGCCCTGAAACTGGAGTGAGCCAACTTCACCTCTCTTGGCTTGACTGTAAATCAAACTGAGAACCCTTTTTGGAAGCATCTGGCTCTCAGTGTATGGGTCAGCTTCCAATTTGTAGAGCAAAAGAACATTCTTACTGAAGTAGCATCTCTCCCCATGTCACTGCCACCTTGCTTTGAGGTGTCAGGGATAGTTCCAAGGGCAAATGTTACCCCTTGTTATTACGTGGTGAGTGCTGACAGCCTCCTCCACATGCCAGGGGACATGGAAAGAGGAATGGTGCTCTCTAAAGCATCTTGGGTTGGGCTAGTGAAGGTGGTTGTGTGGGCCTGAGCACCCAGCTCCCACTGTGCTGCTCATAACCTACTACTGGAATACACAACTTCAACCACAGCAGAAGACAGCAAGGCAAAAGGAAAGCACAGAATGCACAAGCACAGACTTGCAAAGGTTATAATCCTTCATTATTTACTGCTAGGCCTGGAGCTGAGTGGCACCCCATTGACTGTGTGCTGTGCACAGCACACTGCACCGATTCATTCTGCAGTACCACAATTTGCATGCTAGTTGGAGAGGGGCCAGACACATCAGTGTGCCAGATCAACAGGCCAGGGGATAGCCTTTGTTATCTCCAGTGCCAATGGCCTTGGGGGAAAAAAATATACAACAGTTTTCTTATCTCTGAGGGTCCAGAAGGGAGACCAAAGAACAGATGCAAATCATAAAACAATGCATTAGGGAGCAGGAAATGAGGTGAGAAAATGTGAGCAGTGAAATAATATTGTCAGATTGGTGTAAAGCAAATGGAGTCAGCAAAGCAAACTTGGAAAGGCAGAGTTTTTGAGTGAACTATAAGTGCCCAGGACTGCCATGAAGAGAGATGGAGTGCCTAAATAGTTTTCCTTTCCTTATATAATCTTGTCAGTGACTCTCTAACCTTTTCTTGGACACTTTTGCTGTTATCAGCATGAAATGGAGCTCATTATTTGGCATTACATAGCATTGCACAGGTATAATACATCAACTTAGCAGTATTTGCAGTGTTCCAAATTACATATATAGTTTATGATTCTTTCCTTCAGTTAAATGATTGAGGTGTGGTTTCCTAAGCCAATATTCAGGCAAAACACCCTGGGAGCCCAGAGGATGTTGTGTTTAGGAGAGTTTACTTTGAGCCCCATGGTTTTCTGAGCTGGTGTTTGTTAATTTTTTCTCATCCTGACAAGAGGTTCTTACCAAACGACCAAACGTCAGATTTGGTGCTATAGTTGCTGTAGGAGAAAACCTCTGGAGCAGACCACTTGACTGGGAACTTGGTCCCCGTGGAGCTGGTATACTGATCATCAAGGACAATCCTGGAAAAGAAAAAGGTGGCAGCATGCTGAGTAACCCCCCTTATCCCATGACAGCCCTGCAGGGAGCATGCGCAGCCTTGGTGGCATTACCTTGACATCCCAAAATCAGATACTTTGACCACATGGGATTCTCCCACCAGGCAGTTCCTAGCAGCCTGCAAGAAAAGAAGGTGAAAAGGGAGAAGGTCAGAGCTGAAAGACTCACAACCACTCAGATGCTTTCATTCTGGTAGGACACATAGTGCCTAAAGAAAGAAGAATCAAAGTTTCACGGTCTTTGATACAAAGAAGGTGAAAACTTGAGGTTTTTATGCTTTGTGTACATTTTATAGCCAGCATGTTCCTATTGCCACAAAAGCATCAGTCTGACTTGCAGGTCTTTGTTGCCCAGAAGGGGCAGAGAAAGATCCTAAAATATCTACAAGAAACTCACAGTTCTTGATCCCCTAACAAAGCAGCAGCAGTGCCTGATGTGGCTTAATTGAACACCACATAATTAAAAGCATTTAATCAGCAATGTGTGTTTAGAACAAGCCTTTCTGGCATTTTCACTCATTTTTTCTCTCCCAAACACAGTTAAGGGAAATGCTTAATCAGCACTTCAGAGGATGAGCTTTTTCCTACAGTATTGATGCTTCTTCAGCAATAAGGGGAGATACCGCATCTCCTATCAACAGATAGGCAGGAGGAGTGTGAGAGCTGAAATTGAGGAAGGGACAAAGCACAGGTAAACGTTCATCTGGAGTAGAGGAGAAGTCTATGGGGAACCAACATACAAGGTCTCTGTGGATGACAGAGTTTTGTTCCAGATAAGCCATTCCTTCACACACATCTTGGCACATCCCCAGGAGGGTTTCCTTTGAGAAACTGCCCCGCTGGCTCCTGAGGTAGTCGGACAAGCAGCCGTTTTCCATAAACTCAAACACCAGGCATATGGGGGTGTTGTCAAAGCACACACCATAAAGTTGGACTAGCTTGGGGTGAGACAGTTTCCTGTGGGATAGGGAGGGAAGGTGGAAAGAAGCTGAAACAGAGCCAGTGCCTTCTATGCTTACAGTAACTGTGTTATATTTGGCTGCCTGTGTCACCCTGCTGCAACCCTCTTTCTGCAAAGGCCAACTACTAAGTAGAAAGAAGAAAATGTGTAGACAAAGTCTAATGTAAAATAGCACTAAGTATCATCCCCTTTTGATGGTAATGGTCAACAAAAGACTTTTCTGCATGGAAAATCATCCAATCAAATAAAACCAAGATCAATTTCCATCTGTTTTTGAAAGGAGGGAACAAAGTCAGTAAACCCAAAGAGAAAGACTTTCAGTTGTGCAAAGTAAAAATAAAATCTGCAGCTAAGGTTTTCAGTCAAATTTCCCTCAAATTTTAAGAGATTTCTCCATCTAATTATTTTTGACGAAAACCACTTTGCTCTCCAAAACACATCATCAACTTTCCTTGCCTTCCAGAACAGCAGAAATCTGGAAGACCATTCTGGATGTTCTTAGATTTAGGACAGTAATTTACCTACACTTTGAATTGCCTTTCTTTGTAATCAGCAGAGCTTACTGGTCTTTCTCTCTACTATTTATATCTACACTATTCATTATGTACACTACATAACCCAAGTTTAATTTCTGCATTCATATTCCTGAACATCATCACAACACCTTGGTTCAGTCTTCTGAATCCTTCAGGGTCTGATTTTCATGGTGAATCTACTACTTACATCAAGACCTTAGCTTCCTCAACGAAATCCTCTTCAGACATTGCTCCTTCACGAATGGTCTTGATGGCTACTTTCGTCCTCTCCATCAAGTAGCCAAGGTAGACCACGCCAAACTGACCACTGCCAATTTCTTGTACACGGGTGAGCTCAGAGGGGTTAATGATGAATTTTCCTGTTGATTGTAAGGACAAAGAGTAAGGATCTAGCAGTAAAACATTAAACAAAAAGCTTTTATGGGTTAAACATTGAGACAGGACTTGAAGTGAGACTTTCTGTCTCTCCCTCAAATTGACTGTCTGACCTTTGGTAACTTATTTGACTAGTCTGTGCTGCAGGTCATGTTTAAGTACAGGAACAGAAACATCCCTCTTTTTCCCCCATTTGTGTTGTCAATCCAGTTCTTCAAGAGGAATTGTTTCTACCATGCATATGTGCACTACTGAGCATAACATGGTTTTAAATTTCTTTTATGTTTCAAAGTTACAATAAAGATGATACCAGCAATCTTCTTGTAGACAACAATGTGCAAATGGAGGCAGCTTTCAGGAGGGACTCAGATTTCATCAAGTTATGCTATGCTCCTACTTCCATCACTTTTGTTCAAGCATTCATTTCAGTATTTAATGTTGATTTCATTGAGACCCTGGGATTCTCATCACCTCCCTCAAGGCACGGCACAATCAGTTCATTCAGTTATCAATGATAATAACAAAGATGATAATCTAGTGAATAGTGCAGTGTAAAGGTCTGAGGAAAGCTATTTATTGTGGTGATCATCACATGAATATTCATCAATATCCAAGGGGATATTCAGGACCACCCAGCTAACCAGTGAGGAGTGTGATTCCATATAGTCATGAGAGTATCATACCATAGCTCAGCCCTGCAGTGATTGGGGCCTTTTTCCTCCAAGAAGAGACCGCATACCGCAAGCGAGTGACAAGACCTGGATAACAGAGGAAAAGGTGGATTCCAGTTGTTGTTACAGTCATGGGAAGTGTGGCTGTCATTACCCAGAAGGCAGTCTGGATACTGGAAGCAGATTTATTGTACTGAGTTCTCAGCTCCACTTGAGGGCAGCTAAACCTCTATTCAGACTACGATTTCCTGCCTGCTAGAAGGAAGCCAATTCTGAGCAGTTTCAGCTAATTTTCCATTTTCACTGTGTCAGCAAATGTGAGCTGTGAGTTTCTATTAATTCTGATGAAATTCAAAATTATACCTTTTATTTGTAGGGTATTTTTGAGGTCCAGGATTTCCCTTTGTACTCCTGGGCTGTAGGGATGGGAGTCTTTGGTAACTCCCATGTCTGGCTATGGGTCATGGGCATGCCCCTAAATTTGTTTCAAATCAAGGCCCAGGGATATATCACCTCCTGGGCAAGAAGGGTCTGCAGTGTAATTCAAACAGGTAGCTTGCTCTGACACATCCCCATTGGCTCCCAGGAATGAAAGGGCTCTCTGTAGTACGTCACTATAACATTTGTGTTGGTCATAGTCAGCCTTAGAAGGATAACCAGAATGAAGATGTAATGCTGGAAGCTGGCCTGAGATGAACATTGTCCCACCATGAGTGTCAGGATAAGTGGAAGAAAAGGTGATGCCATGTAAGATTTCATTGTAAGGACAGGGGACTTGGGAACCTTCCTTCAGTAACCTGGCTGCATGATTAAACAGCAGCTTTCCTGCTCAGCATCAGCCTTTCCTTACCTCCTGCATTGTGCTGGTGATAGTTGATGAGCTCAGGTATGCAGTCAAACACATGCTTTTCTGCCAAGTAATATCGCTTGGGAAAGTCAGTTGTCTCATTGATGTGATAATGCTTTATTACAGGATTGTTATCCGTGCTGAAAAAGAGGAGGTTTTCTTTGAGGAAAACTAAGCTGCAGTAAAAAGACAGGAATCTGGGTATAAATGGAAGAGGAGCAAGTGAGAAAAGGGTAGAACCTTCACTACACACAATGAATGGGGGGAGAGCAAGGAGTGAGTTGCCATTGCTAACAAAAACTGTGTGCTTGCATGTTCGCCCTCTCACTCACAGATGGTCTCATCTCTAGAAAGGCTAAGGTTTCCTGATAAGGCAGGTTGAGTACAGTTTCTCCACCTCTTCTTTCAGAAGCAAATCTTTCTGCCCCATCACTGAAATCCTTTCACTAGTCTTGTATTACCCACCTCTGATGAGTCCAGGATATACTCCATGTTGATGCTACCAACACTTAATCTGGGTAGACAATGCCATTAAAATTACAGTGATGTTTAAGACACTATTTATAGGCATATATTTAGATGGAGAGAGAAGTGGAGCCTTTAATACACTTTGTGAATGATAGCTAACTTTTCTGCCTTTTTTGGAAGTGTTTTCGTCTATAATTTTCATGAGCCTTCTGCTCTCTCTTTATAATGCCAAAACAGAGATGACACTCTCACAGAAGCCATTTCATTGATGTAATTGATGCAAAAAGCTGCTGAGATCAGCTGTACCTTAATGCTTTGGTGAAAACAGAGACTGTGTACATGCCAGGCTGCCTTGAATCTCTCACCATGAAAGCACCTTCCCTACCCTGCAACAGGAGCAAAGGAGAGAAAACTGGTTAGAGACATAATGGGAACAAAAGAAAAGTGGTCTGGGGACAAAGCTCTGCTCATTTCAGCCCTCCTTATTACTTTGTCATGAGGATGTACTAAACATGTAGGAGAAGTGGGGCCATCAGCCAGCTGACAGAGCTTGGTCTGTCCCATGCACAGCTCTGATGGCTGCCCATGCCTGCAGGTACATGAAGCTGGTCTCTCTCTGGTGCTGTGTATTTTTAGCTCAGTTTCCTGTGGAAATGAGACGTGTGCTGTGTACATGTGGGTGTACACAGTGTGTGCCTCTGTCCCCTCAAGCCTCTCTAGAAATTTCAAACCCACTGGCTCCTTTCAATCTGACAGAACACTGGTGATAATAATTTCACACAAGTTCGATGAGATGAGCAGCCAAGTGGAAAGACAAGCCTCTTTGAGTGCTGTCCATTGAGAGAGCAGCTACAGAAAAAGAGTACGATTTATGCAACACCAGAAAATCCATACAGGAATGTATAAAGGATAATTTGCCAATGTACCAGAAATGGGAAAAGCTTGTACAAGATCCTGCCTTTCATAGGTACCCCCGTCATCCCGTATCCAAACAGAACTGTGGAGGAAAGCAGGAGTCCTCTACTCTGGCACTCACAGAACACTTTTCCTTTTTAATTGTTTTCTACTCCTCTGAATGCTAGAATGTATCATAGATCATGATCCTGAAGGGCCTGGCACTAATGGATCAGGTGGCAGAGGCAGAGAAGATTTAACATAACAGTTTGGATGCAATATGCTGTGCTGATCTACATGTTTATAACAAAAGCCACATTTTTCCTCTGTTTGCAGATAAAGTGCTTTTCATCTGGCATCCCAAGTGCCCGATTATTTTGTCCCCTCCTTTGCTCTACATGGTAGATTTCCTTCAGTTTATGTGTCGTCTATCTACCCACAACACCTGATGCAAACCTAATCCACCAATTGCACCCTGCCTTGTCCTATTTCGCACCTGATTCAGCTCCAGTGAACACAAAGGCTGAGAATGCTATTGCATCCCCTGCATATGAGCTGCTGACTTTCAGTGCTCAGCTCTGACCATATGGGATCAGCCCACTGAGCTATACACTTTCCAGGGTTATCTCTTTAATGCACATCTGTGCAACTTCTACCATACCTGCACTATTTAATACCTAGCACAGAGAAGCTCTAAAAAACATCTTTATCATGCACAGTGAGAGCTTTAGGACTCATCTCCTGGCAGTGTGGGATTGCTTGCACAGATAGGCAAGTTAGTTACTTGAAGATCTTTTCTTGTCCTTCTGTTTCACTTGACAGCAAATCTGGCCAAAGATCACTTGTGAGCTTGGCCACGTTTTCTGGGGGAAGATGTGAGGGCTGCAAAGGCTTTAAGCCAGAGGCCTCTGCAGCCACATGGGGGTATCTGCCACAGAGAAGTTGTGCTGGTAGGACTAGAAGGAAAAATAAGATCACTAAAACATGCGTGGACAGATCATGTAGGAGTTATAAGAACTAAAATCATATTTAAAACCACACAAAAATGCTTTTATTTGCATAAAATGCTATAATTGCAAGAAAAAACACTTTATTTGGGTGTCCTGTTAGTGTAACAGGTGACTTTAAAACTAAGGGTATGTTTGTGTGGAAAATTTGAATAAGAAGTTTATTCTATTTTCACTACAGTCTTCACTGGAAAACTGTCTCAACTGAGAAATGAAAGATGCTCACATGCACACACACACACAGAACTAAAAAAGCCCAAACCCATATTTCTGGCTTTCACCCAAAACACTTCAGCACGAGATTGGTTATATTTCAGAGAATCACTGCATCCACAGGCCTCCTGCAGAGGCAGAAAAGATGAGCTAAAATCAGTTTTCAGTCGATGAGTTCCGAAAGAGTGTTTTCCACCAGCTCCAGTTATTTAACCAAAGAAGGATGGCCCAGCTCTCTGCCCACACTCAGCTACCATGGAGGTAAGGGGGAGGCTGCTAGTGATCCTTTATCTTGCATCGCACACTAAGAACAGCCAAGGACAACACCGCAGCAGGACCGCAGGGTCCAGCTCTCTCTTACACAAAGCAACCCTCACAGGCTTCTCTTCGTTTGTCATTAATTAATTATTATTGCCCATCCACCCCACATGTAGCACTGGTTTACCTCATCCTTGAGGAGTGTTTCTGCTTTGCTTCTGCTGATGTTCTTATTGTACCATCTGAAAACATCAAAAGACTCCCAGTCAGTGTTTCAAGGCTAGTAAAGTTTCTGCTGAAAAGCATCTGAATTCAGTGTCCCCAGCATGAGCCACATTATGCAGGGTAGCAATGTTTGAGGCTTGTAGAACAAATCCAGGGCACTTGGAGACATGAGACAAACACAGGCACAACTTACTCATATATTTGCAGATTCTCGGGTGATTTTTCCACCAGGTAGCTACTTGGCACATAGCCTTCATGCCTGTTGAAATACGACATGGCGTGAGTGTGCCAGACAGACAGGATTTTCTCTGTGTCGGTAGGAGTCAGCCCTGACAGATTTGCCTGCTCTTTGCATGATTGTTATGTATTTAGTAGGGTTACTGGAGAAGGAAACAACTGATTAGACCTCTAAACTTGCAGAGTTTCAAATTTATCACTATTTTCCCCCCACATTTATGACAGCAAATATCAGCTTGAGCTGAGGGCTGTTTATTTTATTAACATTCAGATCCTTTTCTTAAGCTGCCTGAATTCAAGCAACATCAAAGGAAAGAAAGTTACTATAAATAACCTTCAATCACTTTTTCCCTGTATAACAGAGGATAACTTTCACAAAAGTTATACAAGAGGCCAGCATATATGTTAATGGGAGAACAAACTGGATTTAGAATGGGTTTGTAAATTGGCTGTTGAAAAGGGACTTACCCATTCTTATCTTGAATCAGCCACCAATGTTCCTCAGAGCTGTCAATCACATAATATTCCTCATTACGTTGTAATGTCAGCTCCTGCGGATTCTGGGCTTCATAGTCATATACGGCCATGACTAAGGCTTCCTTTGGGTCTAGCAACAATTTCTGCACAAATTAGGCAAAAGGCTCATCATATTCATTGTCATAAAAAAACAATGGTATGTTCTCTAAAATGGTATATCCCTGGCAGCATTGGTTTTCTCTGGGCTCAAAAGCCTTAAAGCTGGGAAGCACCCCAGGCTGTCTCATGAGGTATGGTGCCAAGATGAGAATTCTAGCACATTCAAACTATTAATTTAACATAGAAAATTCAGTTGCACAGAAAAGACGCATCTACTTCTTCTTATGGCAGGATTACCTCTGTCTGATCTGTTATTCAGAGATTCCTCTTAAAACCCTTTGGTGATAAAATCTCCATGGCCTCCCTAGAGGGGGACTGTTCCATGCTCTGCTGCCCTCCAGACCTTTTTTCATGCCCTGCTTCTCCCTTTTCTCCCTTCTTATTAAATAAGCTGAAGACATTTTATCCCATACACAAGTGAGTTTGGAAAATCACTTCTCTATTCCCTTTCACAGCAGCTTTTCTCATATCCCTCCTACTTCCCCAATTTCCCTGTCTATAGATTCAAAACAAAAAACAATTGAAGCTTCAGTCACCATTGGAAAGTCATCTGTGAAACCAGGCTGACTTTGTAGGAGTGAACTTCTGGCTCATGGAAAAATATGGAAAAGGCAACTGAAAAGCCCAGGGAATGTTATCACGGGTGATATTCCGGGTCACCTCACTGCGGTGAACCTTAATGAGGGTATATTGACCACTGCTAGTTAAACATACAGGACAGGACACCAAGAACAGCTTCATGTGCCTCACTGTACTCACCCAGTTATCTTCAGGAGTTGGAGGAAGAGGCTTCTTTGAGGCTGGAAAGTAATCAAAAAAGATAATTTGAAGTAAATCTGAACAAAACCAGGGGAGAAAATGTCAAGGTAATGAATTGATAAAGGTGATATAAACCCAGTGAATAATGAGGCTTGGCTTTTCAGAGTAAGACAGTCTGCACCTATACAGTGCCTCAGCCACACAGCATGGGTTTGAAACTGGGGTACAGGTAACTTAAGGAATCCCCCAGGTAAAAGGTTACAGTGTCTTGGGTTAAGAATGATTGACTGCTTATATGCCTTTTCAGGAGACAAAGTAAAGATTATGCTTAGCCATTGAAACCACAAAGGAAGTGTGGTTAGGACAAAATAGGACACACAGGGTTGAATTAGTGTATATCAGGAAAGCTCTTATTATGGGTTTTTGATGGATCATAGCTGATCAAATTCTTAGTTCTCTATCTGATTCCAAAGACAGCCCCAAGCATCACACAGAGGAAAATATTAATTCAAAACAAAGAATGCCATAAGCAGTTAAATATAAGCCGTAATATATCAAGAAGCCAGCAACATGCTTCCTGATAGAAATGTAACAAGATATACCTTGATGTTTTGTGTGAGACAGATCCTACCCTTTACTTTTGCTAGGAATAAATATTTTCAAAGTTGGGATGGTCTTCACAAATCCCATACCATTTTTTGTAGGATCATACTCCACACAGCCCACTGCCATCTTCTCGGTCTGAGCACAGCATATCCACTTGCCATCTATCCAAAAATCTGGATGACACTTTGAAACCAAACTGTTGTTGTTTATGATTTCTGGAAAATGTTGGGGAAAGGAAAAAGAAGAAATAAAAAGAGGGGAAAAATTAATTTATTCGCATTGACACCAGCTCTGAAAGATATCTGGAACTGAATGGAAATAATCTGCACTCAAAAGAAGCTTCTTCTTCTCAAACCAAGCTTTTAGTTATTATTTTATATCAACCTCTTCCATTGATGTTTTTATTTTTCCCCAAAAGATCGAATTTCACCACTGATGTGGAGGAATAGCCTTCCTGCTGCTGATGGAGCCTATACGTCTCTACTGAGGGAGACCAGAATCCTGTCAAAGTGTCTCTCTTTTTAAACTGATAAACACCAAAACCACAGAAGGAAGGTCTCATAAAAGGAAATAAAACCTGGAAGTTCATATACTGATGATTCCTGAGAGACTACATCTTTACAGTATCTATAGATGTAGGGCACAGACACTTGCTGCTTTGGCCTGGTGTCAGGAGGTCAAGGTGCTGAATAAGCTGGCATTCACCAACACTAACCATTTTTTGCACATGTAAATACTAGTCTTGAATATCTGTATGAGTGATTAAAGGTCCTTGTTCTTGAAGCTCAGGCTCCTCGTCTGTAATAATAATTTTCCTAAAAGGAACAAAACATTTCTGCTGACCTGTCTCAAGAGACTATTGAAATTGTTCAAGGGAAGGAACAGTCTCTGAATGTTGAACAAGAAGATGTGATAAAGTAGAACCTTGGAGCGAGCACCATCCAGAAGGGGAATAAACAGTTGCAAGAATAAGTGCATGAACTTAATAATATCTCCATGAGACACAATATTTTCAGAGTGAGCAATACAGCAGCTTGTGTTACAAAGCAGGAAAAAGCTATGACAGAAGCTTGGTGCAGTTTTCATGTAACCAAGTAACAGTTCTCTTATGTCAAGTATTAGGCTTTATTTCCGCCTGCAGTGGTTAGTTATGGTGCCTTCAGCTCAGCATCATTACAGCAGAGCACAGCACAATTCAGGAGGTGAACAGGAAATGAAAGCTGCGTGCAAAAATGTTACTTAATAATTGTGGTTCCCTAAGCAGGTTGTTATCTAAACAAAAAATTTATTAGTAAGAGCTGAAAAATCTTTAATGCAGAAAAGATTAATTTCTAAAAACAAAATAGACATGGAAAAACCCTCATCTCTTCCTGAATAAGAAACCTCAAATTACAGTAACATATTAACAGTTTATCCTTGAAAGAAGCAAATAGAGCATTCCATGGCCAAATCTTCTACTGCTGCTGCAAACACACAAGCAATCTAATGTTATAACCTCATTCCCCAATATCACTTTGCATGCTTAAATCTAAGACTTTGACCCTTCTTGCATATTTTATCTGCATTTTAGTCTGTAAAAAAAAACTGGTCTGGGATAAGTAATTTCAACATTAGATGAGCACAGGGGTATTATTACCTTCTTTCAGTGTAAAGACCCATCTCTGCCGGCTCTCACGATTAGGTGCAAACACATAGAGTATGTAGTTATCGTGGACGATCTGGAGAGAGGAGTGAAGAAGAGAGCAAGCCATTAGAAGCAATCCCACATATGCTGGGCATGATGGAGCCACTGAAAGCAACAAGGAGCAGCCCTCATACCAACAAGTTAAACACAAAATGATGACATGCGAAAGTGGAGTAGCAGAGTCTGTGCAAAAGTGTCTCTTAACCTCATTGACTTACTTAATATGGAGTAGCGATTATGATCAAGAAAGAATTCTAGACAAGCAGTGATTACATCATTTCTATGCTGTTAAAAAATGCTTGTGAAATCAGTGGAGATGTAGCAATTTCAATCTGCAGAGGGTTTAGAACGTTACTTGCTGGTTGCAGTTTATCCTTCTAAAGCATCTCTGGGGAAATGGCTTCTGTTTCTTAACGTTTTCTTGTTAAGATACCTTCACTTCAGATCTAAAAGCCAAATTTAACCTTTTTTTTGTATAAATATAGATTTCTTGCAACTCCCTGGAGATACTTGAATTACTGTTATTCTCCAAAGTTTTTAATAGCTTTCAGTAGGATTATAGAGGGGAAATAAGAAGCCAGAGCAGATGAACAATGAGCAATCAAGATGCTGTTTTCATCAACTTGGCCTTAACGACAAACAAATGAAGGAAGAGAAACACAGAATGTTTCTGAAATTTCAGGCCAGAGAGTAAAATCATCACAAGAACTGAGATGACTCATAAACTGAATTGGATGACTAAAATTCGATTTAATGCATGATCTATAGTTCTCTTCCAATATTTATCTCAACAGTTTAATTCCAAATGGAACCTGATCTCTTTGATGCACAGATGTTTTGACCTGTCTTTGAACAGAGGTTTCTGAAAGAGAGCAGCTGGTTTTAAAAGTTTTTCCAGGGGTATAGATAAGGCAAAGGTGATTATTGTTTAAAGAACAGGAAACACTTGGTGTCTCTTGGCCTGGTGCCTTTGCAGCCACATGCAGACAGCCGTGTGACCCAGTTTTCATGCTACATAGAAATAAATTACAACCTCTTTTACAAAAAACAGAAATAGGAGAGGAATAATTCCCACTTGTTTAAAGCCACTCCTGTTGATATTATGATGTCTTGACAATGTAAAGCAGAGTTTGGAATACGCAGTAAGCAGCTCCCCAAAAGACGTAGCCATAAGCATGCACAACTGCACATAATCACTCATTTCATGCCTCTGCAAGGGGCTCACTTGCCAGATGAGCCAAACAAACCTAACAAGGCACTGGTGGTTCCACAGAAGATTTACAGATGGGCACAGTCAAGATATATATTTTTTTAAACCCAGACAATATAATTTTACAAAATACCACAAAACGGTAGGACAAAATTTAGATGTGCTACAAGCAGGAGCAATTACCGCAACCTCAGTGGAGCGCTGTCCATCATGACTGGTTCACTGTTACCAGCCCACCAGTACTGGTCTCCTTGTTCTTGTCTTGGAACAGCCTCCCTAGCACATCACATTCACCAGTTTCTGATGCAAAGGCCACTGAATGTATTTAGTTTCAGCACCACACATGTAAATCAGCCAAAACCCTGGGAGGATTCCGTGTGTGAAACACGGTCTTTCTCCGAACATGAGTTAGTGGCACAGCTGAATACTGTGTTAAACATGGGATAGGATTAGAAGATCTAACGATCCTTTCTAGTTTAAAACCAATTAGTGTAAGAGCTTATAGGCCCTGTTATAAAACGCAGTCTGTGATTCCCCAGGTCACTTCAAACCTTGATCTGCTTTTTCTTCCTGTGTTGGGTTCATTAACAACTGCTCTATGAGGGAGAATTTTACTGAAATACTAAATGAGGTGGTATCTCTCTATCAGTACAGTCAGCAGACAGACTCACCTGGAAAGGGTATTTATACTGACAGGGAATGATGATGTCACTTTTCACAATTTCCACACATTTAATCCTAGAAAGCTCCACAGAACCTTTCAAAGTCTTTTTTTTCTAAAAGACAGAGAAAAGCAGTTGGTTAATGATAATGGTTGTGGATAAAGTGAAGCATTAGACAAGATTGTCCTGTCCATGGGGGTTTTGATTTTAACGGAGAAGTAGCAAATTAGCTGATTATGTAAGGCATTTGAAAGTATGAAGAATCATTCTCATATATGGCACCTCCACATGGACTGCACATACACACATATATGAACATATACACACATATCTAAACATGCATACATTTCAACTCAGCACATGGGTTCTTAGTGAACCAGTCAAAACCTTTGATTGAAATTCAACATGTTTTTTTTCTTCCAACAAAATGAAATGCCCTTTTAACCAAAAAGACCTATTTTAATGAAATGTTCAATTTACCAACGCTTTTGTTTCATCCTGAAAAGCTACAGAACAATGAGTATTTTATTAAGAAGATATTTGGGTACTGAGAATTTCAAATCTTTGCATTTTAGCTCAAATGTAGCATTTTTACCGCATCTGTGTTCCAAGAAACAAAACACCTCTCTGGTTTTGTTCTGTCAGGGGTTCTAGCTAAGCAAAACATAACAGGAAATTTTGAAGTAAATAATAGCCTCAAATATTTGCCAACAAAACTATTTTTCTGGCAGCCTCTGCCGCATTATTATTCGTCATATACCAGATGCCTACATAATACTATGGGCTGTTAGGAAAGGTTAAGAAAAGAACAGACATCCAAGTATCCCAACTACCTCAGTGTACCCTATTTCCTACTAAGTCCTTACCACATAGCTCCTTGGTGTATGACACTCAGCTTTTGCAAGAGAGGGGTGAGATGGATGCTGCAAATGGCAGGCGGGAGCTGAGCTGAAGCTTGGTGTTTGGTGCACGCTTCTGAAGCATTCACTACAAATATGTTTGCTCTTTAGAGGCAAACTGGTTTCCTGTTTTGCTTTGTTTTCAGTAGGGATTAAACACTCTTTGTCTCCCGGCTCAGCTTTGTGACAGTGTGATGGAAATCAGTGAGATTCATGAACCCCAAAACACTGCAAAATCTTCTGTTTTTGCAGGAGAGAGCACGAACTCCAATGACTGAGTTGTATTTCTCACAGAGTATCAGTCAGAGACACAGCAAGACTTCGGCAACCTTCTCGCTCTCCCTCAGACCTACAATGCAACCCTTTGTGTCCTTCACCCTCCAGCTCCCTCTTGCCCCTTCTTCCCTATGTCACTGTGACCCTGCAGCTCTGTCCTGCTGGTGGCAGCTGTCCCCACTGCTGCACTGACCCTCACTGCTGCTCTGTTGCTACCTTTAGTCATTAAATTTAGCCTAAAACAGCAAAGAAGCTGCTGCCACTGGAGATGGGGTGAGATTTGCCACAGTATACTGTCAACAGCCTCAAACCAGAGAGGCCCCAAAGCTTCTCAAACCTCGTTCTTGCACAACTGGCTGGGTATTTTGCCTTTGTATAACTGGACTTGAGGAAAGAGAGGGGAAATTATTGTAGTGTGGTCTCACATTGCTCTTGCTGGATTTTGCTGGTGTATTTGGTTTTTGTATTTGTATTTGCTTACAGTTTAACCAGTGTCTCTGGATTCACTGCCAGGACTGTCTCCTGTAGACAACATCTTTGCATGTAGGTCTATGGGGTGAATTGGGTTCTTTTTATACTAATAAACCCAAGGCTGTAAAGCACCCCTAAACATAAATACCAATTAGATGTCCAGAGTATTGCCAAGCCTTAGAAGGCCTTATTGCACTCCATTTTCACCATCTATTTTCTTTTATTCTCATCTATTCCAGTCTTTCTTTCACAGAGGAAGCCAGACTTGGCTTCCTCTGTCTCTTTGCCACAAACTCCTCTATCATTTGTTCTGCCCCTGGGACTTCTACCCTTTTGATGAGACTCAAAACCATTTATTTTCTATAACAGCCTTCAATTTTGGTAGCATTGAACCATCCTTCATCTTATCCCTTTGAAGTCCCAGGGCTTAACCACATACAGTCCTCCTGTGAGGCTTTAGGAATCCAGTCACACACTCTGTTCTTTCACCGCAGATTGTTGATATCTTTCCAGACTCTGCTGAAAGATAGGGTCCAGCCTTTTCAAGGAGCATTATGCAGTCATCCTGCAGCTCTCATCACCTACTGTGCTCCTTTTAATCACATAATTCAGAAATGGAAGCTCCTCATATCCTCATAATCTCACATTGCAGTGCAATGTCAGGGTACATATCACAGCCAGTGCATTGCCCAGTAGATCCTCAGCAGATGGGACTTTGTTGATAAAAAGCAATTACAGCCCTGTAGCAGCACAAACAATGGAAATACTACTCACAAACCAGGCAGTACCCAGAAACTGGGCTGGAAACTAAACATATCCCTGCTTTTGTGATGCTTGACTGCACTTTAATCCAACAAAAGCAACTGGGCCATTTTGAAGGGAGTGGAGAGGAAAAGCCTCTTAAAAATGGTCTCCAAAAAGCCTCAAAGACTTGTTCCTAAAGGGGAGAAACAGAACATGCTGACTAATCTCCGTTTGTTGTTTTCAGTCTGACGAGTATAATTACATAGATGTTTTAGCTGGTTGGTCAGAAAAAGCATCAGTGGTCTTACTGTGTAATGTGTGTGTAAAGATAAGCAAGGCATGCTGCTGTCAGTGTGCTGCGGATCAATCCATCCTGTTTTATTTCCTTTGGTGTGTTATTTGCAATGTGGCAATTCTGGGAAGGTGAGCTGACACTTCTGAACAGAGCCAGGTTCGTCACAAGCCCAACACATTACTGTCTTCATCTTTGCTATTTCACATCCTCTTGCCAAACAGCTCCAGCAGCTCTTTCACTGATTAATCCTTTAGTTTGTGTCTACTGCATAAACTAGGTAATCCCAGTGGTTCTATTGGCCTTAGATAATTGGACAATTGTCTATGGGACAATTGATAGCCCTAACCTGTGATTCTGAAGGCATCTCATGGTGCTTGCTCGGGGAATAAGCTGCCTGGCACCTACCACATGCAGGGATGTGGAGCCCATGGTGAAAGGTCAGAGAGCTGTCAGCAGCTGCTGCAGGTGGCAGATCTGAGCTGTGAGAACACTTTCTGACCATGGCTCTGCACCCTCAGGCTTTGTGAATGTCTAAGATCTTGTAAGATATGGGCTCTCCAGTCTGAGGGATTTGCTACTTTCTGGGTAACACTTTGCTGTTGCTATTTGTGAAGCCCATTCATCAAATGCTCTGCACCAAGCACTTCAGCTGAAGGTCTTTAGGTGGATGCTTAAAGGTTTTGCTGAACCCCACTTATTTACCAAAGAGCCCTGGCAAGAAAAGTAGACACCAGTGCTGGAATCAGAGGCAAGGGAGGGAAGCCAAATGCTAGAGAGAGGTAAGACAGGGGTAGGCAGAGCCTTATCTCAAAGAGCACAGGAAGAGAGAGCAGGCAGCATTTTCTGGTGCAGAAAGGCAGAATGCCATGTTTCATAAAGCTCCCTTGGTTCAATAGTTGTACTAAGAACTTGTTTCTTTTCTGCTAGTGAGGGGAAAACCAAGCAATTAAGTGTCATATGGCCCCTTGTCACTACCAAGGGCTCTCTACACTGCAGCTAGGCTTTCCTTGCCCTGCATCACTGGGTGCTTGTGTTCACATCTCCATCTCCTTGTACTTCATCCCCATTGCCTGTGTGTCCCTTCCTTTGCAATGCTGGCTGAAGCAGGAGGTCAGGAGAAAGCTAAATTATAGCTGTGGAGGAGCAAGGTGGGAAACTCCAGTCTTCTGTAAACTCAACTGCTAAAACACTTCCATCAGTCAGAGCATTTAATGACCTTCTCTGTAGTGTCAGGGTATTTTTTTAAAGATCTGAGCTAAACTTCATTCCCTGCCTTCACTTACTGTCTTGACTAGAAGGAGCCATACTTAATCCATGATTAAGTGGATGTCGGTATTTGCCTTGGCACAAGGCATGACCTGCTTGTCCTGTGTCACCTGTGCTCCAGCTGCTCTCAGTGTGCCCCTGCACAGGGCCAGAGCCTGATCTGGGGGTCTCTGTGGGCCTGAGGAGGTGAAACCAAAGTGGGCTTTTTTTATCACTATATACAGTCCCTCAGGAACAAACAGAAAAAAATAAAAGCAAAACCACAAATGCCTTGACTTTTGCATTCCCCTAGGATGAAGTGCATGTTACTGTGAAAAGAGGCTTGCACGCACATTGAAGTATTTTTAGATCAATGAGACTGTGTGCTTGTGACATAAAATCTTTGTCCTTGGCTTTCAAGCAGAGGCTAGTCAATGCTACAGCTGACTTGTCCATGTGTAGGTGACAGTCCTGCTCCGAGCATTGGTCTAATGCTGACCCCATGCACAAAGGCTGACTAAATGAACTTAAGAAGTGCCCGCCAACCAGTATTACCATGGTTATGTGATCTCACAATAAAAAAGGCTCATTGTGGCAAACAATAAGAACTTCATCCTATCACAGCTCCAACAATAAAATTTGAATTATTAAAAAATCCATTTTGCATTTACAGAGGTGTACTAAAGGATTCATTTAATATTATGCATAGGTTTGTACCTTGTCCACATCTTTTTTAAGGCTGTGTTGATTTTAGTACATAAAAATTCACTGAAACAAGTGTGATGTAGACAGATGCCAAAACCTGACTTCTTTGTATACTATATGTGATTAATGTGTATATATTAATAATACACATGTATGCAATATGTGTATTATTAATAAATTAATTGGAGATGTGCGTCAGAAGGCAGATGATATTGCAAATTCTGGCAAGCAAGCAGAGCTTGTTAATAAATACATGACAAGTTATGAAGAACATTGTATCTACTCATGTGTATTTATTTGGAAGGTAGTCTTTAAAACTGTAATTAAATCAATTTTGTATGAGGATTAGAGCTTCATGACTGTAAGGTATTCAGAATACACAAAGCAATGAGGAATGGTATGATTTGTCACTCTAATTTAGAGGAACATCAAAATAGAGGTCTCTGGAAGAAAAGTCTTGGTCTGTTTATGTTAGAGTCTTGGGGAAAAAAGTCTTTCCAGGGCAGGATGGGCAAGTTGGATTCTATGTAGAATAATGGAGGTAAAATGGACTGCTGGACTGGAACAAAGTGTTGCTTTTGTTACTGGTGGTAGCTGGACTGTTGCAAGTTACCCAACATGTAGATAACAGAAGCAGCTGAAGCATTTTAAGGATGCTGATAGAAGGCTTTTCAGCCAAGTTTATTCCTTTGTTCTCCTGGAATAAGAAACTGAAAGCAAATTTCAAGGCACACTAAAGTGCCATCTTTATATCTGAATATCAAAGATCTGAATGAAAGAGCCTAGGACAAGGCTGACTCATGCTATTTGACCTCCTGAGCATCTGACCAGTGTAGGAAGAATAGGGCTGATGTAAATGAAAAGAGAACTCAGTCCTTTTCTGTGTGCGCTTTTCATTGCTGCCTCTAAAAGCTGGACTCATTTTAGCCCATGAGTGCATGAAGATATAAAATTAAAGTATTTATGTGCCTGAACTTCCCAGGTGTTGGGTGCAATTTTCCAGCCCTGAAATAATTCTCAAAATGCCTGTATAGGGCAAGATGCTCATTTTTGAAGAAGGAAAGTTAGTGTAGGAACATGGAGCACTTCTCCGCAGCTGATACAGACAGACCCAAGCACTCTTTGCAGGTCTGAGCCATGCCAAGATAGCAGCTCTGATGCAGGGACCATGTAATGGTCAAGGTACCACATCAGTGTGGTGCTAGCCCAGAAGACAGCGGTCTATTCACTAGGTGTGCCATCAGCCTCAGACATCTGTGCCCCTTTTAGACTACAGCCAGCTTGAAATACAGGGAGAAATGCTGATTTCTGGCTGTTCCCATCCGTCAGGAATGTGACATGTTGAAGACTATGCAAGAACCTCTACTTAGTGTCTGAAATACTAAACTATCTCTCTTCACTATCCTGCCTGCTAACCTGAAGGATTTAAGCATAAATCCTTACGATTTGAGCATTATAGGCCATTAAGCAAATGGGATATAGATAACTCGCCAGTTTAAATGTTTTGCTATATAAGGACATTTGAAACTCTGTCCTAGACATCTCTCCAGAGGGATTCATCTGCTTCTTCTGCAGTACTGCAACAGTACTGGGACTCTGAGAGTATCACATAATGTTGGCATTATCTGTTAGCCTTGTGAGGATCAAACTCATTGAAACAGTTAGATGATTATTCCCATAAGCTCATTTACTCACATGTACAATAGCTATAAAATCAGACCCTAGAAATGAAGAATTTTTGCTTATGGAATTGATTTGCATGTTCTAATAAAGGTCCTTCTGATGTGTTTTAGTAGAGACGGGGGCTGAATACATGTGCCTGTTATCAGGGCTTTGCTTTATGTTAAGACAGCCCTGCATTGTGCACTGTATAATGAATTCCAGAAAACACAGCTTCTTATTGTTGTCAGTTATTAGGGGCTCATTCTCCTAATGCGATATGTAAATATCTTTCATTAACATTAATGGTAATGGTGTGTTTGACCCCTCAGGAGAACAGTGCTTTCTGTCTACTATGGCCATTACAACAAAAATGCCATTCCAGTTTTTGCAAAGATTTGCTTCTCTGATGTCAGCTGTCTTGGCAGCTTCTGGTATCATTTACAGAATTATCCCTGTACCCTTCTGACCTGTTTAATTTCTTGGTTTGGACTGCTGCAATAAACTCTTAAACATCTTTTTTATACCTACGATGTCAAAATGCAGAGAAAGGGACTGGCTGCTAAACCATTTTAAATACAGGCAAAACATGTAAGCTTGGGTTTAACAAGTAAGTGTATGCTTTACTTTAAGCCATCCAATTGAAATCAGTGGGACTTGTCTAACTGTTAAGCACTTCATTAGTTGTTTTACTTGACTCTATGCACAGGCTGTTATTACTGACTGACCAGGCACTGGAGGGGTAGGTACTGTACAGTACTGAACCCTGAGTACAGTAAGATATCAGACAGGTTGGAAAGGGGTTCTTAAAGAAAACTCTTACAGCAAACATCTACAGAGATTCCCCTTAAAAAATACATACTTTAAAAGCTCAGATGTTGCTGGCCCCATCTCTATGGAGCCTGAGGATACTCCCCATGACTGCAGCCAGCTGGCAGAGAACAGCAATGTCCCTATTGCTCTGCCCTAAATCTTCAGAGCAGAGCTACATGCAAACTGACTGCTGGCAATGGTGACAGCCTGTACTAGCCCCTGCTGGCCCCACAAATTTCTGGAGAGTCGTCTCTATGGAGCAAACCAGTGCCAAAGAATGAGCACTACAGACCATTGATTTAAATGCCTGTGCACACTCCCGAATCCTAGTTCACTCAGTGGGATGGGAATAGCCCATGAGTCAGGCAGATACTGTAAGTTTCCCTTCACTAGCTGTGAACTCAGTTGCTGGGGGTTCATTCTCTTCTCAGCACAAAACAAGATGGTACTTGCATGGGCTGCCCTAAGCTTTCCTCTCCAGAACACCAATGACTTGACCACAAGGAGGTCTCACCAGGATGGTTTAGTTTTGGGGAAGATAACAGAACAGGCTGAGGATCGGTTCTGGGAGTATTTCACAGGACAAACTCTTTTCTCTCAATTACATACAAAGTTCTTCTGCTCATGTAACAACCTGATTTTGACAGTTTGTGTCAGAAAAAAAAATTAGCTTTTCAAGCAAAATCAGCCCCATAATTAGATATACCCACCATCCCTCAAATGTGTATATGGGCCTAAAGTACACCTGTGTTTACACATACATAATACATACATGTTCAAAATGCATAATATATAACATAAAGTAGATAAGATACCAAACCCTCACCTCACCTAATCGAAGATTAGGGGAGAAAATTTCCAGAGACACTCCCAAGCCTATGAACTCTATGCCCCACTGAAAGTCACCAAGTCACATTTTCCAAGCTATTTCAGTGTCTCAAGATGCTGACAGACACCTACTGTGACTCCGCAAACATGCCTATGCAAAGTCTATGTTGAGTTCATCTCAAGTCCACCAAGGCTCAGAAAGAGCCAAGGAAAATTAGTTGTGGAGATTTCTCTAAACACCCACAGCAGAATCAGTTTGATTCTTTTGAAAATTTAATCCAAAATAAGTAAAATAGTTATAATGGAATTTAAAATCTTTAGTGGCATTTGAAAGATAGTTTGGAGAGCAGACAAGGAGAGTCTCAAACCAAATATACAGTGTGCAGCGACAGATATTATCCTATTTAAATACAGAGTTAAGAAAAACACCTTCTATAAAATAAAAGCAAGAAAAACAATTTGTTGGGCATATTTGAGAGAAATAACCTGCATGTAAAAATGGCTATTAACCATAAAGTTGTTATCCAGTCTCAACTAACCTATGATAAAATACAAAGGCACATAGCTATACACTATGCTATGAGGATCACTTTTCTCATTGGGTTCAGTTTTAATTTAATTTTCTGCAACTGAGCAAGATTAGATGGTCTGAAGTTTCCAGTGCTGTATAGCGAGGCAGCATGATCCCCAGTTCTGCTCTTCATACAGTAATAGTGTCTAAACATAATGGATTAACAGCATGTTCAGCGACTGCTGGAAAACAAGCAATATTATTACACTCATACTGAGGCTCAGCAAACATCCAGCTAAATAGAAGAAGGAAATAATTCTCATTTCAATAAAACACTTAGCACAATGGGGTGCTCAGACTGACTTCTAATTTTCTTCATATTTAGTAAACCAGGGCAACACAAGCTTAGGGAAACGAAGCCTTGTCTGAGCTCGGGTCTCATCATCGCATCCCTTCTGAAGTTAACTCTGAAAATGAACCACGTTACACATTGCAGCTGAATTTCTGTTAAAAGCATGACTGTCTCCTACCAGCCATCAGTCTGCTGCCCTGAAGGAAGGAATGAGAGTGAAGATCTGTGGATGACTTTTTTAGCAGATGTAATTAGGGTACATTTGTCATCTTTGCAATACACCACTCCAGGTCATTGCTGTACCCATGTGAGCTGCCAGGCACAGGCTCACACAGCTATTACATACTCCAATTACAACAGCCCATGCTAAATTCCTGCAACAAAACTAGATCCCTGCTATAAAACAGCAAAGTAGTCTTATTCCTCTGTGCACACCAAATGCCCACTGATCACCTCTGACTTGACCATTTTGCAATTTTCAGTGAAAGGTACTGTAGTAAGGACCAGAAAAGTTAATAAAAATTAACAAAGATTATGCTTCCCTCCATTAGCATCCTTCCCTTCATTATTCTGTTATAAAAGATAAAATGGCTGACGTACCCCATGGCGATGTTCATAGTAAGCCAGCTTGGATTTGGTTAAGACAAAGAAGCGCACTTTAAAGTTGGAAGGTGAAGTCCTCCTCTTCTGCTGGGATTTTTTGATCAGCAGCTCCTCTAAGAGCACACAGTTATTCATGGCTGAGCCAAGAATGGTTGTCTCCCAGGACATGGGGTGCTGGTCCTATGTGCTCAGTGCCTGTCCAAGAAAGAGACACAAGAAGGAAGACAGTTAAGTAAAAAAAAAAAGGTATTCAAAAGGCAGCGTAGGTGCTTTGAGCTTTATCTTCCCATCTACAGCAAAGCTTCCTTTCTGTCAACCCATAACCACATCCTCTCTGAAGTCATGAAATGAACAGCACATGTTGAAATACACGCTAAGGTAAATGTTGTGGAAAAAATAACACTTGAGGGACATTCAGTAGATGTGATTCAATTATTAAGGATTAATTAAAGGGGTGTGGCATGATGAAGCATCTGTCTTCTGCTCTCCCATACAGTTAGCAATGCACACACTGAACATGGAGGTACAGGATGAGTGTCTCTATTGGCATCCTAAAAGTAGGTCATGTATCCATATTGCTTTTTCGAAGGACTGGTGCCTTCCCGTTTTGAGTATTTAACAGTTGACTGTGTCTCTCAGATTTCATGCAACTTATTTTTAGGAAGTTTCCCACATACCATGAAAGTTCCTAGTATGTTAGCAAAGAAAATTATATCCAGGATATACTTGTATAAGGAGCAATAAATAATTGTAGGTGTTAGATATTTAAACTCAAAACAAATGGTTACAATAACTGATAACTAATCAGTTATCACTGGTTACCACTTATTGATTACTGACTGCTTCAGGTACAGCCTAATCAGACTGTGGCTGGATGCTCCAGGAGGCACAGGAACAACATGTCTCTGCAGATGCAATCAAGACCAGTGTAATCAACAGTGAAGTGAGCACAAACATCAAACCAAGCACAACTGGATTCCTCAGACTTCAGGGCACCATTCAGGGCAGTTTGCACCAGGCTAAATACAGAATTATATAAAAAAATAACATGGTGTCAGCACAACAGCACTGTTAAATTTTAAAACAAATGCAATTCATTTTCTCTGCTCTTTCATTTTTAATATTTTGTGTATTTTTTTTAAATTATTGATGTATAATTGTATTGGTGATGTTATTGAGGTTTGGAGAGATGGAGTCTGGTGGAATGTGGGGAAACTGCAGTATTTTCATTATTTTGGTATTTCTGAAAACTGTTCCAGTATAAATCATTCATCAGTGCTGACTTTTGGCTTTAGTTTAACATAGCATTAGGGTAAAAGGAGGTAGCTCCCTATTGCTGTTGTGTTTTTAGGACTCTTTGCAAGCTCCAAAGAAGACACTTTATTATTTTAAATTTAGTTCATGAGGAAAACTAAATCTGAACGAATATCAGAATTGCAAACTGTTTAAATGAAGACTCAGGTTTTAAAAGGCAAATCATAGACAGGCTTGGGAACTATATTTCTCAATAGAATGTATTGGTTACCCCTTTCCAAAAAAGGACTGACATATCCTTCCTTGTGTTCTGTGTTATATAGTTCAGGCAGCATGTTCAGGCAGCATGTTCCATGGGTCATCAAACATTCCTTACCAATTTAGTTCTATGCTAACTGAGAACCTGCATTTGCCATAAAAATACAATTTAAGACAGAACTTGACATATAGACCTGTAAGAGAATTTGCTAAAGATGGTGTTGTGTAATGAAACCGAAACAAGGACAAACAAGTTGTTGGGCAGTTGATCCCTATATATGTATCTTTGTCTCTATATGGTGGTCTTGCTGAAGATGAGATGCTGTGTTCTCTGAAACATTTGTCATGCACAAGTCTAGCAAAGTTGTTTCGTTTCTTGGCAGAGTGACTGAGTTCCAAGGAACTCTTGTGGTTGAACAAGAAAGATGACACAAGTCTGTGATCTCCTGAAAAATAGTCACTGCTGTCAAGGGGGATTTCATATCAATGTGTAGACTAGGATCAATACTCAGGCCAAATTTCCCGATTCTACAGACAGTTTGCCTTATGCATATATAAAAAAAAATCAGAGTCTGCTGAGTTTTCTAAAATTGCTGTCTGTGTAGACAGCAGCTATTCAGATACTTCCAGACCTTGTTTAAGTACTTGCACCCCTAATATATAGGGCCACATTTGTATACACATCACTTTTCACACACTTGAGAATATCAATAACAAGAATATATAACAAGATCCTTTCTTGTAATTAATGAGCCAAAACATGGGCAATAAAGTGTGCCCTGACAAACTGTATGGATTTCGCCATACTAGCAGCAGTGAACACCCCTCTCCCCAAAAGGCTCTTGATCTTACAAGCATTTTGCTAGATTGTTGTGAGTACACATGAATCTATCACCACAGTTTGTCTCGTCATTGCATTTTTAGCTATGAACACTTATTTAGGACTATGTTATTCTTTGTAGTCTCTTCTTTCGCATAAACTGTAACATGTTAAGGACTTTCTGAAGTCTTTGTAGCTTGTGCCAAGGGGGTTTGCAGTCTGTTGGCAGAGAATTGAATATAAATAGAGATCAAGGGTGTGACATTACAGCTCTGCAGAAAAAGCAAGGCATGCAGGACAGCAAAGAGATGAGAAGCCAACATGTAGACCTCTGAGGGGAGCAGGGCTGCTGGAGATGAAAGGGTGTAGGGGGAGAAGAGATTCAGCAGGGTGGTAAGTAGTGGGGTAGAGCTAAGAAATTCTTTGAATGTACTGACTGGCAGCTTGATTTCTTCATGTGATAAGAGATGAGTTAGCGAAGGGACATGAAGAGGGGAGTGACTGGATCAAATGTTCAGATAGGGGGCTTGGAAACTGCTTTATTTGGTGTAAACATGGTACAAAGCTACGCCATTGTACGAGGTCTGACGGGAAGATGCAGCAAGGGTCAAGGCAAGCAAGAAAGAAGGAGCAAACAAGATTTGACTCTGCACGTGGGAGAACTGAACAGGCTGAGCTGCTGTGAAAGTGAAGGTACAGATTTGATACAACACATGTAGAAAGACACACATAGTTGTAAGAAAATAATAAAAGATTTTTGCCTGGAGTGAGAGAGAATCTGGTAGTTACATTAGATCTAGCAAGATTTAGCAAGCAAGATGAGCCATTCTGAGATTTCCATGGTGAGTTCAACCTGGTGAGGGGCCAGCTAAGGTATTAGACAGGGGAAACAACTGAGAATGACCATAAGGAAGGAAACGAATGAACACAGACAGATTTGGGAGCCATTAATAGAAACACAGGGGTTGTTTTCAATGCGGGCTGTTAACTATTTCTGTTTTGCAGGATTCTTATCAACTGGTAACTCTCTATTATTGAAGTGGGGAGGAAGGTAGGGATTGAAGTATTTTTGTATCCTCTCTTGCCACAGATCTACCCCTTCATGTTCCTTTTTCACTTTAATCCCAAAGCCCATGTGTAACAAATGTGCAAATATTTAAGCGTAGCTAGCCAAAACCAGAATAGTCTAATGAATATATGGCCAGGTGGAAATGTATATACAAAAACATATGGCCTAAGAATTGTTTTTATATTTAGTCATACATTTATGAGAGAGTAACTGCGTATGTGTATTTGAATTCTATTTAATTTCAAAGACCATGACTTCTTGTCCAATTTTAAAAGAAAATGTTGCTTTCAAGACATGAACTGTTGACATAAATCATAGGTCATCATCTACCCGGGTGACTAACAGATTATAACCCTTTTAAACCAAGGGTTATATAAACAAAAGCCTCAGTCATTTAAGGGCTTCAGATCCTTCTACAGTAAAACAGGAGATAATATATATATTAACTATATATATATATAGTTTGACAATTATCTATATGGATATGATGAATATCTATATAGTTATATGATTAATATCTATATAGTTAATGATTTGTCTAAATAGTTCATATAGTTAATATAATAGTTAATATAGTTAATCGAATATAGTGTTAATATACTAGTTAATATAGATTTTAGATATAATATATATAATATATTTAGTTGATATAGATTTATAATATATTTATATAGCTCTAGTTCAGTAAACATAGATATATAGTTAATATAGATATTATATATACTATATATAACTATATATAAATATCTATATTAACTGTATAGATACATAGTTAATATAGCAATAATATAGTAATTACTATATATATAGTAATATATAATTATATGTCTATAAATATAAAACTATATAGTTTGGTAGAAATACACCCCTTGTCTATGACCAAGTTGGCTGCAGAGCTGGAAGATGTGAGAAGTCTGTATAACTCTATACACAAACAACATAGCCTTCCTGAAAGGGCTCCTTGGGTGAGCTGGGATATCCCTCTAACACAGGAATCTTCTTTCTCGAGCCTGACCTTGTATGACAGTGCAGTGATGCACTGAACATACAATCAAGCTTCTTTTGTTCAAGACTTTTGATCACTATGTATTGCATGTATTGCATGAAATATATATTAAATGGAAAGGAATTAAATACAACTGTCCTAAGTATCTTAAAGACACTGTAAGTTTATCCCTTAAGATGAGGAGACAAAGCCTCATGAATTTTCTAGCTATCCTACCTCTTCTCTGCTAAAGTGCTTTCATAAAGCCTGCTACCATGTGTCCTTTGATGCTTTTCCATCCTTATGCAGGAAAATCTGAAATATTTTAAATGTCTCAGATTCAAGTTTGAGCTGCCGTGTTCACTAAATTCTCTTGCATGCCAGGCAAATTGAGGTTATAAAGAAAGTTGTTGTTATCAACTGTGGCTTCAGTGGGCTCCTTTCTTTTATTTTCATTACCTGTGTTCTTCCCTTGCTTCCTGCAAATTGCTTTAATTCTGCTCTGAAAATGTTAATTTAGGTATTGTATTTTTTCTTAGGGGATTTACCCAGGTTATGCAGTTCTCACCTCTTTTGCTGCAGACTGTGGAAATCTCCCCACCCGCACATCCTGCTCTGATACCAATGCTTATGTCCTGAAGGCGGCAGAGAAATTTATAAAGCTAAATATAGATATTCTTTATTTTTATTAAAAAAAAAAAAAAACAGACCGGAAAGCTGCAAGCACATCTTCTCTCTCATAAAACAACCTGTATACTTCTATCGTGTGTAATATTTAGGTCAGGTTTACTGCCTGGGTGCCAGCTCTTCCCTTTCACTAGTATGATGATTATCATTCAACTTCCAAGCTTCCAGAATGCAACCCATTTTGCCACATTGTTTTTGTAGAGTGTGAGAAACTCTATTTACATTACTCAGCTGTCTTGCTGCTTTGGCAGTTCATTATCACGCCAATAAATATGTCTCCAGTAGACCCAAAGAACAAGACAGAAAACTGCAGAAAAAGAGAAGAATTACCCTGGTCTTTATGAGCCAGATGCATCCAGCTTCCCTCTAGGTCTTACAACTGGACCTTTGAATTCACTCACACTGCTCCCAGTGACCAATGGGGTTGCCCTTGTAGGACCAGAGCAAGATTCTCCTGTGAACTCTTTGGGAGCCCTGGGAAAGTAGAGCTTTGTTCTGAGCATCTGCTAGGAGGATGCAGTGAATTATCTATAACTTGAATGCCTGAAGTGAATCGTTCCCAGGTTTGCTGATGCTGGCAGTAACGTAGAGAACATGTCGTAAACAGGTGAGCTTGCACAGGGTTAGGACAGGCTCTTCTGTGATGAAGGTACAAATAATCCTTTGCTCAGCTTTTCATTCTTAGGCAGAAATGCAGAAAGAAAAGACAACTCTTAGTTTCATCAGGTCATACAAAAACTGGGAATTTGTTCCAGCTCCTTTCTCTAGTGCCTGCCTATTGTGGTTCCTGTCTGTTACTATTTCCTTCTGAAGACAAAGGTGAGATTTACACTGCTGGCAAAACTGCAGTGCTGCAAACCCCACAGTTTATTCTGGCAATAAGATATGTTTGCAGCTACCCAGGATGCTCATGGCTGCATAGGGATTATTTCTCCATGCCTGAAGTCATGTTTTTTTTGAGACATACTCATTTACAAGCTAGCATAGGCAGTCACTACAGGTGTGTGACCAAGTATAGACCCAGCATTAATGTCTGGCTTAAAAGTCAGGTTGCTTCCAGAATCAACATTAAGACTATGAGCATAGGAAAGAGTATTGGCCAATTCTATCAAAATGTGCCTGGATTTTGAGCCATGTCAATTTATTAACATGTTTCATTGCTGGATAATCATGCAGGCTCTGTGTTGAGATTTGAGTCTGTTTCAGTCTGGTAATAGTAGCAAGAAACAGTTCTATTGTCACATACACAGAAGATTGATGTGCCCCAACTTTTACAGGATGGGAACATAAAACTTCTTTCCTACGTTAGTAGGTGCAGCAATAGGCTGCATCTGATATTTAATTGGAGGAGTCAGAAAGAATAGGCAGCACAGCACTGCACTGCAAATTCATTAATTCCCAAAGCCACAGCAGGAGACAGAGAGATGGGAATTAAGCACAGCAGATGGAGACATAAAGCTTGCTTAAGTCCCCTTCATCCCCAAGAGGCTCCTTTTCTCTTCCCCTCCTCCCTTGCATATCCTGCAAAGAAGACTGTTAACAATCACCAGGCTGTAAGATGTAACACTCAGTCTAAACCCAAGAAGAGACTGGAATTGAATTCCATTTGGGGAAAAATACATCCCACTTCTATTTACTATTTAGAGCACAACAGCAATCAAAAATGGAAGAAACATGTTCAAGCACAGAAGAAAGCAGTGCTGTTCTAAGACCATACTTGAAAATGGGGTTTGTATTTACTATCCTTGGATTCAGATTCTGTTAAAGTAAGTTAGCATACTGCTCTGGCACACACTGTACACACTACTGCTGAATTAACAGAACTGGAATGCCTGATAATGAAACATGCCAATTTGCCTCAAATTAGTTATGAAGTAGAGCAAAATAAACTTAACTAAAACAGTAAATTAAGATGTTGTGTCCTTGAGGCAGACAATATTATTGTATTGATTTGCCAGCTGCTGAAGGGTGTCCACGTTCATTCCCACACTTTGGAGATGCTGTAGGAATTGTGTGTATTATCAGTGGTAGGCTTGTACTGGTCAGTGTCCTTATTTCAGAAAAGAGCTGAAATACAGGCTAGAAAGGGTCATCTATGGGTCTTCTGAGAATCAGCCATGCTGCCAAGAACGAGACTGAAACCCTTTTTTCTTCTTTCATTAGCTGACATTTTATGGGGTTTTTCCCTTTTCTCATCCTTAGTGGATGATGTGTCCTGTGACACACTCATTTTGTGGAGGGCGGAGATGCTTTTGTCAGATTCTTGTCTTTCCCTGCAATATGCTGTACACTTACCCAGGGAAGTGGATGAGGTATTTGTGAGTAGAGGTATTTGCGGATGCTTAGGGACATGGCTTAGTGGTGTACTTGGCAGTGCTGGGTTAATGATCTGGACTTGATGATTAATTGGACTTGATGATCTTAAAGGTCTTTTCCAACCTAAATGATTCTATGACTCTATGATATCCCCTCTGCCTTGGCCATTACATACAGACTGGGAAAATAACTCCAGAATATCACAGAGATCATGCAAAACCCAAGTGCTTGGCACTCCACTGCCTTCTACTGTTTGAAGCCACAGCATTTTACATCGTGCTGCACAGTTTGCTCAGTGCAAGGCACTAGAGAATTGAGCTCAGCTCTTGTTAAAAGAATGTGAAAGCAAAAGTCTGGAAAGTCCAATAAACCCAAAGGTGTGTTAGTACCTCCTACTACGTGGGTTTTCTCATGCATGTCTGGAGGTGGTGCCTTCTATTCCTTGCCTGTCTTTCACGGAATGATGTAACAAGATGATTTGAGACAAGATCAGAGCTTGCTGCCACAGAAACAAGGAGTACCATTCACTCACTGTCTCCCTGACCTCTTTCCTTTCTTCTCCTTATAGGCTCTCCTCTTTCCAAAGCTTTCCCTGATGCTCACAATAGCACAGTGATTTGACTTAACTCACTAGAAGAGCTCATAATAAATCCACAAAAATTACAGTACTGTTTTCTGTGGGGTTTGGAGTTGCTTCAGTTTGCTTTGCAATCCACTTCCTCAAGGTGATGGTATAAAGTAGCGAGAAGAAATGACTGCACAGCCAGAAGTGGAGGCTAGAGGAAGAAAGAAGAGTGGGAGCAGGAGGAAAGACTAGGGGATAGAGGTGAAGGAATGAGCCCACACTTTCCAAAGCAGAAAACTTCAGTTGCAGCATGGAACTGCAGCCTTGCCTGTATTTGAAAACCATGCTCTCAGTTCCATGTTTATGTATCTTGATACAATCTGCATCTTCATCCTGGAGTACTTCTCTGAGCTGTTTAGATTCTCAGCTGACAAGATCACCAGCTGATGAAAGAAGCAATGTGGTAAAGTTATTTTGATTTTGTGAATGCAGGTTAAAGGTCTCAAATCTTCCTGCTGATCCCCAAAGACTTCATATGGCTTTTTGAGTCTTTTGCGACTATGGTTGTGGCTTAATATGGAGAAGTCTGAATGATTGGTTTGTGCCAAAGAGCAAACCTGTGGCATGGGAGACTACCAGAGACCCACTTCAATGCCTACACCAAAAGCATTCCTTCACTCTGTGGAGACCTTAAGTTCCATATCCATGGTAGGAAAGAGGTGACAGGTGGCAACTTTTAAAACTTCCTAATTCTTTAACCTGTTTGGGTTTTTAAGTCTTTATTGTTAAAAGAAATTAAAGCATGCAATATTTATTTGGCACTCAAATGACCTATTCTGCTTTTCAATTTTCTTAAGGTGGCTCTTACTAACAGATCATGTACTAGCACAATTCCAGAGTTCCAAAGGGATGGTTAGCCCAGGTCCAGTGCTGAAATGATGAAAACTGAACACCACATGGGCAAATCACTCTATTCTGTTACATTTCTGCGTAGTGTTGCCAACCGTGGTTGCCCATGTATTTATGTAAAAGAATAAGAGCTTTCTGTACCCAACCTCCTGATGCTAAGGAACTGGTTCAAACTCGTGACATTTCAGTCCATATTGATGTGTTTCTGAAAAGAACACTAGATCAATTTGCACAAAAAAATCCTTAATGTAAGGACCTTTGTTTCACTTTTTAAGTGGAAGTAAGGCAAAAAGTATGAAGATATCACTTCAGATACCAGATTGCATCCAATCTGGCAGTCTAAAAACTATTGACAAATACAGATTAAGCCCAAATCAACCTAATGCCAATTTTCCCTACAGTCATTACCAAATGGCAAGAAAAACCTTTGTGCAATACACATAATTTGAGTCCTAATTACTAAACAAAAATCATTGAGCCTATGTTTGAAAACTTAGCATAGGTCATATCCACATACAGATATATGTGGATAAATGCTAAACTATAATCACACTGATGACATCAACCATATGAATACAGAGAAAAACCTCTATTATGAGATTAAGAGATATGAGACTAAGAAAGTAACAAAGTCATCAGCAATGTAATGCAAAATGTGTAAATACTATACAGCGCTGCCAAAGTACAAGGGCATTGAACTTCATAAATGGGAAAGACTTCTTCAGCAAGTTCACTCAAGTTCCTTCCTATGGACCAGATAAGACATAGCCTGAGAACAAATGTCCCAAGGGGGTCATTTCGTCCCCAGAATATATTTTGCTTACAAGTGAAATAGATCAGCCTATTTTGCGGCAGGTTTGAACTCATTGTCAATCGCAGTGTTGTTTGAAACGTTTAAATACTCAGCTATTCAGTGAAATGCAAGCTGTACAGGTTTTCAGGTTTTCTAATCAAACAAACCTGACTATTCTGGATCTTGTTTGCACCCTTTCGGAAATAATTAACAGGATCCAAAACGATCCTCATTCGATCCACTCTTTTCTTGGTGAAACGATCAGTTTTGCGAGGCTGCGGATGGTGCCGCGTGTGCGCGCAGCGCGGCCCCGCCAGACAAAGGCCGTTGCTGCCATCTGCTGAGGAGGAGAGGGAACGGGACAAGCATGCTTAAGCGTCAAAAATCCCTTACTGATGTCCATTCCAGAGAGAAATGCCTGCAAAGGCGAAGCCAACAGGAATCCCAGCTCCCCACCATCCACAGCGTGGAAAACTGAAACCCACGATGTTTTCTTCAACTCCATCTAAACCAAATCTACAATGAAAGGAGTGCAGCCCAGCTGTTTGTTACTGTCGAGATGTAGTCAGGGAACGCAGCAGGCACTCAAAAGCTATTTAGAATCATAGAATGGTTTGGATTGAAGGGACCTTAAAGCTCATCCAGTTCCAACCCCCTGCCACTGGCAGAAACACCTTCCACTAGAGCAGGTTGCTCCAAGCCCCGAGCAACCTGGGCTTGAACACTGCCAGTGATGCTGCAGCCACAGCTCCTCTGCGCACCCTGTGCCAGCGCCTCAGCACCCTCACAGGTAAGAACTTCCTTTTATCTAACGTGAATTTCCTGTTTAAGTCTGAACCCATTACCCCTTTGTCCAGTCACTACATTCCTGATGAAGAGTTCTCCTCTGGCATCCCTATAGACCACCTTCACATACTGGAAAGCTGCTATGAGGTCTCTATGCAGCCTTCTCCAGGCTGAACAAACCCAATGTTCTCAGCCTGTCTTCATATGGGAAGTGCTCCAGCTCTCTTATCACCCTCTTGCCCTCCTCTAGTCTTGCTCCAACAGCCTCACATCTTTCTTATGTTGAGGACACCAGAACTACACACAGTTCTCCACTACAGTATTTCAGCGTGCGGAGAACTCTCGGAGGGGTGCCAGGCCGGCACCGCTCTCACTACTACAGGCCTCTGGGGGGACCTCATCAGCGGTGCGGTGCACTGCGGTAGGGATGCAGTCCCTCCGCTCCGCCGAGGCAGCATGCATCCGCGACCCGTGACCACGCAGCCACCGCACAGCCTTGCCCCAACTGCACCGCTTCGCACAGCTCAGCACCTCCATGGCTTACACTCCTCCCGGCAGCGCTTGGCACCGCCTCCAGAGGGAGCCCCTGCGCTGAGTGGAGCAAGCTTCTGACCGGCGTTAGGAAGGACCAATCAGAGAGTGCAGCCGGGAAGGCTGCGAGCCAATGGAGGGGAGGGGAAGGGGCCTTTGGTCGGAAGTGAGGTTTCGGCGGTCGCGCTGAGGGTGGCAGAGAGGA
Organism: Melopsittacus undulatus; assembly: GCF_012275295.1. Lineage (NCBI taxonomy): Eukaryota > Metazoa > Chordata > Aves > Psittaciformes > Psittaculidae > Melopsittacus > Melopsittacus undulatus. The sequence continues at coordinate 11,746,053 of NC_047536.1, forward strand.
CAGGTGAGGGGGGGGGTTGTCTGCGCCTGCCTCGGCCGTCTGTACGGGGTCAGTCGCCTTTGGGGTTTTGCCGTAGCACGACCTAGGCTCTTCTGTCTTCAGCTGTGACCGGGACAAACCTGTGGCAGGGCTTGGGCCTTCCCGGAGCCCGGCCTGGCCTAGGTTAGTCCGGCTCGTCTCGGCCAGGAGGACGGGAGGTTGGCGGCGACTGTGGGCCCGGGGCGCCACCTCCCCTGAGGGCGATGCGTGCCCGCCGCTGACCTGCGCGGATCCTTCTGTCGCGGGGCGTGATGTTACCGTACCAAGGCTGGGGAAGGAGTCTTCCCGGGCTGCTCTGTTTGCAGGGTGGTCTGTCATGGTTCAGGAAATGAATGCTTTATGTGTTTCTGGTGAAGTTAATCCTGCTGAAAGTATATCTTAGTGAAAAGCTGGTGCGGATTTACTCGGTTTCTTGTACTCTGTGCGTTGAAATGGCTTTCTTCTGGCTTATTTTTCTCCTTTGTATTGGTTTTGTTTCTATTTGTACAATAAGGTGGTCACACAAGTTGTTTAATGTGTATTTCTGGGGACATTTTTCTAGGTATTTTCATCTGGCAACAATGGGTGAACCTCAGCAAGTGAGCGCTCTTCCTCCACCTCCAATGCAGTACATAAAAGAATACACTGATGAAAATATCCGTAAAGGCTTAGCTCCAAAACCACCTCCACCAGTGAAAGACAGCTATATGATGTTTGGTAATCAGTTTCAGTGTGATGATCTGATCATTCGACCCTTGGAGAGCCAGGGTATTGAACGGTTGCATCCAATGCAGTTTGACCACAAGAAGGAATTAAGAAAACTTAATATGTCCATCCTGGTCAACTTTTTGGACCTCTTGGATATCTTGATAAGGAGTCCAGGGAGTATAAAGCGAGAGGAGAAACTTGAAGACTTGAAACTGCTTTTTGTTCACGTCCATCATCTTATAAATGAGTATCGCCCTCACCAAGCTAGGGAGACACTGAGAGTCATGATGGAGGTGCAGAAACGGCAACGTCTGGAAACAGCAGAGCGGTTTCAGAAGCACTTGGAACGAGTTGTAGAGATGATTCAGAACTGCCTGGCTTCCTTGCCTGATGATCTGCCTCTTTCAGAGGGAGGACTGAGAGTGAAAGTGGAACCAATGGATCCTGGTGATGGCAACAACTGTATGGGACAGAGTGAAAAGCAGAGAAAGCGTTCTGGTAGCAAGAGAGATCAGGTTTTAGACAAAGATGCAGCTATGTGTAGCATTATTGATGAAATGACATGAAAAAACCCACTTTTCTTAGCTCATTGTAGTGAGAGGCACAATAGATTCTGAAGGCATGCATTGTTTTGCTGCTGTACAAGCAGACAGAGTGTTGTACACCTGCTAAAGGTCATGAGGGACTAGGCAGCTGAAGATGTTTGTTTTGTGAACTGTGTGGTTATTGGTAGAACCAAAATGTATACTTTTTGTTAAATACATCATGTGAGGTGGTAGCCTCGGATTAAAGTTACCTTCTGTTGTAATTTCACTTGTCGCTTTCTGTTTTTTTGGGGTATGTTTTTTTTTGTCAATTGCTTTATAGTGTGGAAGCAAATAAGGGATCTGAGAGGAATTGCAATTGACAGTTCCTCCATTCCAAATAAGTGTATTTGTTTACAGTATCAGTGGATCTTTTCAGCAATGTGTACTTCAATATTAAATTCAGTATAAAGTCTGCAAAATCTGTTCCTTTCTGGTTTGGTCATAATGTAACTGTACTAATGAGAACTAAAAATTTATTTATAACTGCCCTAGTTTCAGCTGGGAGAAAGTTAATTTTCTTCCTAGTAGCTGGTACAGTGCTGTGTTCTGGCTTTAGTCTGAGAACAATGCTGATAACGCACCTATGGTTTAGTCATTGTCAAGTCCTTCTTACCTTGATCATGGTTTCTCAGTTTCCCATTCTCTGCCAGTGGGGAGGGACACAGGAAGCCAGGAGGGAGCATGGCCAGGACACCTGAGCTGAACTGTCAGAAGGCATATTCCATACCATAGAATGTCATGCCTAGTGCACAAACTGGGGGGACTTGGCTGGGAGCCACCGATTGCTGCTTAGGGACAGGCTGGGCATTGGTCAGTGGGTGGTGTATTGTGCATTACAGTTGTTTGCTTTGTTGTGAAGTTTGTCTTCTATCTCTCTTTGCTATTTCCCTTTTTATCATTAGTAGTAGTATTATACCTTATTTTAATTATTAAATGCTCTTATCTCAACGCATAGGTTTTTATTTTTTTATTTTCCTCTGCATCCCGCTTGAAGGGGTCAGGGTGGAGGGAAGTGAGCCAGCTGTGACTTAATTGCCAGCTGGAATTAAACCATGATGATATCACAGATAATATAATTTGCCTTATAGAGACACACTTGTCAGGAATCTGAACAACTAAATGAATTAAAATTAATTGGGTTTTAATTTTCTTAGGTGTAATTCATAACTAGTCTTGAGTTTACAAAAATGCCTGCCTTGGTTTTTACACATAGATGCATATACTGACATTTCCTCCATAGTTAAGATACCTGCATGAAGTGGATCGTTTTGCAGTACAGGTGCTTTGTATTTGCTTTTCAGGTGAGCCCTGTGCCCAGCTAAGTTTTTCTTGGGAAGAAGAGTCTGGCTAGATAATTAAGCTTTATAGTCATTGAGAACTTAGGAGTTTGAAAGAGCCTGCAAGTACTCCATCAAGTGGAATCCATATCAACTGTTTTTAAAAAAACATTTGAGTTGCATCAACCCTGCTATAGCAAGAGGAAAAGAATGACTTGACAGTGAAGAAGTGGCTTCTTTACCCTGCCCCTCCTGTCAGGGAAATCTTAACTCCGTCTTTTTGTCATGTTAACACCATAGTATAGGATCACAGAATCCCAAGGGTTGGAAGGGACCTTGACAGATCATCTAGCCCAACCCCCCTGCAAGAGCAGGGTAACCTAGAGTACATCATAGAATCATTTTCACTGGGTAACTGTTGTTTTCAGAAATATTACTTAAATGGGCAGGCAAAAGGTGGTAGGGATTGAGCTCAGTGCATATGAACTAAAATATGTTTATGACTCCTTGGAGGACATCATCTGCTATTTTAAGTGCAAGCAACAGGAAGTAGTAAGAGGTTTTTGAAATTTATAAATCTACAAAGCTAACACTTTTGTCCTTAACCACTACTGTTTCCTTCCTTCCTTCCTTCTCTCTGAACTAAATATAATTTGTATTGCTTGTAGGTAGCTAAAACAAGTGCAAGCGAGCAAAATTGTTTTCATATCTACTTCTCTGCTATGTTGTTTCACGTGGAAGATCCGAAGAAACATTTAGTGCCTCCAGGATAAGTTTGTCGTGGTCCTTTTAACTTCCCCATTCAAAAAGAACTGTCATAGATGATCAATGATTTTCTGTTGATATTTTTTTAGTTTTTATGTTTTTAATAAATTTGTAGGCCTGGGTACGAAAATACTACCCAAGCTGGGTCCTGTCAGCAGCTAAGAATTGCAGTAAGCTTCTTTGTGAAACCATTGAGGTAATTGGGGATTGTGTCATTTAAAGTATACTCAAAGCTGCTTTCATTGTCAAAAAGGTTTCATGAATAATTTCTTTATTCTAGATTATCCTTTTTCTATGTTTAAGGCAAACATTTGAAAGCTGTGGGAGGCTTTCAGGGCTTTTTTTTTCAGCCAAAACATGGACTTCTTCTTCCATTGTCAACTAGCAAAGCAATGATAGTTGTCACTTTTTCTATTACAACTTTGCTTTTGGAAAACAATGGTTGGGAGCTGCAGTGGAGTCTGAGGAAATGGCATTTCAGATGCTGCAGGATGATGTGACTCTCTAGGCAGCAAATTTGTTTATAACTATTCTTTTCTCCAGTGTGTTAATTAACTTGCTCCTGATGATCTTTCCTTACCTCAGCAATTCCTGATTCTATTTTTGGATGGGAAACATCTGAAGTGTCCTGCCTCTGAAATGTCAATGTGTGCAATATGTGTTGGATTATATATGCCTTATGAAACTTGATGAGATAAAGTTGATGTCAGCATTTTGTTGGCTCCTAATTAAAAAAAAAAGGAAGGAAAAGGAACAGCCCAGCCCTGCTTGTACACTATCTAAACAAGTACAGAGCTAACAAGTAGCACAATTACTTGAAAAGTTCCACAACTTTCTTGATACGGAGAAGCCAAATGTGTCACCAGTGGGCAAAAGTGGGAAGCTGGTAGCTCTATTCATCTAGGGAGGAAAGAAGAATAAGTTATTTCATGATATGGCTTTTAAATAGCGCTAAAAAAAATATGTTTTCAATAATGCTTTAAGCTTATTCCAATATTTAATGTTTTGCTGTGGTGTTATGTTCACAAAGTGTGATCTGACTCTGCTCAGTCAAGAAAAAAATGAGCATCTGCTTAAAAGGGCTACATGAAAAAGCTGACATTGGCACATTTTCTACAGAAACAGTGCTCACTTCTTGCACAAGCTGAAAACAGGAACTTGGAAAACAGGCAAGTAGAAACTCAGAAATTATATCAAGGCTTTCCATATGAAAAAAAGTGAAAAAGTGAGGTGAAATCTAAAGCAAGTGGGTTAACTGTTGCCCTGTAGCTATCACGTTTTCTTACTATGTGACCAGAATGGCTTTCCTGGGGATACAGACAGCACCCAAACTACTGTAGACTATTGTATGAACAGAACAACCTGGGTGAAGTGAATAAAACAGTCTCAGGCAGAGTTTTGGGATAACTTTCCTTGTTTTCCTACCCTGTTTACTTAATGAGCTCACATGTGGCCCATGTGGAAGAAGAATACATGTGGATCTGTGCACACTGCATGTCATTGCAGATAAGTGGCAGAATGGATGTGTCCTGGTCTGCAGGTGTCACACACTGAACCACCAGGAGTTTATCAGCCAGTGCCATGCACTGTCATGGCTGTTAATGATCACAATTGTTCCTCTAGCACTTATCTGCAGTTTTTGTTTCCCCAAACAGGAGGAGCAAAGAGGAAGCATTTTCTTAAGAGTTCAGTTTCCAGGCACCGTATGCAAAAATCCCCCTTTATCCTTCCTTTCAGTTCTCTCCTACAAGTATGTTGCTGGTGTTTGTCTCTCAACTACTCTGATCTCTTGTTTTTCCTCCTTTTCACTTAAAGAAGCTGTCACTTTGGTGACTGTTCTCATGTAAGGTAGATGGACAACGCAGCTTTGTTGATTCTGATTCTAGCTTCATGTATGCTTTTGGATATGCTTTTGGAAGCGTCTCTGCTGTTGCAGTTGTTGATAACAAGTTACTGCTTAGAACTTAATTCTGTATGTATAAAACAGTGTGAGGTAGGTTAGTTGCTTCAGCAAAGAACACTTGTTGGCCCTAGATCAAACACACTTGATCACAGCTGAGTTTCTAGTCCAAGCAACATGAAAAGACATGATGTCCTCAAGAACAGTTAGGTAATCCAGGGACAAAGAGAGTGGCCAAGGAACACCACTTCTCAAAAGCTGTATTTCAGCAACATTTTGCAGTGAGTCTTGAGCCTAGGATGATATGGTTTCCACATTGCTTTTGAAATGTCCTGTGTATTCTGCATGTTTTACTTTATATTGCCAAAGCTCAGATGCATACAGAATTTTTAAGAGTCAGATGAAAAAAGACTGAACTCTATTGGGCTACAACTGTGCAAGAGTAGGAAAGCTTTTCAGTAGAACCAAATTCTAGCCTACAAAGTAAACAGCATTTGCCTAAAGATGCTCTGAGTTGGATCTGTTAGAACCAGAAACTTATGATTAAATACTTCAGTAGTTTGTCCTAGGAAACTTATTTTTTGCCAGATCCTTTCCATTTACCACAGCCTTACATAGCCTGAGTAATTTCTTATCCAAATTGCCTGCTGTGGCAAACACGGGCAGAGGAGGCAGTATGGGGCAATGGGTTACTGAGTCCCGTGTCAACTCAGTGGTGCTGACAACAGTTTCATCTACTGTAATCAGAGAGATCTGGAAAAAATGAGAAGTAGATTTCTGAAGTGCTGCAAAGTATCTTAACCTTTTAGTCAAACCACAGTCAGCAACAGTTCAGTTGTGGACACTGCCAGCAGCAGCAGTCCTTGCCTGTGCTGCTTGAGATTACCAGACTAACCACAGGAAAGGCAATCCAGATCAGACTAAAAGGGCATTTGTGGCTGAAAGTGGCACAGTAAGGAGTAAAACCAAAAGTTTGTGAAGAAGGTAACTTTTCTTGAATGCCCAGAGGGTCGTCAGGAGTGTCGTTCCTCATCTCCAGCCACGATGTCATCTTGTTTCTGGATGAACTGGGCTCTTCTGATCCTGTTTACAGGTAACCAAGTGGGTCTAAGTGAATAGGTGGAGGTGGATGAGGTTAACACGCATCAATGTTTCTGAGGGCTGCAATGTGTTACAACGGAAGGGTGACCATGTGGCACAGAAGCTGCATGTTTGTGTTATGAATAGAACTTTGTCACTGTGGCTCAGAATCTTCTTACAGTCTTATTTCCTTTTTAAAGCAAAATGATGTTGAAGGTATGTATGATGGTTTTGAAGATGTTCCTGCTAGTCTTATTATTGAATTATCTTTTGGTTTTACGATCTGAGATGAGCAGAGAGCTTTAAATCATTTGAGAAAACATGTAAAATGGATATTTCACTTCAGCAGGCCTTGTGAAGCAGACTGCTTAGGAAAACATAGTAAAAGTCAACTGTGGCTTCTGGTGGTTTTTAGCCAATATAAAATTTTATTGGAACAAATAGATAATTTCTCCTTTTTTATTCTGATAATAATTCATTTTTTATTCTCTTTTTTTGTTCTAGGAAAATACTGTTAAAGGCAATAGCACTAAAAAAACAGGTTGCAGGGTGGTAATAGTATAGGCAGACATTAAAAATTTGATGGTAGGATAAATTCATCAGACAGAAAAGTTGTATCACAGATACTGTTCCTTGTAGTTCTTTATAAAGACTTTTATGATGAGATTCATTTCAAGCTTGCTGTTTTATATTAAACAAAATATGTTAGTTTCAGAGATTAGTTTCTAGTTTGCTATTGTGGCAAAATCTCTGCAGAGTTGTTTTTAGCTATAATAGCATAGGAAAATGACTGAGCTAAGTAAAACAGCTTTTTCACAAGGGACAATTGCAATCAAGCCCATATAGTGCATGTGATCCACTGGTGCGCATTGGCAAATGTGCCTTGGGGAGCTCCCTTCCTAATTACAAACTGCTAGACTTAATAGAGATATTTTTTCCTGTACTTGCTGCAGAGAATTCTATCCCTGAAACGTTAATACAGATAGATGTAAGTATTTACACATGATCCCATGTTACTGAATTGGGTTAGAAATATGTGGTAGTAAGAATATGACAAACAGTTTTCTTTGAAGTACAAGTAGACAGAATGTACAACTCAGGAGCCCTGATGCATAACCTGTTAAAAGAAGGCGGTTACAAGCTGGCTACAACTGGATCACCAGAGCACAAGTGATTTTGTATGGCACTTAACACAGCTTTTATCCAAACCCTCCTAGAGGGAATATTGACTGGATTGGTCTAAATACAGCAAAATAAACTATCTCACAGTGATGAATGGGCTGCTGGCTTCTAGGTCTCACTGTTCTAACTTGAATTGAGTGACACAACCTTCTGGAAATGTGAAAAATGACCTTTAATGGGAACCAAACAAGCTAGAAACTGCATAAGAATGAAGAAAGAAAATAAGGTAGTAAAAGAAGAGGGTATAAAATCTCTCAGAAAAGCTCTGGAAAATATCTCCTGTTAGGAATGGTCTAAATTTGGCATTAGGCAAGAACAAAGGGAATGCATTCAGTAGTGATCATTCTGATGAAACCTGCCATTTAGTGGCTTTTCATGGAAAGGGAGGAAAGGTTTCCCACAATGATTTTAATAATCCTGATGTTCCTCCATATGTGGCTTGGATTAAATCTAATCTAAGGCAGAAACTAACAAGATAACAGCCTGGATGTGGCTAAAGAGATGCCACAGAGATGTGCAGATCCAAAACTCTATTTTCTCTTTACCTCTCTGCCTACCTGCAGGGGCTACAGAAAATGTATTTCTTCTTTCTCTAGCTAGGGACGCATTCTGAACAAATCACTTGCCCAACCATTATCCCTCGCTGCTGGGATTCACATCTATTCATGCAAAACCTAACCCAGCAGTGCCTGGTAGTGTTTGCACGATGGGAGGTACTGGGTCACGCAAGATGTGTGAGAAGCTTCCACTTGCATGCCCTGTGCTCAACAACTGTTTGTCTTTTTTTTCCACAGGCCCCACAGTATCAGAATCGGTTGTGAAAGGAGAGGCTGGTCAGAATGTCACCGTGCCCTGCTTTTACAGTGTTAAGAGTACACAGGACATCACATCAATGTGCTGGGGTCGTGGCAGCTGCCCCTCTTCAAAGTGTTATCAGCCCATTATCTGGACAGATGGGTGGAAGGTGACAGTACAGTATGACAGCAGGTATACGTTGGAAGGGAACTTGCTTGTGGGTGACGTGTCCCTCACAATCACTAATGCCACGGAAGCAGACAGTGGGACATACTGCTGCCGCGTGGAGATCCCAGGGTGGTTCAATGATCAGAGAAGTAACCATGAGGTTGTGATAGAGAAAGGTGAGTGCAGAGGTGTGTTCTTGTGCGAGTACCATTGTGCTAAATCTGCTGTTGGGTCTGGATTTCAAAGTTGTGGTGGAAATGATTTCTGTAATCATCTATAGAACCGATCTTTAGGGCTTTGCAGAACTGCTGCTACTGCTGTTTAAATGAAGCTGTCTTTGGCATTGTTGTAATCCCAGCACAGTCACTGCAATTAAAAAAAGGATGTGGTGCTTTGTTTCATGGTGCACAATGCTACTGAGCTTTCTTAGAAACACTATTTGAAGAATTCAAGAGAAAGGGCACCACAGTCTAATTAATTAATCCAGAGCATTATAGTTTTCATAGAAAAGGGTGGTTCATTTTCCCTTGATTCTAGAGCAAAGCACAGGGACAAAGCATTAGTATAGGCTTGTTTGTTGTCCTGTTTGTGAAAAGCATGATAATGTACAAACTAAGTGACTGGCAGATGTACTGTGTAGCTGCTGCTAGTGAATTTATTATAGAAACACTTTATTCTTTTCACCACATAAATTCACACTAAGGTTTATTATAACATATGTTGGTTTTGTTTTATTTTTTAATACCAGCTAGGATCTCTACTGCAAGTCCTCACACTTACACCTCTGAACAGACCTCAGGTAACTTTTATCCAAGTATTAATCTCAATAGCATATATAAACTATATTACAAATGGGGATCTTAGGAAGCAGAGTGACAGACAATAGAAAATTTGGTTAAAATTTACTAAACATGACCATAGAACCAGAGATCAGAACTTGAATTTAAATTCTGACTCACTTTCTATGGAGAGTCCAACAGGAGGAATGTTTATACATGAAGCTTGCTTCCAAGTGTTATGCTTAAGTAAATGTTTTATTGGTGCTGTGAGCATTGTTTTCCTTGTGGCTGTTGTTTTGGTTTGTTGTTTTATTTGTGCTAAAGTGTCTTCTGGAAATGCATCCCATGAACAGGAAACCACAAACTTTTAGGAGTTAGGTGTTTCCACTACCTAGTTTATTTGTTGCTTTATAATATTGAACTGTTTTACTGGGCTAGCTCAAAGTACATCTAATTCAGGACCCTGTGGCAGTCCACAGCAGCTGCTTAAGGAGGATTGTAGAAACAGGGCAGTAGTCTTGTGCTGCAGCACCAAGTATTCTTCTACCCTGCTATAACGTGTGTCTCAGGGGGCTGCCCACGTCCTCTGTAGCCTATGTGCGTATTTAATAATGTGCACTGTAGCAGAAGAGACAGTGAACAACTCAGTTTCTCCAATCCACTCACTAGTTTATAGACTTGGATCATATACCCACTCAGCTGCATCTTTTTCAGTCTGAAAGACACAATTTTTGTTTTTAGTGCACAAGAGAGCTCATGGTGTAAATAACTTCATCTCTGGATTTTGAATGCAAAATCAGGGATGCTTTTTGTATTTCTCCCTGCATCTCGGATGTTTCCACCTACGCAACTCTAAAATGTCACAACAGTTGCATTTCCTTCTTGGAAGAAGAAGTGAAAACTTTCTCAACTGTTTCTATTATAGTTGCAGATAGTATGGCTTCCAATCTTAGAACTCACAGGTTTTCTTAACCTTGTGACGTCTTCCTCAGCTGCTGGTAGAACAGTTTATGTTTTCAAAACACAAGTTAATATGTGCATGTTCACAGAGAGGGAGGCTGGAAAAGGCAGGTGGCCATATGTAGGAATAGTCCAGAATCTCCACTAGAAGAGACCAGTGAAGCAGATGATTCTGTCCTCTTCAAAATAAAGCTTCTGGGATCAGGGTAATCATTTAAAACATCAAAGGAACAAGCTGGGGTTGTAATAATGTGAACAGGAAATTCTGTTTTCAGGAGGGTTGTATATCATCTGACAACCCATGGAGAAACTGAGACTGATGGTATGGAAGACAGTTTATAGCTCTGATTTTTAAATACTGCAAACAGCTTTGCTCTGGGAAATTACCTCAAAATATGCTGCGGGTCCTTATGCAAACACATCACGCGTTGCTCAGTCTGTTTACTCTATAGCTGCCTGGGAAAGATCACTTGCTTTCTCTAACACTGCACCACATTTTCAAGGCCCTGAAGTAACCCTTAGTCAGTTTTCATCAGACAAGCCATGTTTGCTTTAGGCATCCACTGCCTCTTCATAGCTGCAGAAACAGAAGCCTACCTTGGTTACTCCTTCCAAGCACTGTGTTAAGGTAATAGCAAGAGATAAGTGTTACCTAGAAGGTATTCAAAGTTCTGTAAAGGGTAGCAGAGGCTCAGCATTCAGCATTTTGTGCTGCCCTCTGAAGGTATCAAACTCTTTGTGATACACAGGGCTGAGACTCCTGTTAGAGAGATACTTAAGTTCAGTGGTCCCAGGTCAGCAGTACAAATTCCTCCCTGTCAAAGCAGAATGGTTCCCTGTGCAAGTGATGTGTTTGTCTTGCCTTTTCCCAGCTCCTGGGAGTGCCAGTGAATCCTCTACCATCACAAGAACATGGCCATCAATTTCTGCTTCAGAAGCTCCTCAGACTGTAAGCATCTCTGTTGTGCTATAATGTATCTAGACAAAGTGGATAGACAGGAGGTTATTGGGTCATCCCTACAGTTCACTGGTATTGCTTTAGCTGGACTGCAAAAGAATAGGGTTTTTTATAGTCTGCATGTTTAGTGCTTATGAAAGGATGCTTATGTGCTCATTATTAAAGAGGGAAAAATACAAAACCTGCTTTGCATCCATAAAATACTTCCTACTAATGGAGGAAGAGCTTTGAAAACATCAATATTGTCTTTCAGGCCTCTGGTCCCTGCTCAAGCACCTTGGACTGCCTGAACGTAACTGCAAACCTGCAGGTATAGGAGGATATGGGGGAGTGAAAGTTGCACCACCTAACAGCAGAGGGGTGCTCTATACTACCGTAAAATGGGGCTCAAACTGTGACTTTTACTACAGAGCTGCCAAATACATAAATGATCTTTGAGTACTTTATGGGTTTCTTGCTCTCAGTGCCATTAATGCTCATCTGTTTTGTGTTTTACAGAATGTGTCTGTATCACTTCCCAGTCAGCAGCATTCACAAAATGTACTATACATTGGGATTGGTCTATCTGTGGTCCTTCTAGCTATCCTGATTTTGGCTCTGTTCCTCACTAGACGTAAGTAATTTCCACAGGTGGTTATTCAAGTATTGATTGAGTATGACAAATCACAGCTGTGTTCTGCTTCAGGAAGGTGAGCTAAGATCTTTGGATGGCCCCACTCTGTGCCCTGCACTGTGATTGGTTGCTCAGCTCTCCCCCTTAGCCTCTAGGGCACAGGACAGCAAAGTGTAAATGTGATATGAACCCGTTTCCCCTGTTCCACTCCTTTCCTCTTCCCCATGCCTCAGTTGCCATGTTGTCCCAGTCCTTCCCAATCATAATGGGAAGGGTACTGGTTTTATATAAATATCCAATATTTTTCTGTGTGCCAGACTTCCTGCATAGAGGTTTTTGGTTAGACTAAGCCATATGAATTAAATTTCATAGGAAATAATGGTAATTTCCTGTACTGAAAATATCTGCTTAAAGTTCCCTTATTTAGTTTCTTATACTTGTTTTTTTTTTAACCCTCTGCTTGCTTCTGATGGTTTAAAGAAAATTATTTTTTCTTTCTTTTTTTTCTTTATTTCATTCTTGATGGTCCTTAGAATATTTATTCAATACAAAGAAGATGAGTGACTTTCCAAAGTAAGTATTCTGTTTCTACTTGGGCTAATAGGACAAACTAGGTTGCAGAAATAAAATGTTGGCAGTAAGCAGACCAGTCCGGCACAAGCTTCAACTTTCTTTTTTAATGTCAAGTTAATAGGACACATTGCAAAAAAGAAATAACTAAATTCTGCTACTTACCGTTAGTAAGCGAAAATGAATGTAACTGTCAGTTCATTGCATTAGGAAGCAGGCGAACTTCAGGTGTGGGTTGTCTCATAAGTGGAAAAATGATTCATTGCCAGTCATGTTTAGATAAGTGGGGTTTTGCATATTTTACATTTTTTCCAGAGGGCTGGTTGATGTAACTCTCTGCTCTCTCTGTTTCTATTGTCTGTGTTATGTTTAACAGCATGGTTTTTACTCTTTCGTTCAGCTTCATTGCATTTTGGAGGCCAGAAGGTGCAGGGAAACGCAGTGCACTGGAAGATGATGTCCATGCAGAGGAAAACATTTATATAGTGCACTAAGGACTGTATGCATGCTTGCCTTGGTCAGCGCTGGGAGATCAAATGGCTTGAACAATATTAGCGACTCCCTCTGCTCCTCTGCTCAGCAGCTAAATGTGACTGGACTATTGAAGCATTATTCACATTATTCTGATAAAACAAATTACAAGCCACACTTGTAATAAAATCTTTTACCAGCCTGTTGTAGAAAGAGAAACCCTGCTGACTGGAATGGAAATTTCCAGAATCCACTTATTAAACCCTAAAGAAAGTTACCATTATATTTATTATCTGCTTCAACTTCTCTTTTCCTTTTTGGAAAAAAAAAACAAAGAAGGAAATGCCAGAATAGCAATTTCATCAGAAAAGGAAAACCACACACTTACAATACACAGTGAAGACAAACCTTTTTTTTAATCTCCCAGTTACAAAAGAATCTATGCCCTCATAGGGCAGAAGCACCAGCTACATGAGTGGTGCCATCAGAGGGAGAAGCAATTGAATAGCTGCCATGACAAAGATGACACATAATAAAACTTGATATGTTAGTATTTCAATATACATTTGGTTGAATTTGCATTGAAGTCAGATATCTCCAGTCCTGGTAACAGCTCAATAATGCAATGTACTAATTCCTGTCCATCCACAGTTAAATCTAGAGGAGCTGTTGACCCCCTTTCATGAGCTCTCCTCAGAGCCTACAGGATCAGTATTTCCACATGCAGAATACTCACAGCTTGTTTTCAGAGAACTATGACTAAATGTGTTTTCCTCTGCAATATACATCACTTTTTCTGTGTCTTTTTCACCTCGGATATGCAGCATAATGCATACAAATACATGCAGGCAGCAGCACCCTGTGCTTTTTCATTACTTCCACTCATTCTGGTGGATCTTGGAACAGGTATTTCATAATGAGCCCCAGACAGGAGCAAGTGGCACTGGGAACCCTGTTAGTCCATTAAGGGGTCATCCAGCTGCACACAAGCTGCTGTCACACTGAGTGTGGTAAAGTTTATGAGCTGCAAACTGATTTTTTTGAGACAGCTCTCTCCGTTTGCCTTCTGCCTGCAAGAAGCCACTAGATAGCAGCACAGGAGCAGAAAGCAAGCCACATTTTCCTGGTTCTCAGCACACTTGGATTTTGGGTGGCCTTTTCCAATGCACTCTGCTGCATTTAGGCCAGTCTTGCAAAAGTAACAAAGCTGGTATGATGCTGCTTTTATCCTTTTCCTTCCCTGGTGTCCTGGTTTGAGCAGTAGCAGTCATTTTTTCTCCTTCTTGTAGCTGATGCAGTGCTGTGTTTTGACTTTTGGGCTGGGAACGGTTGCTGATAGCAAGTATGTTTTGAGTTACTGCTCGGGTGTTTGGTTTGTCCAAGGCCTTTTCTGAGCTCATGCTCTGCCAGGGAGGAGGGGAGGCCGGGAGGAAGCAGAGACAGGACACCTGACCCAGGCTAGCCAAAGAGGTATTCCATACCATAGCACGTCATACCCAGGATGTAACCGGGAGAGATCGGGAAGGGCTGAAGCTCTGGGGGGATGGAGGAGGTATCGGTCAGTGCTCAGTCGGGCAGGGTGGGGTGAGTTATGGGTCGGTGGCTGGTGAGGTGTTGTATTCTCTTCACTTGTTATTGGCTTTATCATCATTATTTGTAGTAGTAATGGCAGTAGTGATTTGTGTTAAACCTCAGCTATTAAACTGTTCTTATCTCAACCCGTGGGGGCTACATTCTTTGGATTCTCCTTCCAAACTCTCCAGGAGTCGGGAGAGCAAGGGTGGGAGTGAGTGAACGAGCTGTGTGGACTTGGTTTAAACCATGACACCTGGACACCTGCAACACAGTGACTGACTCCGTTTGGACAAGCTCCATGGAAAATGGTAGCTGGATACTGACACAAATTTGTGCCCCAGATGGGGTTCAGCTGCTCCCTGCACTGGCATAAGCTGGGCATTAGTTCACAGACACTGCTTGGTGGTGGGAAACAGAGGAGCAGCTAGGATCATTGCAGGGAAAATGGTGGCAGGATATTGGATGCATCGGGTTTCGTTAGTTCTCTTCACAGACCAGATGGGGCTGTATGTACTTGGCGTTGTATGAGCTGTACCTGGGAGAGTACAGCAAACTAAATATTTTACTGACTGTTGGTTAACCTGTTTTATATTACTGACAAAAGGATGCTGCTGAACTGTTGAGTATGTCCCCACTGGCTGCTCTTTATGATGCTCTGAGACATGTGAGGGTACAGAGCAGCATTGCATCATCACTTTCATTCAGAATAAACTCAGAATAGTTCTTTGACCTTCATGCTGCTTGATCTGCTACTAAGTTGGCTACAGCAGCATCAGCTGGCTGGTAAAAGAAATCAGGCATCCTGGCTTTGCTGGAGCCGAATCTATTGGGAGACTACTTCATGCCACATAATGTAGTGGTGGTGTGATGGGTGAGGAAGTTAATCAGAGGTGGCCTCCTACACTGAGTCCCACAGGTCTGCAGTGACAAGAGTCCTTCTCTGATGCTATGTGTGTGGAATGCCGAAAAGCTAATCCTTCACCAGCCTGCCTGTGCTACTCGAGATTATGGAGACCTGTTCCCAGTCCCCCATAGCTTATCTTTATTTCCAGACTGACTCATCTTGGACTGCCTGTCTGATTCTCCTGTGGAACTTCTTCCCATACATTTCACCATTCTTTTTGCCGTTTTTGGGATGCTTTCTGAATCTTAAAATATGCTCTTGAAGGGACTAGAATTACACATAGAATCCAAGGTAGATTTGCACAGTGGGGTAATGCTGTCTCCTGCTTTGTTTTTTATGGCTTTACTAATAACTGCTAGAATTTGGTTTGCCTTTTTTTTTCCAATGTTATCAAACAGAGGGGTGACATCTTTATGAGCTTGGCTACTTATTTTATGCCCAAAATCTCATTCCTGAGGGGGTTAAAGCCCATCATTTTATCTTTGGAACTTGGAATATCTCTCCTACTATGTTTATTTGCATGAAATTTTGTCTCTCTGCAACTCTCCATTCTTGACACTAGTGCCCTGAATTCCTTCGCTTTATTACTCACCTTTCCTAGGGAAGAACTTCCACAGAACTTCTTTATCAATTTGTCAGCAAAAATGAACGAGTAAAAAGTATTTCTTGGAGATGGTGTTGCAGATCTTTAGGAAGGATGTTGTTTAGCAGAGAAAGCATTTGTGAGAGTGCCTCCAAGGCTGTCTTTGCAAGTAGAAAATAGGAAGCTGGAGAAAAAAAAGAGGGGTCTTCAAGCAAAAGGGACAATCAGAGGAATTGAAGGATTAAGAAAATATAAGTGAAGGCAAAGTCAGGTGGAGACAAAGCCAAAGGTTTAGGAATGTAAGAGCACAAAGCTTTTCTTGCTGCTCAGCCCTGCAGAATAGTAATGGAGCTTAGGGCGAAACAAATAGTATATTGAAATCTCTGATAGTAGTACCATGCAGAGTGTCTTGAAAGAGGAAAGGAGAATAGGACAGAATGGGATAGGATAGAATACTTCAGTTGGAAGAGACCTACCATTGTCATCAAGTCCAACTGCCTGACCACTGGGCTGACCAAAAGTTAGAGCATCTTATTTAGGGCCTTGTCCAAATGACTCTCAAACACTGACAGGTTTGAGGCATCAAGCATCTCCCTAGTAAGCCTCTTCCAGTGTCTGACCACCCTCTTGGAAAAGGAATGTTTCCCAATGTCCAGTCTAAACCTCCCCTGGTGCAGCTTTCAACCATTCCCATGCATCATATCACTGGGTAGAGGAAGAAGAGCTCAGCACCTCCCTCTCCACTTCTCAGGAAACTGTAGAGCACAATAAGGTTGCCCTTGGCCTTCCAGCCCTTCCGCCTGCTCTGTTGGCCTCCTCTGGATGCATTCCACTACCTTAACATCCTTCTTAAGCTGTGGGGCCCAGAACTGCACACAGCACACAAAATGAGACCACACCAGTGCTGAATACAGCAGAATTGCCTCTTTTGACCGGATTCTATGTGCAAGCATAGGAAAGAAGCAGTTGCAGTACATAAAATCTGGAAATGGAGAAATGAGACTTCAGTGGGGCTCACTCAGCATCTCTGGAAAGTGTATGATCTAGTTTCCTCCCTTTCCACTTGCTGCCCTGGATCCTCCACCAGCTAAAATGTCCCATTTTGTGCTGTTCCACTGGATAATGATACAGAGCTTTATAGGTGAGTCCACCTGCTTTTTGTGTGCTCACTCAGAAAACAGGAACTTTGCAATACTAAAACCAGCAATAAAGAAGTGAAATGGGGTGTAGTTGTATACAGAACTTCAAACATTTTATGAACTTTCTGAGTTAATACTGATGGATATGTCTTTTTGTTTGGATATTTTTTACTTTTAAAGCATGTATGTGCTTTCTCTGTGTATGGGTTTTGTTAGTTTCCCTGTCCCTCCAAATGGTCTGATTTCTTTACTACTGTTAAATGCATACTGCTGGCTTTGCTTCTTCATCAGTCTGTCCACCCCACTACACAAGCCAAAAGTAATGAATTGAAATATTGGCAGAGTAATGAATGAACATGCATGACAAAGAAATGATTTTCTGAAATGCTGAGGGTTGTCTGCTGCTATGAATTGAGGATGGGAAAGCACGGCTGGAGATTCCTCTCCTTTTACTCCCAAATGTTCAGTTCACACATCAAAGATCTGAATGCTAAAAGAGACAGAAGTCAAGAAAAGATAATGTGGGAGACTGGGTCTTGCAAGTGTGGTGAGTACCAGCTGTGTTTCTGCATGTGTTTAGGCACCAGCAATGCAGTTTCCAAACTGCCTGAGCTAGATCAAGAATATGGGTTCAGCCTAATGGGAGTTGTGCTTTCAAATCATTCAGGCATTTCAGGGAGATCTGTCTCAGATGACTAAATTTTAATTGTCTAACCTCTGCCAGGATGAAATATTCCATATAACATCTACAGCAAATGTTATGTTCTTAAATTAACCTGAAAAGCAATGTGAAAGGTCAGTCAGTGGTGGGATACGCTGAGAGGCAAGAGGTGATCTATGCTCCTTTGTGGTAAAGCAACACAACCTCCATGGTGTCTGCTGTACAAGTGGAGCTTCTCTTTCCTTGCCTTATCTTCAGCCTCAAAATAAACTGGAGCCTCCATTGGGTCTTATTTTAAAAGGCTTTCTTATACACAGAGCTACTGAAGGATGAGAAAGGCTTTTTGTAACCTTCTCTTTAACTCAGCTCAGTACTGAGGATACATAGACTTGAGACTCAGTGGACATTCAAATGTTTCTTTCCTGTTTATCAGTCATTTTCTCTGAATTTCATCAAAACAGAAACTTCAAGAAGAAACAAAAAAATAGGATTGCTGGGGAAAATATGCTGAGTATCCTGTATAGAGAAGGAAAAATATTCCAGAAATAGATCAAGAAAAGAAACTCTTTTCCAACCAGCTGTCTTGGCTGGAGGATCTATTTCTTTGTCCATCCAATGACTGGTCTATGGGGGACAAGACCACTACAACAGCAACTATTTGAGTTACTGCTTAATACCAATTGCCACTGAGGGCTGGTTCAAGAGAGATTATGTGTAAATATATCTGTATCAACAGAACAATTATGAATGCCCCTTTTTATGTTGAAAAATTATTATTAAACATCTTGAGTTCATTTCTCTCTCACATGGATTAAGGACTTAGAGTGGCAAACTGCACTGACTTCAGTGGGACAACCGAGGCATAGCTGATGCTCAGGTTCAAATCTGGATGCCTGGAAGAGTCACTGCCATAGACAACAGTAGGATTCTTCTCACAGTAAGATGAGGGTGTCCCAATATAACAGCCTCTGGAACCTCTTAATGTCAAAAACTTGTTCATTCAGTTCTATTTACTATTACTTTTGGAAAATGTGGTGGTGGAAGAGGCTGCAACTGAAAATGAAATTGTTTAGTCCTTGCAGAGGCTCATACTGTTGATCAAGGCTGTTGCAATATTGAAGCTTTCCCTACCAGCCTGCAGTGCAGGCAGATGTGAGGCACATTAGCTTCACATAAATCAAAAGAGGA
This sequence comes from Melopsittacus undulatus, assembly GCF_012275295.1. Classification (NCBI taxonomy): domain Eukaryota; kingdom Metazoa; phylum Chordata; class Aves; order Psittaciformes; family Psittaculidae; genus Melopsittacus; species Melopsittacus undulatus. The sequence continues at coordinate 11,764,934 of NC_047536.1, forward strand.
TTTGAAACTGCAAGCCCCGTAACTTTCCAGCACCAACACTGGTGGGAAACTGCACTGGAGACTCCCTGGTGCCTTGTGTCTGCCCTCTTCTTCTTTTTATTTATTTATTTATTTATTTAGTAAGTTTAGAGCTCTGCTTCTTTTGAAGAGCAGAGCAGGCAAATCTTCATTTGTTCAAGGGTTACTTAATGAAGCTGCTTTTATGCTGTGCTGGACTGGGATGAAATAAGAATAGGAGATGAACCCATTTCTCTTCAAGCAGCAGTGACCTTAACTCCAGGAACAGTTCAAGCTGCTCTTGGTTTTGCAGCATCTTTGTTGGGGTGACTTGATGCTCAGTGACTAAATCTCTGCTCCCTAAGGAGCACTTTCAAGGTCAACTGGGTGAACTGTTTTGTTCTGTTATCACAGAAAGAGGTTGTTTTGTCTGTTTGTTTTGCTGTAACAAGGCAAATGAACCTACCCTTTCCAAGGACTAAAACAAGCAGCTATCTTTCAAAGCCTTATCCTGTATTCAGGAATTCATTTTTTTGACACATCCTACCTTCATTTCACTGCAACAGCTTCTGCCCTTCACACTGTATTGCATGTTGTTTTGTCTGCCTCTACTCTTTCAGCATTTGGAGTTGTGGAAACCTGAATGAGTTGGCTTATCTTGCCAATGAGATAAGCAATAATGAAGCTGAAATGTCATCCCAATAACAAGTCATGAGACAGCCTGCCACAGACTAAAACCTCACCTGGGGAATAGTCCATTAAAGACAAAACAAAAGAGACATGGACACAGTTGGTAGCATCTGTTTGCTCTCTGGGAGTCTTGCCAAAAAGGAAAGGCATTCAAACAGCTGGCAAAATAGAAATGTTTGCCAAACCAGAGCCAAAGCTGGTGATAATAACAGCGACTGCTGTAAGTCCTCTTTGGGGTAAGTAAGCTGGCCATGAGACATCAGATCTGAAGGATAATCCTCTTGCTGCAGCAGAGGACTAGCTCTGGATGCTCCCCAGGTCCCTCAGTTCCTGCTCCACTGTATGTAAATGTTAACATGGGGAAAAAAGCAACAAGGCACAAGGACCAGCACAGACTTGATGAATGTAAACCAGAAAATATTTTCTCCTGTATGGGAGCCTTTTTTGCATAGTGCCTTTTATGAAGAAGAAATCCCTTTTAGGGCAATCTGGGATCTGCATAGACAGTTAAGAGGGAACAATATGTACCAAAGGTTCAAACCAGGTAAGGTGTATATTGGCTTGTCATTAAGAGTAAGAGCATGAGGAAAACATTAATGTGCTCTTTTTAACATCAGTATAATGGTAGCAGTTAAAGCTTCTGTGGTGTACACAGTACTCTGCAAGGTAAGTGGGGTCAACTTGTCTGCAAGTTGCCAGGGCTTGCCCAGAAACAGAAAAAGCAGTGTGCTTTCTGAGGACAGGTTCCCATAGACAGATCATGCTCTTCTGCCAGCTTAATTAAGTCCTAATTTCACACATGAGGAAGTCTTTTGGACCCTGCTATTGAGACTGTCAGTGAAAGGCAACTTTGACAGCATTTCTCTTTTGAAGGAGATGATGGTGGTCTGAGGAAGCCAGATGTGTTTCACATCAGGTTGCTGAACAACTTTCAAACAATCTCTTAGGAGAGGAGTAGAGTTCCAAGTTCCATTTGCACAGGTCTAGGCTGCACTTGGGCTGCCAATGACAGACCTTATCTTTGCTCACCAAGTCTGATGTGAGTGATGCGTTTTGTGAGCCCTCCAGCAGCAAGCCAGTGTCTGTGAGCTCCTGGCTGTGGCCTCTGGAGCCCCCAGGCATTAGCTGCCACAGGCAAGAGGGGAAGGATTGGGGCTAACTGTGGCCTGCCTGAAGGCAGGAGTGTTTCTTTTCCTGCCTTATTGTTTTGCATAGGTAGAGTCATGCATTGGAGACTGTCAACACTCCTCTTTCCTGTTCTTCCTTGACAGTGCATGCCACATCCGAAGCTGTCATTAGAGGAATAATAGGGCAATCTGTTAACTTGCCTTGCTTCTACAAAGTGGCACGACACAAGGACATCTCCGATATGTGCTGGGGCAGAGGTCCATGCCCGAATTCAAAGTGCAATAACAAAGTGTTGCACACCACTGGAAATAGGGTGACATACAGGATATCCCAGCGATACAGTCTCCGGGGCTATATTTCCTATGGAGATGTGTCTCTCACAATTGCAAATGTGCAGTCAGAAGATGCAGGTACATACTGCTGCCGAGTGGAGATCCCGGGCTGGTTCAATGACATCAAACAGAACATACAGCTGGAGGTGGACAGAGGTGAGTCTGGGGACCTTTGTGATACAGCCAGCAGGGAAGAACCTCTCACTGGATAGCAGTTTAAAACTGGAATTTATGTTATGTGTGCTTTTTTGTGGGTTTTTTTTATGGTTTGTGGTGGCAAAAAGTGTTTTTCCTAGATTCTGTGGTTTCCAAGGCAGGTCTGCAACCAGTTGTCAATTTCAGTCACACTCAATAAGCGGTTTTGATGAAAAATTAGTAACTTCTACCTTTTTTGAGTTTATTTCCTTTCAAATGAAATATTTAATTTCTCATTGTGTAGCTGAATTTCAAAATCTTTTGCAAAATTATAAAGTTTGCAAGTTTTTGGATTCTATCAGACAAGATTCTGCCCCTTCCTTTTGTAAGACAGTCAAGGAGGAGACCTATCAAAAAACAGGCAAATATGGGAATTTCACTGGCTGGGGCATGTTCTCTGTTAAGTAAACAACCTGTTAAATAGCAACTCACCCACCTTTATTCTCAGTATCTTAGCAGCTAATTTTCAGTCATTTCTGGGTTGGCTTTCACAGGGTGGTTGTTGATGCTCTGATCCAGCTTTCCTCTTGGCTATGTTTTCTCCATACAGCCCCGCCAGTGATAACAACCACCACGAGAAAGGCTCCTGTTTCTCCCAAAGTTTTTAGGGAAACAACTGCTCTCCCAGCAACCTCTGATTATCAAACAACAGCAGCAATGCCCGTCCTCCGGACAACCAGCATCCCTGAAGCAACACCTGCAACCACCGGTTTTCCAGCAGTGACTACACCAGAGACCACTGCTCCCCCAACGTTTGCTGTGACAGCAGCTATGGTGACAACCAGTGCTCTCTCAGATTTTCCAACTAGATTCCAAGAAGTTGATGTGACAACTGAATATGACTGTGTGTTCTGCTCTGAAGAGTCTGGCACTCTTACTGACACTACAAAGGGTAACCAGCACCAATCCTTTCTTATTTTCTGTGTAGCAGAGATGGTCTGTGTAAGCCTGACTCTGGCATCATAGAAACACTTCAGATACTTATATTTGTATCTGGGAAGGTTTCTCCAAGATGCCTGTAGGTGTATTTCAGTAGGTTTAAGGAAACACAGGTCAAATGTTGTGGATGATGCCAGACTGGGGTGAATAGCCATGATAGCCAAGGGTTAGGCTTGCATTGAAAGGAGTTTCAACAGGCTGAAGAAATAATGTGACAGAAGCCCCATGAATGAAGGTTTTTCATGAACAGGAATAAACTCAAAGTCCTGCACCTGGGATGGAGTAAGACAGCTTCACTCAACTATGTTCTGATTTTTTTCTTGATTTGGGAAAGGCAATGGAAAATGGTCTGCTGAAAACGTTAGTTTAGACCATGTTCTGCTTGAGCAGTAAAATTGGTGAGACTTCAAAACATGCTTAAAATTGAGTACTTACATTGTCATCCCATATGAAGTCTGCTGTTATTATTAATATTTAGATAATCAGTCACATGTTACCATCCTAACCATTCCTTGGTTGCTACTTTATCCATATCAGTGACTTCTTTCCACAGATCAATGTCTGCTCACAAGGCTGGTTTTTGTACATGCTTTGGGTCTTCTGTCACTTGAAATTCTTTCAGATCTGAACCTCTAAGGGCAGCTTTTCTGTACCACCTCTTGTTTTCCAGCCATAACAACCCATTGCAGTTAAACTTATCAACAGTTAACTACATCCACAGCTGAACAGTTAAAACATTTAACCACTGGCCATGCTAGTAAAGTGCATCAGTTATCTGGGTAGCATGAGGTGTAGATATGAAAACTGAGGTACAGAATTTCACCAGTGCAGATGCAGAACCTTACAAGCAATTACGAATGCCATATGAAGACCTTCCTAATCAGTGATCTTTATAAGCATTATGCTTTTATAAGCATTATACTTTTATAAGCATTATATTTTACTTTGTTTCAGTGACTACTGAATTCCCAAGCACGCTTCTGACTGCAGAGGGAACTAAAAGCACTAACACTTCTCTCATGGTGGAAGAGGTGCCAACTGCAGGTGAGTGGAATAACGGGTGCAAGCTCAGAAGTTGCATGTTCAGAGAAATGAAGAAGTTGTCATAAGAGAAAGTATTGACTGTTCTTAGAAGTGTACCAAACACGTACTGAGAGCTGCTCATTGCATCTGGAAGTAAGAAGTATCTGGGATCCACACAGAAATTGTTTGAAATCAGGATGTAACAGCAAAACCTGGTTTTAAGCCTCCAAAGGAAGTAGTTTCTGAGTCATTCACTACTGTCAGGTATCTTGGGTCTGAGAGAAGTTAAGAACTGGTGTTTGTCACCATCCAAGCTGAATTCTTAAATATCCAATTTGTCGTCACTGTGAGCTCATTGAGCTTTCCATTTTAAATCCTCCCTAAGTGTTAAGAACTTTAAATTTCACTGAATATATTTAGCCAGATGTGGCTGCAGGTTCAGCTTTTTGGTGCTCAGCATGTGTCCTTGGTCATGATGGGAAGCAGCAAGCATTTACCAGAACTATCAATCCTTCAAGAGAAAGGGAACTGGTAAACAAATTCATAACCATCATCTGAGACATGAACAAACTTGGATGAAGTTTGCACTTTGTGTCTCTCAGTCAAGTATAAAAGTAGCATGGCTCAGATTATTCAGGTGTGATGATCTGTCCACCAGATGCTCTCAAACGAAAACCTAAAGCAAAGAAAGCCAAAAGACAGGGATGACATGTCATATTTGGCTGTTAAGAGAGTCCCTTTAGTTTCAAATAGTGCCAAGAAACTCTGCATTCTTAAAAACACAGTATTTGGATTTTTGCAAGTCTTCTTTTGCTAGACCTTGAGACTTAACAGCAGAGAGAGAGTTTAGGAAACTGCTCTTTAATGCCTCTGGAGACAGCTCACAGAAGTGACTAAACTGGTCTCTTGAGCATTCGTGAGGGTTTCTCACCCCTGTCTCACTTGTCATCTTTCTGATGCAGCTCTGAATAATGCCTGTATTCTGCCATTGTAAGTAAGAAGTTTTGTGAAGGGTCTTACCTCTGGGATTCTGGGGGCAACTGAAGTTGTGACTGTGGGTTGGAAAGAGCCACCACAAAAGCAATAACAGCAGAAAATAATACGGTGCTAATGTGAGTCATGTACAGTCCCACCCATGCTAAAACTTGTGTCATTCTATTTCCGAGACCGAACTGTCATGTGTGAAAATGCTGCAACACAACTGAGCACTGTCTAGTAAGAGCCATCAGTAAAGTACTTAGCCTCCTCTTATTCTGTGAAATAATGCACTAAATAGACCAACTTCAGCCCTGCTGTAATGTAAAGGAAGGCTGATTTGTTGCTGGGCTCTGTATTGATGTTCGCATAGTGGCTAGCTGAGAAAACCATGAACAAGAGAGCCCTCCACCTCCAAACACAACTCTAGCCACAGAGGTTGGGTTAGCTGGGCAATTGATTGCTGCTGACCAGGCTCTGATTTAGTTTCTCTTCTGTCTTCACCTGCTTTCCTGACAGCAACAAATCCACCAGTGCCAACCACACTGGATACCCCAAAGAGAATCCTTGCTCCTTTAAGTGTGGAAAGTAAGCAGGAATACTTTCTCCTCTCAGGCAGGCTGCAGCATGATGCCAGGAGGTTCAGTTTTGGCTTGTGGGATGTGCATGTCAGAGTGAGATGTGCCCTTCTTGTGTATGCGGGGGTAGTTCTGCTGAACTTTAATTCTCTTCTGAGAGAGGAAAAGAGGTGTGTCATAAAACAGATGCATGGCAAAATGCAATATTCATAAAAATCCCAATCCCTGGGATTTTTAGCACTTGCTAGGGTTTTATTACATACATTTGTTTAGCTGTAGTGTTTATTAACCATAGTCTATTTTCTACTCCAGTGCAGATTTCTGGTTGCAGTTGCATATGAGCTACCTGTGCCCTGTCCAAGCCTGTTGCTTGGTACATGGAGACAAATCAACTCGGCTTTCACAGGCAGCTGGTCAGAGCTGAGAAACTTGGGAGAGATCAGCTCGTTCAGTGTGTGCCATACTCTGAAAAGTAAAAGAAAAGAAAGAAAGATAAAACTCTTTTTTTTCCCTAATGGGATTATTTGTGACCATCTGATCACCCCCATCATTATGTGACATTGTGGGTATCTCATGCATTTAAAGTTCACTCATATATGTGTGCCTCCACAAATGACTCCTCTGGTCCTTGGCACATTTTGCTCAGAGGGAGGCTGCATGGTTGTTCCCCTGTCAAGCCTGAAAGCACTGCTCATCACAGTGTTTCTATACACTAGGGCATGACCTAAGGCATAGGAGCTTTCCCATCACAGGATGTAAGTTGAGGTTTTGATTCACTCAGCTGAGTGACTCCTCTGGTTTAAGATGCTGCTAAACATCAGATGTTTCCTGTGACAGACCAAGTGCTCCAAATACTTAAACACTTCAGTACTTTGTAGCATGAGATCATGATGAGCCAAGACCCAAGCTTAGATTAACTTTTTGTAACTTTAAACTCACTATCAGAAGTAACAGAATAGGATTGCAGGATAACAGTAGAATGCTGCAATGAGCATTTATTTAATTCATCCCTATTTCAAAAGCTTAGGAATCTAGAATTGAATTACTCTTAATATCCCTAGAGAGGAAAAAAATTGCATCATCTTCATCGTGATTTCTTAAATTTGTGGTAAGTTATCAGAACATTAAGATGTTTCCTGTGGTTTTCAGTCCTAGTGCAGCTGCCAGAAACTGCAATCACACAGAAGTCTGACCACAAGTAAGCTGAAGCTGTTCATCCAGTTAGACTAGTACCCTGCTTACTACCTCTGCTTTCTATGATATCTCGCCATGCTTACAGAAGTGAAAACTCCTTCAGAGCAGACAAGTTTCTACTTCCTTGCTTCATGGACTATCCCTGGGAAGCCTCCTCTTCCATTGCTGAAGATTGACATTTCCCACTGACTGCCTGATATACCATTTGTGGTGGGAACAGATTGTTCCTTTTTTGTTGCAATGTGCTTTATTTCCCCTACTCAGGGTCAGATTTTGCCCTCTTCATTCTCTGAGAGGTCCTTACTCCTTGACTAAAGAAGTGACAACCACTGTGGCCCTTACTCCTCGAGGTGATCATGCCAGTATCATTTCAATCTCTGTCATTTTCAGGGATTTCATCAAGTTTAAGCAGCACAGCTGAGAAACATGATGACAATGGAGATAAGGTAAAACCTCCTCTAAGTTTCCAGAGTGTTGAACTTGAGGCCAGAAGGACAGCAGGACATGTTAGTGATTTTCAATGTATTAATATGAAAGTGACATTGTTTAGAGAAAGTAGCTCAAACTTCTGTTTAGAAGCTCAGGAACCAGCTATTAATCTTTCCAGTGAGTAGAGCCAAAGCCTGTGACCATCCCATCTATCTTGGACACTTCAGAAAAACCTCATTCCCTGGCATCCCTGTAAGAGAGGCAGAGGAAGCATCCTCGAGGTGTAATCAGGGAAAAGGAAACTTAAGAGGGCTGTTACAATTCCCTGTCTCCAGTTAAGAGAAGGATGAGGGTGATTAAGCTCCTACTTTAGACACCTTATTAGGAAGTTCATGTTAAGTGGGATAAATCTGGGCTCAAATGCATCAGAAGATGTATTAAATATTTAACAGGTAATTCATGTTTATCATGATCAACCTGATGTGTCTTCTCCATACTTAATACAGGAAAGCTCAGAAAAACATTCCCAACTCCAGTCCAATGCAGATATTTAAGAGCCACTAGGGCAACCCACTCCTGTGGGAATAGGTCTGGAATAAACTTGCTTCTAAAGCCTTTTCAGTTTTTTTTCTCTTCTCCCTTCCAGTTTCCCATCTATGTCTTTCTCATTGCCTGTCTCGTTGTGGTGCCTGTCCTTTTCATATTGGTGCTCTCATTGTTGCTTCGGAAACGTAAGTATCCCTAAGCATATAATTGATTAATGTTTCTAATGCTGGCCTAGTGCAAACGTCCTTCTGTATCTCTGATTAATCTTCTGGTAAATCTGCCATGGCCTCCGTGACAGCACTCTGTTCATTTTATGGGGGCTGCTGTCCTTACTTCAGGGCTGTGTCGCCATGAAGAGACCAGTGACCATGAGCTGGTGGGGATGCAGCAGGAGGAAGAATGTGCAAAGAACCTGTTCACTCACTTGCTGCAGGTCTGGCTCATCTTGTTGGCTCTTGCTTTATATTAAAGTAATCCCTTAGTTTCCTTGAATTGCTTTTGACAAACATTGGTGTTACTTAAATAAGAATTAAATCCTTTATTTCCTGCTTAGCCCACAGAAATTTTGCAGCTTTCTATCTTCGCTTCTGAACTAATTTGACAGATTCATTAGAATTACAGATTTCTTTTGCCATCATGACATTAATATTATTTTGCTTCTAGGTAAACACACAAAGAAGCTTATAATAAAAAGGTAATCCATTTTGTAATTTCCTATTAAAAGTTCCAATGTCATTTTTCATAGAGGCAGGGAGGCATTGGCCACTGATTGTAATGGGTGTAATAACGGGTTGTGATGATGATCACCAAAATTGTGTTATGAGCAAGCTTCAGATAACCCTAGAAAATTGAACAGCGGTTCCTGGATGCTGTTTCTATGTAGCAATGAACAGACATCCAGAGCACTAAAGAACTCAAACAACTGGTACTTACTGTTATGTAGTGACCCCAGGTTAAGGAAATACATAATATGCTTTATTCTTCAGCCAAATACCAAAGCATGACCCTGGTAGGGTTATTTTAAAGAAATGAAGAGATAACTGTTTAGAATGATCAACCAGCAAAATGATTGCTTAAAAGGGATCAGGGATTTATGGACAGGCCTCCGTGGACTGGCAATTCATACCAATACACACAGGATTCTCTGAAGCAGCAATGTGTTTTTGCCCTATCCATAGTGATCTATGCTTCTCACTACAGCCATGGACCAGCAGAAGACCTTGAAAATGTTTTCAGTGGCACTGAAGGAGAAAACAACATGTTTTCCCTGTGAAGAGCTCCTGCATCACCTGTAGATGCCATGGAAAATAAAAGGGTTCTGTTTCATGCTTCATTGAGAGATACTTATGAGCCCCCAAAATATCCGTGGGTGTAAAGCAAAGGCCAAAGCTTCAGCTACAGAAATTAAAATCTTTGTGCAAATTATGCCATGTTACCTTTAAAAAATATTGCATAAGAAATCTTCTTTAAGAGGAACACCTGTGCATTACTCATAGGTGTTTATTACATTTGCCTTCTTCCTACTACCATGTTACACAACTGAATTTGTTTTTCTCCATTTTTACTAATATTCTTCCTTGAATACAACTTATACTGCGAGGAAAACAAGAGAGAAAAAAATATTATGAAATTCTGCCTAACTTCAAATTGCCTAAAAAAGAAAAAACCAGCAAATAGAGTTCTTATTGCTTTTATGTAATCAAGAGACAAATTAAGACACAAGAATGCCGCAACTATAAATCAAAAATACAGATTACTTTAAGGGGTACCAACACTGCCTGTGATTCAGCATGTTTGGGTGACCCTTTGAGACTATGTTAATAAACTTTGCAATTTACTGCTAGCAATTGTATTTATTACACTACATCCTAAGGCATTTGAACAGGAGTAGTTATTCCCCAGATGTTGGAATGATCAGTGTGCTGTCTCGACTCTCCAAAGAAGTACTGCAGCATTTCCAGAGGTGGGAAAATGCCCAGAAGACCAACCCTACTCCCACAAACCCCCATACCACTCATTTATAAGTTCATGTCCCTTCCTTCAATCGGCATAAAGTATCCCCAGCTTTTTGTTTGGAGTTGCTTTTTGGTCCTCACAACAGTGACCTGTAAAATCCAGAAGCTTTCATGATGGAGCCTGCTGGGCAATGCAAAACTGCACCTTGCAGCCTCAGGATGCTTCACTTAGGGTTCCAGCACCCAGTCACAGGTTAGCATAGTACTGGCTGGCTGGGTTTTGTATGGATGAGACCAGGGTGCCCAGTGCTGCTCATTTATCCTTTAGAAGTGTTGCAGTTGAGATGCATGACACAGAGCACAACCACATCTTGAATACTTGGACATTGTTTCAGGTGTCCATGCAGTGTGGGTGAAACCACCTCTGATTCTGAGTAGCAAAGGGCAAAGATCCTGTGATCTCCATGAAAAGGCTCTGGGGACACTAAAAACAGTGAAAAAAAAATAGATGAAGTGTGGCATTCACCTTCTGCTGCTTCCAGTGGGACAGAATGGTTGTGGGGGAGAAAACAGTTCTGCAGTACTAACCTTGTCTTATACTCAGCTGGGAAAAATGGAACCTTTAAGTGGTTGTGAGGCACATTGGCAGTGCATGGTAGAGTGAAGCCCATCATTTAACCACACTAATTGCACCATTTGTGAGGGGGCTTTTGCTTGTGTTTCAGCTCAATTAAGATTTAGGCTTTAGAAATCAGACTGAGTTAGTAACCAGCCTGGGATTGTTAGCAAAGTGGGACTGGCCATGGCTGCTGGGGGATCATATGTGGGATATGGCGCAAAGCTTTTGTTTATCTCATTGGGGTCCTCACCACTGCTGCATTAACTATGGGAATGGTATGGGAGAAAGTTCAAATCAGTGACACTGTTATCTCCATTGACTTGAGTCCACCAGTCTCTGCTATGGCATGTCTGGGCAATGACAGCTTGAAGTAAGAGCACAATGTGGGGATTGCATTTGATCAGAATAAAACATTGTGTGGCAGCTCTGGACTTCCCCGCTAGTCATGCTCAGGACTGTGGTGAGACTTTTTGATTCTGCAGCATCTTCTCACAAGCCAAGAGTTAATGGGAGGCAGGGGAGGTTCCTCTTTGGGGTCCCTCTCAGTCTTGCCTGGGGTCAGCACCCTGCTGCACACCATAGTCTGGCAGTGCTGTGGGAGGCAAAACAATGTCCCCAAACAGAGGATGTGGCCTGAAGGCTCCAGGTTGGGTTTGTTCAGCTGAACCCTGTGTTTGTCCCATGCTGGTTAATGTGGCTGCCACTGGTCCAACACACAGCAGGTGTTGAGCCTGGGGCACGCAATTCTGCTTTAGGCATGTCCCACATTAGTATAAATTAAATAAAAGGAAAAAAAAAAACAAATAAACCAAACCAGACAAGCACCCAAAATTTTGATGTATTCCTTTAAAACAAAGCCTTTTTTGGTTTTTTAATCCCCTCAAGTAAACCTGCTATTTAAGGCAGCAATATCTTTCATCTTTCACTTGGCAAGGCTGAGCCAATCCTTTTGCACTTATTAATTAGTTCTTCACTAATGACTTCTTCAGAGCAGGGCTGGCTCTTACTTGGGAAGGTTCTAGCACATTTGCTGTGGTCCTGGCTGGACTTGAAGGCCCTGCTTTGTGGAGCTGCACAAGGGCACAAGAAATAAGAGCCAACAAAGTGAGTTCGATCTGCTCAGCCCTGTGGAAATGCAGCCCAGAAAAGCTGTAGGGGAGCTGTAAGTGGAGCAATGATTTCATGTTTTGGTTTGGGTAGTGATTCCTACTTTTCTTCAAAATAGAGCACAAATTTAGTCTCAATGCATTCTGTGACAAATGTCATGAACTTTTCCTTTTGACAACTTCTAAGAAAACTGGTTTTTTTTTTCTCTCATTGGTTTGCATTGATTCATTTCCATTTTGTGTTGCAGCATTTGGTCATCAAGTATGTATCTGATATTGAAATACATTATTTAGCCGTCTCCTGACTGGTATTTGGTAGCCTCTGTTACCATGGTTGACTCCTTTCTATCTATTTAATGACGGTACCTTATTTTTTTTTTCTTAATAGTAACAGTATTGTACTGGTCCATTAGCTGGTCATATTCTGCTTGAACCCAAAGCTAACTCATTTGTGTCTTTTCTTTCCATTTTATTACCTGCAAAATGTCATCAGGAATTGTTTCAGTCTCCTCAGACTTTCTAAATGATAGAAACTGTCTTTAAGGTGTCATTCCATAGGAATTCACACAGAGCAATAGAGAGCAGAGAGCTCTCTTCTGCCATCACAGACCTCTAGGCTACCCTTCAATCACTGCAGTGAAATGCCTTGATGAAATGCCTTGATGAAATGCAATGCTTCCTAGTGATGAGCAAGTCACTGCAGCAAGTAGCAAGCCGTGTGCTGTGCTTCTCCTTGGGCTGAGTGTAGATGTGGGCTGGCATTGCTAGCACAGACAGGGACACAGATGAGCGATGAGTTCTCCAGTTGCAGGCTTGCACAGCCCTTGTCTTTCCCAACGACCGGTCCCTCTGAACAGAGACTGTTCTGTGTCTCTCTGGGCATGACCCACTTGCTGCCTCTTATTAGTTGAGATGGGCTTTTAATATTTTAAACTGTCATAGAATGTGCGTCAGCCCCAGCGGTGATGAAACCTGTCATTGATGTTCCCAGGCTTGTAAAAGTGGTGTTGCACAAAATCCCTAAGCAGAGTAGAAATGAGCTCATGCTGTGCAGTCACAATTTCTGCCACCCCTATTTAAACTGTTGCTCCCATTCATCTGAGAAGGGCCGCACCCCAAAGAGCAATGCAGGCGCTGGTGCGCCAGGATTGAGCTCCCAGCAAATGCCATTCTTATGGTGGCATCTTGTGTGTATGCCTGTCCCTGCTGTAGTAAGATGAGCTTTGGCTCAGTTCTCCTGTGAGAAGAGAGGGATCCCGATGAAATCGTCTTCCAGTGATGCAGTCGATTGTGCTTTGGAGGTACTGATCAGGGAGGTGGAAACTCCATCAGGATTAGTCTGAGACCTCTCCTTGTTTCCTGTCTGGTTTGACTGCATCCAAATCACAGACATGCTTTTCCCCACTCAGCACCAATAGAAACACTCTATTATATTATATAGCTTCCCTATTGAAACACTCATTTCCAATACTGACTGGTTTTGACTTCTCTAATAAACAAATTTGATCTTTAAAATGTCCCACTGAGTCTTACTTTTCTAAATCTGAAATAGTTTTGCGTTTCTCCTTTTCAGCCAGTTCATGTTTTTAATATGCTTTTAAAGAAAGCCATTGGCACCAGAGTTGAACCAACATCCTGAGTTTGTCTCGCCAGTGGCATAGTTGGAAGTAAAATTCACCTTCTTCCTTTTGCTTGTTTCTGTGTGACTGAGCTGGATACATCCCCACTCTTCAATTCAGATACTTCCTGTGATGGAAAATCTATCAGGCACTAATGGAAGATGTTCCCATGGTTAATTACTCTCTTTGGTTTCCACAAGAAAAAAACAATTAGAAAATGGCTCCCCATACTTAGCTTGGACTGATCCAGTTTCAGCTTTCAGCCATCGGGTCTTATTCTGCCCCTGTCTGCCAGACTGAAGAGCTCTTTCTTAATAGAAAACCATGTGGATACTTTAGTGACCTCTTAAACGTCTCTTGGTGAAATCAAATAAGTGGAAGCCCTTTGGTCTCTTACTGCAAGGCAAGCTTTCCTGAGGAGGGGCAGGGCAGGCTGGCAGGGTCCAGGTCAGAGATCACAAAAAATAATCATTTATGTTCTTGGCCCACTTCTAAAAACCCAGCTGTGAGAAGGGATTAGGCACTTAAATGCATTCCCTCTCTCCCCTCTTCAGGAATTAAATTAATAGAGAACTAATGGATAAAATTAATCAGGTGTTGTTTCATCCACCTCCTTCATGAACAGGCTGGTGAACATTAAACTACATTAAATGTTACTTTCCAATGACAAAATTGAGATTCCATACAAATACAGTTAAGTAAAGATTGAGATCAGACAATTATGTGAATATATACAAGAAGTATTTCGGCTGTGGGAGCAGGGGCCAAACGTTCGTGCTCTACTCTGCTGCTGGGCAGCCGAGAGTGGGCTTTGAAGATTTTGGATTCAAGTGGACTTTTATGTGGGAAAGCGAGGAGTGACAGCAATGTGGGTGGCACTGTAGCAATGCTAACTATCTGAAGAAGAAACCCAGCACCAGCATTCCCTCCCGGCTCTTCAGCTGTGGGAGCAGAGGACAAACATTCATACTCTGCTGCTGGGCAACGCTGTGCCTTTATACCCCAGGCAGCACCCACAACCCCTCCCTCAATGCCCTGGGGCACAGGTGGGGCAAATCAGCACCTGGGATAAAAGAGGTAGGATGAGCAGTGCTTTCTTTTCTGGCTGATGTCTGTAGCCCAGGAGGGGGCCCAGGGAGAAAAGGGTTCTTCAATAGAGCAAACCCCAGTGTGCTTTATCCAGAGTACAGCCCCATCTCTGGATACCAGAGAACGGGCACCAGAAAGGTCGTGTGAAGAACTCCTTCTGAATTTTAGGTGGCCAAGTGAGGGCAGGAGCTCTGTGTGTGCAGGTGATGCCTGCGGGAGAAACGCTGTTGGGTTTGCAAAACCAAAAGAACTGCTCTAAGCAGCATTCCTCGAAGGATGGAAACTGGGCGAGGAGCAGCAGGTCCGGAGCCCGTTGCCTCTGCGGCACCGAAAAAGTGAGCGTGTGCTGCCACCATGTGTCCAAACGTCGGTACTGCAGGTAGCGGAGGTGTGGGGGCGGAGCGGCTCCGGGCGCAGCTCGCTGCTGCCATCATGTGTCGGTACTGATGGGAGGGGGGGGCCGCTCTATCGAAAATTCAGCATTTAAGTGGGTGGTGACGGGGCAGGTGTGGTGGGGGGGGGGGGGGGGGGGGAGGCGGGGGGAAGCGGCTGAGGGCCGCTTTCCGGTGCTACCGTGTGTCCAAAACGCGGCAATCCACGTGGGGAAGCGGAGGTATGGCACCGAGACTGGTGCTGCCATCATGTGGCCAATATTCGGTACTGCACACCGTGAAAAAAGGCGGCTAAACCAATCAGAGCTGCGGGAGGGCCGGGCTAGGAATGATTGATAGGCGCCTCAGCCAATCGCCGCGGAGGCATGGGGACTAAGGCGCCTCAGTCCGCGGGGATGCCTTCAAAGCTCCAGTTGCACAGTGCGGTTTCACCACCTGCAGTACGCAGGTTTGGCCACAGGAGGGCAGCAGCTACCGTTGCACTGAGCCACGCCTTTGCGCCCCCTCCCGCATCTCCACCACCTGCAGTACCGAGTTTTGGACACACGATGGCAGCCGCGAGCCGTGTCCAAAGCCGCCGCCACCACCTGCAGTACCGACATTTGGACACGTGGTGGCAGCACACACTGCAGAGGTAACGGGCTGAGAGCAACGGCCGCTCCCCTCCCGGTTTACAGCCTCCGGGGACCCCAGCTGCTAAGTGGGGACATTTTGCAGTATTGGGGCTGGGGCTAAGTTGCTAAGGGAACTTTTATTCGAGATTCTTTCAGGCTTGTTCGCTATTATCACTTTGTGTTCGCTTTGTAGGAATTTATAATCACATTCTTTTGCTTTTTATTTTCTTTACGCATTTTTATTTATTTGCTTTTTCATTCACGTTTTTTTTTTTTGCTGTCCTTGCTTTTTAGTCTCTTTTAGTAACTTTTTTTTAGGCATCCCATACCTAAAATGAGATAAGAAAGTGGCAAAAATGGGTTAGAAAATGAAAAAATTGTTTAAAACACCTTACGAATAGTCAAAAATGGAATAGAAATGGCCCAAAATGGATTAAAAGAGGTAAGAAGTGGGTAAAAATGGGTTAGAAATGAGCAAAAATCGCTTACAACGGGTTAGAAGTGGATAAATATGGGACAGAAATGGCCATAAATTGTTCAGAAATAGCCCCCAAAAAAGCTTTAAAGGGGTTAGAAATGGGAAAGATGGGTTAGA
The DNA here is from genome assembly GCF_012275295.1 of Melopsittacus undulatus. NCBI lineage: Eukaryota > Metazoa > Chordata > Aves > Psittaciformes > Psittaculidae > Melopsittacus > Melopsittacus undulatus. The sequence continues at coordinate 11,780,949 of NC_047536.1, forward strand.
AATTGCCAAAAATGGCGTAAAACTTGCAAGAAATGGGCAAAAATGGGATAGAAATGGCCATGGTTTAGAAATAGACTAAAATGGTTTAAAATAGGGTAGAAATGGGGGAAAATGGGTTAGAAACAGGAGAAAAATGGCTTAAAAAAGGTAAGAAATGGGCAAAAATGTGTTTGAAGTGGCAAAAAAATGGTTAGAAGAAAGAAAAGTTTAGAAATAGCCAAAATGGCTTAAAACAGGTTAGAATTGGACATAAAAGGGATACAAATGGCTAAAATGGGATAAATTGGGTTAGAAGTGGCCAAAAATGTGTTAGAAACAGTCCAAAATGGCTTAAAACTGCTGACAAATGGGAAAAATATGGGTTAGAAAACAAAAAAAGTGGCTTAAACCGAGTTAGGAAAGGGCCAAAAAGGTGGAAATTTTAAAAAATGGCTTTAAAAGGGTTAGAAGTGACAAAAAATGGGTTAGAAATGGCAAAAAGAGTTTAGAAATAGCAAATAAAAGCTTAAAACGGTTTAGAAGTGGGCATAAATTAGTTAGAAACAGCCAGAAAAGGGTTAAAATTGGCTAGAATTTAGCAAAAATGGGTTGGAAATGGCCAAAACTAGTTTAGAAATTAAAAAAAAACAACCAAAAAAACCAACAAAACCCTTTAAAATGGGCTAGAAATGGGAAAACTGTGTTTAAATAGCCAAAATGGCTTAAAATAGGTTAGAAATTACCAAAAATTGCTTTAAAAGGGTCAGAAATGGTCAAAAATCACATAGAAGTGGCAAAAAATGGCGTAAAATGGGTTAGAAGTGTCCAAATTTTGGTTAGAAATGCCAAAAAATGGTTTAGAAATGGGGGGAAAAAAGTTTAAAAGGGTTAGAAATAGCCAAAAAATGGTTGAAACTGGTAAGAAATGGGCAAAAATGGGATAGAAATGGCCATAAATGGCTCCTTCACTCCTTCTTTTCCTCCTTCTTTCCCCTCCCTCCTTGCTTCCCTCTCTCATTTTTTCCTTCCCTCCTTCCTCCTTTCCCTCCTTTCTCTCCCTCCCTCCCTCCCTTCCCTCCTCCAGAATGAGAGTGAATACAAGAGCAGAGGTTCTGAGACAATCTAATGGAAGAGAATGTAAGAATGCAATTGGATATGGGGAAGAGAACAGAAGGGAAAAGAATCTAAGAGATTACGAGAGAAGAGCAGCTAGGGGAAAAGAAGATCAGGGAACGTAAGAGATCTAATAGAATCTAAGATTATAAGAATAGAGAATTGAAAAGCATCTAAGAAGAGAATATAGGGGGAGAGAGTATCATTTAATAGAAGAGAATCTAAGATTAGAAGAGTAGAAAAGAGAATCTAAGAGAAGCCAAGAGAGAAAAATTTAAGAGCATACACGAAAAGGGAAGAGAAATTTAGAGAATCTAAGAAAAGGAAATGGAAGAGACTATGAGAGTATATAAGGAAATAAAATAGAAGGGAATCTAAGAGAACAATATGTAAGCAAATATAGAAGAGAGACAGAAGTGAAAACACTGTATAGGATAAGACAATATAAGAAACAGTAAGAAAATGTAAGACTATAAAAAAGGAAAAGAGGGAAGAGACTGAGAGCAAAAGAGAAGGGAAAAAATAGAAGAGAAAGGAATATATGAGAAGAGACTGTAAGAGAATCTAAAGGGAAGAGAATTTAAAAGAAAAGGGAATATAAGAGATTATTAGAGAACATAAGGGAAGAGACTAGAAGAGATTAAGAGAATATAGGACAATAGAAGAGTAAAGAGAAGGGAATATAAAAAAATGCAACAGGACAGAAGGGAGGAGAATAGAGATTAGAAAAGACTACGAGAATATATGGAAAGACTATAAAAGAGTCTAAGAAAACAGAACCAGAAGGGAAGGGAAGAGACTAAAAGAATATAAGAGAAAAGAGTACAAAAGACAGGAAGGGAAGAGAGACAGATGGGAAGGGAAGAGACTCTAAGAAAGTATTAGAGAAGACAAGCCAAACGAAATGTGCTCCTGGCCTGTTAACATCTTTATTTTTTCAGGACAACTATTTAATTTCATTAAAAGCAGCAATCTTTAACTGTATATAGTCTTGTCTGTCATGGAGCTTCAAACCTGTGCAGCAGTCATCAAGCTGTGAGGCAGCTGCACAAAGGGAATCCTTTCTGTAAGTAAAGCAGCTGAGCAGTGACCTGTTCTAGCCACCCATCAATGTTAGCTGTGCAGCGACACTAATGCCACCAACAGAGCAGATAAGCTCTGGCAGCAGCCACTGAACAGGAGAGGATGCTGCTGTGTGCACGGAATGCAGAGGCAAATTCCCAAAGCGCTTGCCGGGTATGCACTAAGTAGCAATTACAGAGTTTTCCATTCACATCCCCAGGGGCCTTAACTTTTCCTCCCATCCCATTTAGCCATGCTTCACTGCAGCATCCAAGGACCTTGTCCCTGTATGGCTGGGTTCATCAGCACACTGCATGCTGGGCAGCATGCATCACCTGCAGGGCTCTGTGATCACCAGGGTGCAGCAAAGGCAGCAGTAGAGAGGGGGCCCTCGGAAATGTGCTCTGTGCCTGCATGCACTGCTCTGTTACGGTATCTTCTTGAAATCAGGGGCTAAATACACACCTCTGTCCCTGTGAGTGGTGCCCAGGGCTGCCGGGAAAGCCAGTCTGTGGAATAGGCTGTGTGTGTTCTGGTCTGTAAGCGCCCCAGCAGCTATGGTACAGTTGAAGTCTTGTCACTGGAAAATGTTTAGCAGATAATACCCTTTAGTGAACTAGAAACCTGCACTAATGCTGCACGCCTGGCAGGCTAGGAAAGGTAGATACATTTGGGGTTATGCACACAAAAGCTCTACATCCGGCTGTGGTTCAAGCGTCATTGCTCTTATAGGTAAATGGAAAAGCAGCCTCAGGCCTTCTGCTGGGCTCAGGTCCATCAGCTGCACCAGAGGACCTTTGCTTGCAGGATGTGATACTTGCTATGCTGGTAAGTGACCAGTTCAAACAGGCGGAAATCAAAGTGCATTTGCCCAGAGCTGGGTGTTACTCGCATTGGTACTGGTACTTGTGGCAGCAAACATTTAATGTGACCCACATGCTGAACAGACCTCAGTATTTCAAATAAGCCAGTTTCCCCTCCCTGGCTGCATTAAAATATGTTCCTCCAGATGAATTTAACCTCATGTGAGGAAAGCACTTTAGCTCAAGGTACCAAAGACGAGCTTCAGCAAGGGCACAATGCCACCAGACACACCAAAGAGTGTGAGGACGGGAAGCCCTTCCCTAAGAAAAAAGGTTAATTGTGGCTTTGGGGTTTTAAAGAGACCCTCAGCAGCTGCAGGGAAACACCTGCATTCCCTGGGGTTCTAATCATAGGAGCACAGAATGGTTTTGGTTGCAAGGAACCTTTAAAGGTCATCTAGTCCAACTTCCCCTGCCATGAGCAGGGACATTTTCAATTACATCAGGGTGCTCAGAACCACATCCAGCCTGGTCTTGAATGTCTCCAGGGATGGTGCATCCACCACCTCTCTGGGCAACCTGTGCCAGTGCTTTATCACCCTCATTACAGAAAACTAATGGGTCTGACCTGCAGTTCCTGGTTCTCCCTCCCTCCAGCCCTTGCCTTCTGCTCAGCAGTGCAGCTCCTCTGCTGCAGAGCTGGGATTTCTCTCAGGAAAACCAACTCTTAGCCCTGAAACTGTCCCACGAGTCTCTGCCCACAAAAGCAGATCAGGATGGCAAAGCTTTGTCATTCTCTGTACATCACCTAGACAGAAGACATCATAAACAAGGACAACACACTGTGTGGTGGACTCCCATTGGGTTGGAAAGACTGCATGGGTACTAATTCAACAAAGACAATACCAAGAGCTGTAAACTCTGCTGGCAGTACCCAAATGTCAAGAGGAAACTGGGGACCTGCATTGTTACAACATCCAACAGAATGATTAGAAAAATAGTGGCAATTCCCCATAGAGCTGCTACAAAACAGCCTGCAAGCAAACCAATTGCTGTTTAGGCAAAAAGCAATGCAATGGTCTCCAATCAGGAAAGCAAATCAAGCTGAGATCTCCTGTGACAATGTTTTCAATTACGTGAATGTAATTGACTGGAAGAGAAAAAACGTCTTTAGTTAAGCACGTAAACAAGGTGAACAAAATAATTTCTTCCTTGTTCAAGCAGAGGATGTGGTTTTTCTCTCATTTACTGGCCCCAGATATTTCTATAGGAGGATCTAGATCTGTCCAGCTGTTAAAGTGTCACTCTGCATTTATGCCAATGTAAGAGGAAACAAAGTCCTGCATCCACACCTTGAGCCCCTCTTGAGCCAAGAGGGATGTGGAGCTGCTCAAGTGAGCCAGAGGAAACCATGGAGATGCTGCGAGGGCTGGAGCAGCTCTGCTCTGGAGCCAGGCTGAGAGAGCTGGACTGGGGCAGCCTGGAGAAGGCTCCTTAAGGGGAAACCTTGGAGCAGCTCCAGTGCCTAAAGGGGCTACAGGAAACCTGGAGAGGGGCTTGGGACAAGGGCCTGTAGGGACAGGACAAGGAGGAATGGCTTTAACCTGCCAGAGGGGAGACTGAGATGAGCTCTCAGGCACAAGCTCTTCCCTGTGAGGGTGCTGAGGCGCTGGCACAGGGTGCTCAGAATAGCTGTAGCTGCCCCATCCCTGGCAGTGTTCAAGGCCAGGTTGGACACAGGGGCTTGGAGCAACCAGCTCTAGTGGAAGGTGCCCCTGCCCACCTGTGGCAGGGGTTGGAACTAGATGAGCTTTAAGGTCCCTTCCAACATGAACCATTCCATGATTCTATAAAATGCAGAAACAGGGAGGATAACTACAGGCAAATTACAGACCAATTGATGAAAGCAGAGGGTAAATGGATTTCCTCTCTTGGCAAGGTCAGAGGAGCATGTGCTACAATTATCAGACATACCTCCACTCTCCTCTCTTGCTTCCCATTCACAGAAACCTCTTTCCTTTTTCAGCTTGCAGCTGAAAGAAAGAAGTTAAAAAAATCTGGAGCTCTTGAAAGGGTCTGTTCTGCCACACACAGTGTCCACACAAGTGCACACTGCTCTGAAACAGAAGGGTTCTTATATTTAGCTAAGAACAAGAACTGGGGTTTTTTTTCAGCTCAAGAAACCACTGATGTGGGTCCACAGCATCAACACTGATAAGGCTGATAGGCTGGTGTGCAGCCTAAAAAGCACGCATGATCAGGGTGCAGGTCATGCGTAAAACACGTTCAAAACAGACTCATATATAGCATTGTACAAGCAGGGTATTGCTGCAGCTGTCCCTTTAAGAAATGGCTTGTTTTACAAACCTATCTATCCTTACATCATCTTTATGTTCCTCCTCCTTGTACATATGAACATAAATTGTTAACAAGTTAAGCTTGGATCCTGGAGTTTTAATAAAGGTGAAGACACCCAAAGGATTGCCCAGCAAAGTGACATTTCAAATGGATAATGCGGGAAAGAGACATTCATGGTTGAGGGGTGGGAAGGCAAAAACCCAAACCAGGTTTAAGAGTGTTTTTATCTCACTGCCAATGGAAAAGGTGATATCTTCAAAGGTCACCCAGGCTATCTCATGACATTTTGTAGCATCCCATGTAGCTGTTCCCCGTTTCACACCATAACTAAAACCACAGTCAGAGGCAATGGGCACAAAACAAAACACGGGACAGGAAAGTCCATTTAAACATTAAGAGAAAAGGTTTACTCTCAAGGTGGTCACTGGAACAGGCTGCCCAGAGAACCTGTAGAGATCTCCTTGGAGATGTTCAGAGTGGACAAGGCACCAGAGGCTGAGCAAGGGCTTGGAGTAAACATCAGGAAGTCCCTTCCAACCTCACCACTCTGTGAGCAAGGCAGGATGATGGCCTTGGGCTGTCAGTCAGAAGTAACTCACAGCATCAGCCTCTGTTCGGGAAACACAGTTGCACCTACCACAGGCAAGCAGCTCCCACAGCTTTTCTTTGGGGCTCTCCTCCCATGTCTCTTCTGGCCTCAAACACCAACAGTGACCCTCCCATCCCTCTTCCCTGCTGCAACCCAAACAGCTGCTGCAGTGTTTCACATAAATACGCTTCCTGCCCTCCTCCACCACAGCACCTCACAACTGCCAGATGACATCTGAGGGGCTGATTGGTGTGTGGTGCAGAGACATTGGATGTAGCTCCCACCTTACTCCCTGATCACACCAATAACAATGGCTACAGCATAGCTGGGTACGGAAAGAGCAACTGATGTCACCCACCCGCACTTGTCCCACACACATTGTACCTCACACTGTCCCACACAACAGCTAGACTGGAGAGGCATGGATCTGACAGATGGACCACTCGCTGGATACAGAACGGGCTGGTTGGTCACACTCGGGTCCTCTCCTTCACACGGCCTTCCTGGCCATCTGTGCTGCAGCACTTCCTCTGCCCGATGCCACTGAGTGCCTCCTGAGACAGGGACACCTGGGACCTGTCTGCATCCTGCTCTCCTTCACTTACCACACCATGCTCTCACCATCCAGCTCTAGCCAGCAGCTGCTTTCCTCTCACAGCTCACAAAGCCAGGAGAACACCCATCCTCTTGTTTTATGAGCAGCCAACTGCCACTAGCATCACTGCAATGAAGTGTTTCAGCTGAACAGGTACTAAGAGTGAACAGGCAGTGAGACAATTCCCCACCAGCTGTGTTGCACGCTGATCATCAACACCAATTATATAGCCCACCACTGAGCCCTTCAGGGCCTAGAGCTCTCTCTTACCACCTCCGTTTCTGTTAATGCAGGGTACAAGAAGCGAGGCTTTCTTGTCACTCAGCTGGAGGGCCCTGCACAGGATGGTCTAATACCAGGTATCACATCTTTCACCTTGATTAGCTTAGGTTTCAGCACAGCTGCTGAGCACCACTGCTAGCCACCAAACATACCCGTTTAGGAAGTGCTGAGTGATGAGGTGCTAGACCTCAGTGGGAAGTTCTGCCACCATTTCTTTAGCCAGCAGATCGACACTGAAGACCAAAAGAGAATAAAATCTCCTACGCAGGAGGAGGAGGTGCCAGAGAAACTCTTAAGTACCAGCGAGCTGGTGGTGCTGGGCACCAGCCCTGTACATGTAGCCTGCACCCATTCTGCAGCCCCACAGGCTGGCCCTGGTCCTCCTGGCCAGGATGCGTGGTTGCACAGCCCCCACAGGTCCTGCCTCTGCTGACACCCACTGCTGATTCTGTAGCCCTAAACCTACAGCTAATACCACTGGGGTTCATTCTCTCTTGCTCTCTGTGAACTGCTACTCAGGGTTCTGCTAGGGCTGGAGGGAGGCAGAGGAGCATCAGGTACCTGGTTTCTGCGTGGCGTCACGTGACGGTTCCTTCCACAGCCTCGGGTCAGCATTCAAGAAGATTCAGTGACCTGATTGTAAACAGGTCTACAAAAGAGGCACAGAGTTTTTCATCTCAGTTCTGGGCCCTCGAGGAGGAGGCAAACACAGACTGAAAGAGAAAAATTACTCTCCTTATCTTCATCAGGACATAATTATTGCCTTCTGCTTCCCCATTGTGAAAGCTGAACACAAGGCAAGTAGATGGCTAGTAACACAAGCATTTTTCACTCTCATCACTACTGTGACTGCATTATGGCCCTTTACACATACACTAGTAGCCCTGCAGAAAAAGAATAATGAGAATTCTGCTTCCTTCTATGAGCACCATATGTAGAGAAGGAGATTTACCAAGGCAGAAACTGTAGCAAGACAGCAACTGAATCTCCTGAATATCTATTAACAGATACCAAGTTTAAAGGGCACTTACTAAATGCTAACCATGTCTGTCTCAGCTGCAGGTACATTCTGAAGTCTCTCTGAAATCCAGTATCAGAAACAGTGAGGTCAGATCCAGGTATTCCTTCAAGATGGTCATAACAATGCCACATGCCTGTTAAAAAACAATCAAGATCAAATGAGTGTTTCTGAAGAGTGCAAAGACAAGGCTGGGGTTGTTTTTAACCTTGACAAGTGAAGTGTTTTGCCCTCAGCACATCAGGTAAGCAATACCCAAACACGCATTACTGCGAGACTAGTCAGCTATAACATCACGTCTATAGAAAAGCAAGATCAGTACAAGTGAATGCGGACTAAGCACACCGTGATTAGATAGTTCAGGTTGCTACATCTGGTGCCAACTATCAGCACAGCTGGATTCTTACTAAATTTCACTGCCATTTAAGCCCTTCTCACTTAACTGTGTCTGGGCACAGTTCACACTTCTCAGAGCTAAGCATTAGCTCTCACAACTACAGCATCTAATCGATGTAATCACTTACTTTCGGTGCCCAAACTTAAGAAATACATAACTCAGCACATAACTCATGAAGCACATAACTCTGGCCATCTGGGAAAATCATCTGGGAAAACGCAGTTTAGCCCAGCCAAGTACAGCACCGTTTAGCACAGTTCAGACCAGTTTAGCCTACCCCAAACCAGTTTAGCCCAGTTCAGACCACTCTAGCCCAGTTTAGCCCAGTTCAGAGAGGCCTACCTCAGTTCAGAACAGTTTAGACCAGTTCAGCCCAGTTAAGGCGGGTTTAGCACAGTTTAGCCCAGTTCAGACCAATATAGCCCAACACAGCACAGTTTGGACCACTTTAGCCCAGTATACTCCAGTTTAGCCCAGCCCAGTTTAACCCAGTGCACACCAGTCCAGCCCACTTTATCCCACCTCAGACACTTCACCCCATTTCAGTCCAGCCCACTTTAGCCCTGTCCAGCCCATTCCAGCTCACCCCACCCATTTAGCCCATTTTAGCCCAGCGCAGCCAACTTTAGCAAAGTCCATTCCACTTTAGCCCAGCCCAGCCCACTTTAGACCAATTCAGCCCAGTTTAGACCTGTCCAGACCAACTTAGCCCAGCCCAGCCCAGTTCAGACCTGGCCAGACCAATTTAACACACTTCAGCAGGCTTTAGCCCAATTCACACCAGTCCAGCACACCTGAGCCCTGCTGAGCTCACTTCAGCACATAACAGCACACTTTAGACCTGTTCAGCCTAGTTTAGCCAAATTCACATATGTCCAGACCAGTTTAGCACTGTTAAGCCCAATTTAGTCCAGTCCAGCCAAGTTTAGCCCAACACAGCCCAGCCCAGACCAATTTAGCCCTTCCCAGCCCAATGTAGCACAGTTTAGGCCAGCTCAGTCCAGCCCAGTTTAGCCCAGTCCAGCTTATCCCAGCCCAATTTAACCCAGTTCAGTCCAGTTTACAGCCCAGCCCACTCCAGCTCACAGCCCAGCCCACTCCAGCTCAGCCTAGACAAGATGAGCCCAAGTAGGCCCAGTTTAGCCAATTCAGCCCAGTTTAGCTCAGCCCAGCCAAGACCTGATCATATAATTCAAGCCCAGTTTAGCTCACTTCAGCCCAGCCCAGCCAAATTTACTCCAATTCAGCCCAGTCCAGCCTCATTTGGACAAGATCAGATCTGTCCAAACCAGTGAGGTTGGACAAACCACTTCAGCCCAGTTCAGCCACTCCAGCCCAGTTTAGCACAGCTTAGCCCGGTGTGGCCCAGTTCAGGGGAGTTTAGACCACTTTGGCCCACTTCGGCACCATTTAGACTTGTTAAGCCCAGTTTAACCCAGCCCAGCATCGTTTACCCCAGTTAAGTCTACGTTGGCTCAATTCAGACCAGTCCAGCTCACTTTAGCTCAGTCCAGGGCAATTAAGCCCACCCAAGAACAGTTTAGCCCAGTCCAGCACATTTTAGTCCACTTCAGACCTCTCCAGACCACTTTAGCCCAGTACAGCCCAACTAAGCCCAGACAAGAACATTTCAACCCAGTTTAGCCCAGTCCAGCCCAGCCCACATCACTTTAGCACAGATTAGCCCAGCTCAGCCTAGTTTACCCCACTTAAGGACAGTCCATTTAGCCAACTCCATACAAGTTTAGCCCAGTTCAGCTCATTTTAGACTTGTCCAGCCAGGCTCAGACAGCTCCAGCCCACTTCAGACCAAAGGAGCCATGGCCAGCCCACTTTAGCTTAGCCCAGCCCACTTTAGTCCACTCCAGCCCAATTTAATCCAGTCCAGCCCAGTTTAGCCCAGTGGAGCCCAGCCCAGTTTACCTTACTCCAGCGCAGCTCAGAACACTCCAGGCCATTTTACCCCTGCCCAGACCAGCCCTCTTTAGCCCAGTGCTGGGTTTAAATCACAACAGCCAAGAAAGGGCGAAGGGGGGAGGAATAATAGGACAGGCAGCAGAATGGAGTAATAAAGGCAGAATAATCAGGAACAGGAAGCAGGACAAATGGAGAACAAAGGGAAAAAAGGGGCAGGGAGCAGGACAGAGATAGAGAAAAAAAGCATAAGGAGAAGAGGTATACAGAGAGAAAAATAAAGATTGGAGTAAAGAGAGGAAGACACTCCCTCTGAGTGGGAGAACTCAGAGGACAGAGATGGGGCAGGAGGCCTATGATGGCCATCAGGAGAGATACATGGAGAAGAACAAAAAGAGTCCTGGCTGCAGGACAGACATGGATTGACAAAACACAGTGACAGGGAGCAGGGCAGAGTGAGACAAAACAAAACACAAAAAAAGAGATGGAGGTGTATCAGGGCAAGGAATGGAAAAAGAAAAAACAGATGGACTGCAGGACAGACAATGGTATCCTGAGTTCAGCAGGTTTTTTTTTCTCCTTCCTAATAGCTGGTGCAGTGCTGTGTTTCAGCTTTAGTCTGGGAACAACTCTGAGAACACACCAGTGTTGCTGCTAAGTAGTGCCTTCTCTGATCAAGGATACTGCCAGTGAGCAGTGGCACAAGAAGCCAGAAGGAAGCAGAGACAGGACACCTGACATAAACTAGCCAAAGGGGTATTCCATACCACAGCACATCATGCCCACTATATAAACTGGGTGGAGTCACCCAGAAGGCCCAGATTGCTGCTCGGGTCCGGCTGGGTATTGGTTGGTGGGTGCTGAGCAATTATATTGTGCATCACTTGTGTTTACTGGTTTTTTTCCCTTACTTTTTTAGTTTTATATTCTCTCCCCTTGTTATTTCCCTTATCATTAGTAGTAGCAGTTTTGTATTATACCTTAGTTACTGGACTGTTCTTATCTCAACCCATGGGGTTTACATTCCTTCCATTCTCCTCCCCGTCCCAACAAGAGGCAGAGGGAAAGGAAGTGGGGGAGTGAGCGAGCTTCTGCATGGCTCTGAGTTACAGGCTGGGCTTACACCATGACAGATGGAAAAAAAAGAAAAAAGAAGAGGGAGAGGGAGCAGACAAGAGAGAGGAGGACAAGGACAGGGGACCAAAAAAAAAAATCACAGCAGCACAGTAAAGAGAGACACCCAGGGAACAGACAGGGAGGGACAAGGACACACAAGAAGCAACAGGGTCCAATGGCTTGGGACTCACCATAGCTCTTGCCGCTGCCAGAAGAATTGGACAGTTCAGATAGATACTTCCTTCTCCTTGTCACCTCCCTTCCTCTTCTATGGCTCATGTCACTGGACTGTCTTCCACCTGAGAGAATACCCAAGTGTCTCACAGCTCTTGCAAGATGAGGCTTCTTAGACACGTAGCCTTGCTTGAATGTGTTCTGCATGGCTGTACCATGCTGTAGGTAAGATATACACACCCCTTGGTACACTTTGGCCCTCTGGCCTACTCTGAACCACAAAGAGGGATCCTTTGGCATGCAAAGACACAGATCATCTCTTGCCTGCAGCAACAGAGTGCTGCCGGACTGATGGCATTCAATTTGTTTACCTTTTTTTTTTGCCTCTCCAGCTTCAGCCCTGACAGCTCTTGTTCACAGCCAGTGAGCACTCTTTCCTGGCCTCCATACTGTGAGGAGAGCGAGGCGAGACAGAGACAACCCATGCAAGCCTGAGGTGGGAAGAGTAAACAACACCCTGGGGCAGAATCAACACCCACATCCTCAGCATGGCCCCTGGGAGAGGGAAAGAAGAAGCAGTGCCTATTATTACTGTAGATCACTCTTGGCTGGAGACGTTCCTCCCACTGGGGCTTCTGACAGCACATTCGAGGTCTGGATCGCCGCCATCACCGCAGGGCTTGGGGGAGATCTGGGGCTATAAGAAAGGCTCCGGGGGGTGACGGAACTGGAGGCTGCTGCAGGGGGTGAGCAGGACGAAGGCAGGCTCAGGGGGAGCTATGGCGAGCGGAGGAGGCGCCCGGCGTATGCACCCTGGGGGATGTCAGCCTCCTTCACCCTCCATCAGCTCTCGGGGAACTCCTGGGGGCTGTCCTGACCCACCCGGCCTCTATCAGAGCAGAAGCCGCCTCACGGGGTGGCTTGAAGCTTCCCGTCCCCCCACCCCCGGGGAGCCTCAGCCCTCACCTGCCCCTGCGCGCCGCCATCCTACTCCCGGTCACCGTGCGTGCACTGGCCACCGACGGTGCGCCGGAGGGACAAAAACCAGCGCGCGAACACCGGACTGCGGCCACAGGACGGCATCGCCTACGAGCCCACCGGCACCGCAAACGTGGAGCTCCATCAGCGCTTCCTTAGTGGGAAGCAGCAGCGAGTACGCGGCACCGGCCCGCAGGACCCAGTTGCTCCTGCCGGCGAATAGCAGCGCCACCGCGCATGCGCGGACTCCGAGCTGCAGTACTGAATTCTGGCAGCACGTGACACCAGCGAGGAGCCCAGCACACCACCCAGACCTGCAGTACCGGGTTCTGGCCACAGGATGGCAGCATCCTCTCGGTATCACAGAGGCAGAGGGGTAAGCATCGGCCGCTCTCCAGCCCAGTTTACATCTCCAGGGGACAGCAACTACTGACTGGGGGATCAGAGCTAATGCTTCCCTGCCCCTTTCCCACGGGCAGCCCCGGCTCTTCCAGTGGCTGCCTCCGTAACAAAAGCCATTCCAGGCCTTTGCCTCTGATGACAGGACAAAGTTGGGGCTGTTCCAACCAAGCTCCCCAAGTGGCAAAAACAGAGAGGCACTTTTGCGTACAAGATGCTGCTCAGTGGCTGACCATAGACAGCTGGGGTGTCCATCTCTGCTCCCTGACGTTGTGGAACTCTGCACCCCCCTGCCGCTCCTGCCAGCGAGTGTTGCAGTTGCACTTCACTGTCATCATGCAGCTCATGGCAGGTGAGATGGGCTCTTCTGCCAGTGTGTGGAGTGAGCAGCTCAGTTCCTCTGTCTTCCCAAGGCACTCCCTTAAAACAATCACTCCAATGCTCTGATTCTTTATTTTAGAATTCTGTACCTACCTCCTGGCCTGCAATCCCAGTTTCAGCTAGTCACAAAATAGGTGACAATAAACGGAGGGGAGTAAGCTTCACATAGCATCACGTGCTCCACAACAGACCTTATTTTTAATATTTGTGATAAAATATTTCATAGAAAAAATAGAGAAGGCAAGTTGGCACAGTCTTGATGTCAACCTTAAAGTCCATACTACACATACCTTCAGAAAAATCCAGACATGCACCATCAACATTGCCTTGTGCTTGCAGACCTCTAAGGATTCATTCCTCTCCCTTGTCCTTTCCTGGTGGAACAAAGGGTGACTGCAGTGAAATGGTGGCAGCTGACATCCTGCTGAGAGATCAGGCAGGATTCCTGACCCTTAACATCAAGTTGGATAGGAATCTAAAGCTTCCCTGTTGGTGCAGCTTTGTGAAGACTACAACCAAGATGAGTATTATAAATAACAGTGAAAAAATAAATAAATACTTGTAAAAATAAATACTACTATATGCTAGCAAAAAATGAATACTATATCTAAAAATATTTTAAAATATATAAAATCATATATAAATATAAACTGTATAAAAATATATATAAAAATAAATGCCATATAAAAGTATTTTGCATTATCTTATGGTACAGCTGGTGCTAGAGACCACTAGAGCTTTTGCATTGTTTAGACAACCCTGCCCCTAACTCATTGGCAGCTTTGAGTTTCAGTAGAACAGCTCTGATAGAAGCACGCAGGTGAGGGACACAGATACCCACATGCTTTTTCTCGAGCCTATGCACAGCCAGGACTTCCTCACTCTATTTGCCACAAGTTAAGTATTTTTATTTTGGGTTAAAGTGAATAGCAACACGTCTGTCCTTGTCAACTGCCTCCTTGCAAAAAAGAAATTGCTTTTATTTTTCCAGGCACAGCTTTTGACCATCCTAAGATTTAACAGATACACGCTCTATTTCATCTCCCAACTGCAAAAATACGTAAAGCTCTGGGATCCAAAGTGCAACCCTATGCCTGCGCACATGCACCTGCTTTTTCAACAAGGAGCCACTGGGCATCCCTGCGAGCACCGACATCAATGTTCAGCAAACATGGTTTCTGAAGTTTTAAGCCAAAAAAAACATATATTCATCCTTGGCCATAGCAGAAGCGACTCCTAACTTGAACTCTATGAAAAAGCAGCAACACAAATTGCAAACCCACTGCAGCAACAGGTTCTGAAACATTTAGATCCAGAATGCAGGAGAAAAATAAATCAGCTCCATTGCATGCATGGGAAAGAGGCAGGCAGAGAAAAGAGTCAGCATTCATAGTCCCTACAGGGCATGGGCATTCTTACATTCTTGAACCTATCTGTTAGATCTACGTATTGCAGCATGACTACAGCAATATTGAAGAGTAGGCAATGACAGCCCTTCTGCTAGACCTGCAATTGACCAATGCTATTTAAGCAGCAGGATGCACAGATAGAGGGCCTGGCACTCCGGGATCTTCCATTTGCCAGCTGCTCTATTTAATACAGTAGTGGGCAGCAGGACAAACAACTAGAAAAAGAAAAATAAGACAAGGGAGAAGACTGAGGAGCAGAGGGAGAAAGACAGGTCAGGAATCACGAACAGAGACAAGACGATCTGCAGAGAGACAGAGCAAGAAATCATATGGTCAGTGATCAGGACAAGGGCATAGAGAGGTGGGGGGGAAAGCAGAGAAGAAAGGAGAGATAAGGACTGTGTACAGGACATACAGACAGAGAGAGAAAAGGGACATGGAACAGGATAAAAGGACTGAGAAACAAATAAAAGAGTCAGATCTGTGGAAAGAGAATAAAAAGAAAAAAAAAGAAACCTAGCAATGGGCTACAGAAAGATGGAGGAAGAGAAAAAAGGACCAGGGAGTAGGACATACAAGAAGAGAAAGGAAGAGTCAGCTGGACAGGGAGGTATAACAAGGAACAAGAGGACAGACAGCGGGACAGAAAAGTAAAAACAGAAGAAATGAGGACAGGAAGCAGGACAGAGGGACAGTGAGAGGAAAGAAGGGGCAGAGAGCAGTACAGAGGTGGAGAGAGAAGCAGCACTGGGACAGAAGGATCAAAAGAGAAGAGAGACAGGAAGAAGGGTGGGATGCAGAGGGGACAAGAATGGATACAAGGAGCAGGACATATTGTCAGACAAAGACATGGACAGGGAGCTATACAAGGTGATACAGAGAGGGGAAAGGGACAGGAAGGCAGGACAAAGTGAAAGGCAAAAATAAGATGACAGGGAGCAGGACAGAGATTTAGGGCGAAAAGCCTAGGATGGGCATCAGGATGGATAGGCAGAGAAGTACAAGAAAAGCCCGTGACTACAGGACAGAGATGGACTCAATAAAAACAGTGACGGGGAGCAGGACAGAGTGACAGAGAAACCAAGGAAAAAAAAAAAGAAACAGAGGAAACAGAACAGGAAAAGAGGGGGAAGATAAGGACATAGAGAGTGTTGTAGGGACAGGGAGCATGAGAGAGACACAGAACAAGACAGGAAAATAGGATGGGAGGCAGAACAAAGGGAAAGAGAAACAAGGTCTGGGAGCAGGACAAAGAGATGGAAGAGAAAGAATAGCGATGGACTGCAGGACAAAGATGGGGGAATTAAAAACAAATATACACAGGGAGCAATAGGATGACAGAGAGAAAAAGGCGACAAAGACCAGGAAAGTATTGGAGAAAAAAAAAAAAGCAACTGTGACGAGCAGTGGGAGAGATGGAGAATGAAAAAATATGAGGGAAGAGAGAAAGAAAAAAGGCACAGCTATCTGGACAGGAGGATAAAGTTATAAAGGACAGAAGAAGGAATGGGATGGAAAGAAAGGATAGCAAGAGCAAGCACAGCAAAAGGACAGCCAAGAGAAAAAAAGGGAGAGGCATCTGGACATGTATGGGGAAGAAAAAGGGACAGATGAAAAGAGACAGAAAGAGTGACAGGACGCAGGGCATAGAAAGAAAAATCAGGGTGGCAGCAGGATGGAGATGAAGAGAGAAAGGTATTAGGAGCCCTCCTGAGAGATGGAGGATGAAAAAAAAGGGGGCAGGGAACAGCAGGGAGGGACAGAGAGAATAAGAGATTAACACAAAGGCGGTCAGGGACAGTGAGATACAGAATAAATAAAAAACAGTGATAGGAAGCAAGATAGAGGGGATAGAGAGAGAAGGAGCGAGGGAGAGAGGAAGGCAGGGACACAGAGCAGAACGTACAGGCACAGAGAGGAAAAGAATGCCAGGGAATAGGCCAGAGAAACTGAAATTGGGGGCAGGGGGAGGAGGAGGAGGAGGAAGAAGAAGAAAGATGCAGATGAAGAAAAAGAGATGGAAAAAAAACAGCTATGGGCTCAGGACAAAGACAGGATGAAAAAAAATACAAAAAGGCAGGAGAGGGTGGGAAGAGGGAACAAGACACAAGAATAGACAGGAGAAGTACAGGGGAGGAAAAAATCATGACAGTGTGGGAAAGACAGAGTCCCAGGGGATGGGCAGGGAGGGCCCCAGGCACAGAAGAGTGGGGCAACAGTGCACCAGGGGCCTGCAACTCACCACAGTTCTGCGGCGCTGCCGGAAGAAGTTGACAGTTCAGAAGCTTCTTTCTCCTCTTTGCCTCTTCTGTAACACTGGTCACTTGGATGTTCTCCACCTAAGACAATACAGAGGTGTCTCACAGCTCTTGCAAGATGAGGCTTTCCAGGCACGTAGCCTCACTCGTTCATGCAGTACGCAGCAGTACCACACTGCTGGTGACGCACACATGCACCCTGCCTCCCACAGACACACACCATCTTCTCTCATCACATACGCTCCAGGTTCTGCTACATGCCTACACAGTAGAGGAATTCTATACAGATGTAACCTATAAGCATCATTCTCTAGTCCCCTAAGGCTCTAGGGACAATGAAGTGCCCTGCAAGCATTCTCAAAAGGTGCAAAGCTATTCTGCACCCTGAAAAAGGCAACTCCTTATGCGCCAGCCACTTGCTCGGTATGCAAAGAAACTTCAGGTGCAAAAGCAGGGATCATGCTCATCCCAACCCCTACTATGTCCTGCAACAGAAGATGGTACCTTCCACACCACACGTTATAGTTCCATAATAATATACATTTAACAAAACTGCACTTGCAGACTTAGGAGCCACCTCCCCACCCCAGAACAGCCCATTTAGAATCCCAGACTGGTCTGGGTTGGAAGAAACCTTAAAGCCCACCCAGCTCCAACCTTGCCATGGACAGGGGCACCTTCCACTAGAGCAGGTTGCTCCAAGCCCATTCAACCTGACTTTGAACACTGTCAGGGATGGGGCAGTCATCACCTTGTGCCAGCACCTCACCACTTTCCCAGGGAAGAACTTCTGCCTAAGAGCTCATCTCAATCTCCCCTCTGGCAGGTTAAAGCCATTCCCCCTTGTCCTGTCACTGCAGGCCATTTCATTTCTTTTATAGGAGTTGTGTTAAGGGTATGTTAAACTAAAGTGTCTGTAGGATAGATTACAGAAGGGATTAACCCATAAAAATGAATAACAAGTCATCAGCCCATGCTGTTATTCCCTTCCACGTTGATGGTATTCCTTCAGATGCTCAACTTGAGAATGAAATAACAAGCATAATAGCTGTGCTGCTCTCCCTTGGTACCAGGAGACTGGATGATACCATACCTAAGATTTTTTTTAAAAGGTTTCAGCTAGCTTCAGGCTTATAAATCCTATGTCCATTCCAGGCATGCCAGTAGAAGCATACTGGCAGAATCTAGCTAGAAGAATCAGCAGGTACAAGAGTAAGTAGTAAATTTAGATAAAACATCAGCAGTTTTCATGAAGGAAATTCATGCCTGACAAATCCTTCAAAATTATTTGGAATAATCAATGAGCACATGGACATGAGAAATTCATCTTATGTATGTACTCTGTTTTGATTTCCAGAAACCACCCAGTATAGACCCTCGCAAAAGGCATGGGAGAACAGAAACAGTTCTCCCCAGAGAAGCAATTTATTAAAAGGCTGAAGGAACTGGAATAAATGGTCGGTTCATAGGCAAAAACTGCCAGCAGACTCATGCATTGATTTCTGTTTGGCCCTCGAAACCATACCTATGGAGGATTTGAAAAAGTCAGATGAACTGTTAGGTGGCAGAGATTTCTAACAATGCCCTTCTGTGTAGTTAAAAAAATGTCCTGATAGTTGCTGCCGCCAACAATATTGTGGGAACAGACAGTAAAGCTGCAGATGAACTTCAGTGTGGATAATGCAGAAAAACCCCCAAAAGGCACAGGGGATGTGGATTATCATTTTGAACACCCTTGGCACTGTTCAGGGCCAGGATGGACAGAGCCTTGAGTGACACGGTCTAGCGTGAGGTGTCCCTGCCCATGGCAGGGGGGTTGGAACTGGATGATCTGAAGGTCCTTTCCAACCCTAACTATTCTGTGATTCTGCATGATGGTCTCTGAGAAAACTAAATATCTAAATATATAAATAAATATATAAAAAGGATACGAGATAAAGATCACCTGCTGCACAAAACAGACTCGGCTGCTTCAACCAGAAAGAGGGCAAACTGGGAAAGGAGTTAAAGAGTTTTGTAGCTATCACAGAAGTGATATTATTCACCATCTTCTGTAATAGAAGTCTTAAGAGTCATCAAACAAAGTAACGAGTTTAAACACACACACACACACACACCTTCATGCACCACCTAGATATGCTAAAATTCATTTTTTCATCATATTGTGAATACTAAAACTTTGTATAGCTTAAAACAATCACTTGGACAAAGTCAGATGAAATGTGCAAAGACACAGGCTCTAGGTCATTAAATCTGTCAGCCACAAGTTACAATCACCAGAGTAATTTTCCACTTCTATCCTGGACAATGGATGATTGTCTGATGAATGAGAGACTGATCTTCAGTTGATTCAGTATGCCAGTTCCTTTAACAAATGTCATCAATGTTTCCTTACTTATTAATCACTAAATTTTAAGGTAGGTGTACTTCTTTAAAAAAAAAAAAAAAAAGATACTAAAAAAAAATAGTAACGTGATGTGTTCACTTTATGACTCCAGAGATCTCTGGCATAGTACTACCACACTTGCACCTCTGATGCTGCTGGCCTGGTTTTGTTCACAACAGGCCCTACTGCTTAAGAAAAAACCTGAGATGCGTGGACAGCTTCTGCCACTAAATTCAGTTCTTCATAGATGTTGTCTAGTTCTTTTGAATGCATCAGGGTTTCTCATAATTCTCAAGCTTATTTACACAAAGGGAAGTTAAGAATTATGTCCAAGCCCTTTAAACACAAGTATCTTCAGGTAAAAATACTGCTGTTGTACATTTCCTGCAACTTTTGTGTCAGATTTACAGCTATACGTAAAAGTATTTCTACAGCCAGTTCACCAGTTAATTAGGAAGAAACCTTTTAAACAGTTTTCTGAGAATCACTGTTGAAATTTTGTGCTAGGAAATTTATAATAAGATTTACTTATTGAGTCTATCCCTTCATTTCCTTACACTTGAGTGTTCTTTCAGGTATTCCAAAGATAAACTTCATTAAAACTATCATAAGTGGTAAAATTAAACTCATTCACTCCAGAACATTCATTTTCCAGGACTTAATTACAATTCTGTACTGATGTTTTAAGTCCTAGCAAGATACATTTACAGTACTTTGAGGGCTCCCCAAGGCTGCTGTGACTAGAATTGCTGCATATGCAGACACATCTGGAAGCATTGTTCCAGTTAATACTCACAGCCCACAGCATACCCCACACTGGAATGCACTAAGCAGCTCAGTGACTTCTTACACAGCTGGTCACATTCATGCAAATAACCCGAGGATTACCCCACCTGCACAATCAAAGGAATGCAGCAGTTGGCATAAACACATTCTAGATATGCGTTATGTAACATGCTTTCAAGAGCTTCTAAAGCCATCCCTAACTAAACTTGTCAGATTGAAGAGTAGCCACTGCCAGAAAACATGTAACTCAAACTCAGTTTGCCTAAGTTTAAACTGCATCTTTGCAAAAGGCTGAAGGTATTCACCACCTTTTAAAGATCTAGTCAAACTTTCTATCCCTGTGCCTCCAATTCTGATTTTAGAAAATTTATTTGCAATCAACAGTTTTATTGTTACAGGGGAAGCCCATTATCACAGTAGTCAGGATAACAGAATTCAGGTCATATTACTTAGGTCAACCTTGTCGAGGACACAGATAGCAGAACTTTTAGCTATTGTCATTTTTACTGGGAGTGTCATTGTGCATCATCATTTGCATTTGGAGATACAAAATAGTGGTATGAAAAGCTCACAAAACAAAAATATAAGTCCATATGCTTATAAAAAAAAAAGAAGTCCAAGAAGCATGCTTTAATAATGCTTTTTGTAGTTAAGAAAGTGAAACATGATGTTGAAAATACTTCTGTGTAACCATACATCATTTTCATTATGGTAGTGCCAAAGAATGGTAAGAAATTGTAGCATGCAAAGTGCTAGACACATTGTAAAAGCATCAGCCTCTGTTATTTAAGCAGAGAGTTTCATTAACCAAGTCAAGACCATAAATCATTAAAGTCTTATCAGTCAAGGTTTGATTTTTTTAAACAAAAACACTTTGATTAAAGCAGAACACCTTAAGTTCTTGTTCTTTGGCTATAGCTCATATTTCATCCTAGAGTCTTCATGCACTTTAAAACACTTAACTTTCCTTCTAGATCTAACTGCTACTACTTATTAGGACTACATTCAGATAATGCACACAGGTAAAAACATGGAATGCTTAGCTGAAGAGTCACATAGTCAAGCCCTCTTCATACATATATTATCTCCATTCATAAATCCCAAGAATCCTGTGGGCCACAAATAGAGAAAATTTGAAAGGCACAGATATTTGCACCAAAAAGTCAGCAAATTCTCGAGCCTTAGTTAATAGTCTGCTTTAGTAGACACTTTTCAAGAGTCAGCCTTCAACCACTCCACTCAGTTAAACTCAACAACTTGGAGGATGTGCTTGGGGCCAGGGCTTCTAAGGACATGTACTGCAGCTCTGATCACCTTCAGTTCCCAGCTACCATTTTAGAGTCTACAAAGTTATTTTTCTTGGGATTACTTGAGGTCTTGCTCAGATACACAAAATCAGACCCTGTGGTCCAGACATATACCAGCAAAAGCCCCAGAGGAAAGAAAGGCCCATGATCACATATCTCTTGGCTTCAAAATCTCTGTCTAAGGCCCTCTCTTCTTGTCTCACGTCTTCAGTCAGCCAGGGCCCATAACCTACTTGCAATTCACAGTCGCAAGAGAAATAGGTTTAACAGCTGCATTTCACTAGTTTTATGTGGATTCTCCAGTGGCATTTCCAAAACACAACAGGACACAGTGCAACATAGCATACGACACGGGACACAGATCCCTTTAAGTATGCCTGAGATAATTTTTATGTTATTTCTAAAGAGAAAGAAAAATTAAGATTTTTTTTTCTTCCTAGTGTAATTGAAGCACAAAACAGACACCTCGGCAAGGACTGCCGGTGCTTCCCTACGTTAGCAGCCGCTTATGGAAAGGCTCCACAGAGGAAAAGCCTGGGTAGACAAAGCCACTGGCTTCTTCAGCACTCCCGCGGTTAAGCTCCGTCCTACCTATTTCGTAGGCGTGTAGACACAGCGACTCAATCTCTATTAAAGAGACCGCAACAGCAACCAGCAGCGAGAAGGTGCTGGAGGCCAGGCGGCCTGCCCTCCGCGGTGCTCGGGCACGCCAGCCCTCATGCGGCAGACCCCGGCCGCGGCTGCCCAGCGCCGAGCACAGGCCCCCGGGGACCGCCAGGGCACCGGGAGCGGAGCCGGCTGCCTCCGTGGCTCAACCCCGGCACCGCGTCAGCAGGAAACGCCTTTTTTGGGCCTCGGAAGTGCTATAAAAGGCGCGGAGGAAACACCAAATATGGTCGGCTCAGTTCCGGCCGCCGCGGGAGCGGCGTTTCCGCTCGGCCTTGTCCCCACCCGCTGGCGCGCTCTCGGCGGTGGCGGGAGGGCTCGCGAGAGCAGCGGGTGCCGCAGGCGGCCGGGGTGAAGCCGGGTGGGAGATGGGGGCTATCTCAGGTGTGATGCGGGCGGATGGGTCTGCTCCCTGCAGCTGGAAAAGCTGGAGGCCTGCGCCTCCTCCTCCCCACCGCCCTCCCTGCGGGGCTTCGGGCCCTTACCTGCACATGGCGAGGGGTGTCCTCGGCCCGTGGCAGCACCTGCTGTTTCCCTGGGAGCAGCCTCCTTGAGACCAGCTTACCCTCCCAGTCAGACTAGGACCAAGCATTTTAAGAGTAAGGAATCCTTTCTTTTTCAGAGTAACAGCAGGAGAAAAGGTCTTGCAGAAAATGTACAGTCGATGTTTTCTGAACCATGAAGTCTGCTTTTTTACTGGATGAAGGTCATGAAAAAAGTGGGAGCAAAAATCCCCGTGCATTTTCTTTGGTTTATGTTAGGGACATCAGATGCAAAGCATGACTCATTGCAATTTAGACCAAATGCCAAAGCTTAAATTATGCGTGCTTTCTAGAAAGTTACACCAAAGAGTATCTTTCTTAAAGTGGCCCTGGTTGGCATATTAACAGTTTTAACAATGTTACCTTCCCCCCTCCCAAACTAGAGGTCCCAGGGTAGGGGGAGCTTCCTGCAGTGAGATGCAATTCAGACCCCCCCAGCTGACGGGAAGTGTCATTTGGCAGCTTGCAGGCCATCACAGACAGGCTACAGTACTCAAGCGCTGAGCCTTTCCCTCAGAACACTGCGGGTTTGCACTGCTCAGCCATGTAAGACCAGCATTTCTTTGAGCCAGAGAAGCTTCACAGATCGTGTCACCTCCTTTGCACTGCTGCCTTGATATCCACAGGCCAGTCTTGTGGGCAGAGATGCCTAACCAGACGTCAGAGACATATCCTGCTGCTAGAAAGGGTTCTCTGGCCTTCATTCCTTATAGCCCTTCAACACTGCCTGACTTGGTCCACTTTGTACACATGCACCAGAGAACACCTATCCTCTATCTTCTTTGCAGCTTCTCTAAGTGTGGTAATTACCATCACTGCTCATTTCTGTACAAAGTGCTCTGGAGAACCTGAGGCACCCTCAGGCATTGCTTGAGAGGCCACTTGGTCAGTTTTTAGCACAACCACAATTCCAGAAAGCTAGACCAGGAGTCAGCAGAAACTAGGTTGAAAAAAGCAACATCTACAGCTTCCTGAGGAGGAGGAAGGAGAGAAGGGAAGGCTGATCTCTTCTCCCTAGTATCATGGGAGGTATCCCTAGGACACATGGGAATGGTTCAAAGCTGCATCAGTGGATGCTCATGCTTGAAATTAGGAAATGTTTCTTTACTGAAAGGGTGGTCAAATGGAATAGGCTTCCTAGAGAGTTGGTCAATGCCCCATGCCTGTCAGTGTTTGAGATATCTGTACAATGGCCTTAATAGTGTGCTTTAACTTTTGATCAGTCCTGTAGTTGTCAGGCAGTTGGATTAGATGAGCATTCTAGGCCCTAGGTCCCATCCAACTGAACTATTCTAGTCTGGTCTAGTTTAGTCTATATGTTGTGTTCTATTCTAAGCATCCAAACAGAGCAGTGCCCACAGATCAGAATGGGCTTGGGCTGTCTCCAATTGTTTTATTTTGCTGCTGGCTTTGGGAACCAGAGATCAGGGGGGAAAAAATGTAAAGTTTAGCTTTACATAATGTTATTTGCTTCTTTCTTTGAAGCATCACACTGGAAGGACCTTCTTCAATGTCTTGTCTCCCATATGTGGATTTCTGTGGCTTATGATGTGGCTCAGACAGTGTCAAACCACATATTTGGCTTGCCCAGTCAGTCTGCCTTGGCCAGAGGCTGAAGCCCTTGGGTTGAAAAGAGCTAGTGCTTTCCTCTGAAACAGCCCAGTGGGGCCAGGGCCAAGTCACTGTGAGCAGCTTGTGGACTACACCCAGCACTGCAGGCACAAACCAGCACAGAGACAAAGCAGCACAGGCCTTTCCCCACAGCTTGTTGCAACCCACTGAGGACAGTCCCACCTGAGAGACAACAGACTGGGAATTACCAACAGTTTAGCTCTTGGGTATCTTCCAGAATTGTTGCCATTTGCCAGGGTTGGGCTGCATCCCCAATAAGAGGGTCTAGCCCACAAGCTTTAGCAGGTTGCCCTTCCGAGTGAGTGGGGTTGATTTTGGCAAGCAATAGGGCATGCTGTGTCTGACGGAGACTGCTTGCCAATTTCACTGTGCCACGTGCTCACGAGTATGTATCTGAATCTCAGCTCCTCACAGCTCTAACCATTAGTGATTTGTAGAAAGCCCACCTGAAAGGACTGAAACCAGAACCCTCCTCTGTACCTGCACTACCAGTTCTCGTGGATGCAAACTCCTCTGAATTCGATTTGCAGAGGGGTCACATAACTCCTGAAGTGTATTTCAAGCCACCACATAAGGAACGACATTCCTCTAAATGCTGAAACATCTGTATTAAAGGCTATCAGGCCCATGCTCTTATATACCCTATGTTGTCTCAAGGAGGAAGTTACAATAGTCCTCAGCTGAGCAGGGCTACTTTCCATCAACCAGCCACTTGGACTGAACTTATTGTATTTCCAGCCTAGAAACTGCTTTATTATCTTGCCATCCAGTAAGATTTCTGGCTACCTATGGACACACAGTTGAGATTCTAATTTTCAAACCTCATTTTCAGCACTGTGAGAATTGTTTTTCTTCCTAAAATTAGCTCCCATGCTTCTTGAGAAGCCAGAAAACAGGAATCGTGCCCACTTCAAAAGATCAGGCAGTGCACCTAATGCAAGGAGGTGTGTGCTCCATCCATGTCTTTGTAAGCAACAGAACTTAGATTGGTCTCCCCTCCTTTCTTTCTATAGGTCTCCCCATGAGACAAGCAGCACTTGTTACCTCTCAGCTACTCAAGGAGTCAGGGCTGCTGCATCACAGTCTTCCTATGTAGCAACTTAAAAGAAAATATGTTAAGTCCACACGATTTGATATTTTATTTTATTTTTTTTTCTGAAGGGTATTGTACACCAAATATCCCATTGGCAAGAAAGCGCATTCAATGTGTTTAGAAGCCAAACAATCACTTTCATTTTAACAAACACAATTACAAAGTAAAAATAAACCACAAAATAATGAACTGCATGTTCATAACATACAAAAAATGCTGCCTACTCAGTAGGTAACTACAACATTCCAACTCCTGAATATATATATATAAATTTACATTTTTTTTGTAGCAAAAATAGACTTTGAGAGGTGTGGGGTGGTTTTTTTGCTTACATTCTGACCCCAGGGCTTTCTGGTGCTCCCCTCCCCACCCATTCCCTGCTCTCTCTTACATTCTTTGAGTAACATATCTTTCACCTTAAGGCAAGATGCAAAGCATCCATTCACACAAATGCATGACGTCAGCAAGGCTTCACAAAAAGGCACCAAGACTTGTAATTTTAAAAACAAAACTTCTGCCACATGTGAGTGTCTCATTGGGAGATATTTACATAGCATCACTCTAACATGCTCAAATACAGTAAGTGCTGTTCCCAAAGAAGTTTGAAACTTGTTACAGCATTGTCACTGAAATAGAATTAACATTTACAAAATATGGCCCTGTGAACTCCAAATAATATGTTATGGATAAGCAAAGATTTTTCACATCAATAGTACCTAAAGGAAAGCAAACCAGGGCACATGTACAATTTACAACAGCTACATACTTAATCAAGTCCTTTCTTCCTAATAAAAGACTACTGTTTACAGGGAAAATGATACTGAACTTATATCCACAGTCCATGCAAATTAAGTCATTCAACAGAGGTGGAAAACTTAAACGGCAATTGTTTCAGGCAGCTGAAATTAAAAAAAAATTAAATAGCCTTGCAATGTGTGGTGTTGAGGGAGTAGTTGGAGACTTCATGTCTGATAATACCAGTGGAAAAGGTGAATTCCCCTGTTCCAGAAGGTAATCTCAGCAAATCTCAATTGTCCTTGGAGAAAAGGCTGACGCCATGTCTGAAAGTGCTGAGGTCACCTGTGAGCTGAAATTGTTGGTGACCCCTGGAGATGAGAAGGAGGTGGCCACCTGGGTCTGAAAAGCAGCAGTGCCAGAAGGGTAAGTGGTTGCTATAGAAGGTGATGGGAATGTGGTGTGTGCAGGGGATGGATAAGAAGAGGGAGCAGGGGAGGAATACACTGTGCGCACTGGCGATGGGTAAGTGGTGGCGATGGAGGAGGGGTAAGATGTAGTCACAGAGGATGAGTAGGCAGAAACTGGGGAAGCAGTTGAGACCGGAGCTGCCTTTTCTACTTTCTTGTCCTTTTGCCTAAGGTGAATTTTAGTGTGTCTCTTCCTCTCATCACTTCTGGCAAACTTTCTGCCACAAATGTCACAGGCAAATGGCTTCTCTCCTGTGTGTGTGCGGATGTGTGTAGTCAAGTGGTCGCTCCTGCTGAAGTTCCGCATGCAAATGCGGCACTGGAAAGGTTTCTGTCCAGTGTGGATGCGGATGTGCCGTGTTAACTCATCAGACCGTGAGAACCTCCGGTCACAGGATTCCACTGGGCAGGCATAGGGTCGCTCATGAGGAGGGGTCTTGCTGGGACGGTTTGGGTATTTCCTCATCCTGCTGGGTTTGATCAGCTGTGACTGATAGTTAGTGTTGAGGGTCTTCAACTCTTGGGAGCCGGTCTGAGTAGCGAATGCCTTAATAGTGGAGAGCGGTGTGAGGGAGGGCTGCTGTGCTCTGGTCTCAAGGGCTGTGAAGGGCTTCTGGTCAGCCGGAACAAGACTAAGCTCACCCTGTTGCTGAGGGAACATGTAATCCGGGATCATTGGCACCTGAAAGTTGGTTTTAGCAGTCGGATAAGCTGGAGGTGGATACTGGATGGGGGTTCCAGAGGGGTTGGGAAAGGACTGGGTTGATGGTTCAGGGAAAATGTCAGCGCTGGAATTGGGAAAAGTTGGTGCAGCCGAATAAATTGGACTGGTCTCGCTAGCTTGGACAGAGCAGCTCAGAGGGGGACTCTGTGAGGAGGATGGTGATGATGAAGAAGGCGTAGAGGTGGGGGGTGCGTTAGCCATGCCCACCAGCCCACTGACAAGGCTGAAGAGGGGTTCTGGCCATAAGGTGTTGCTACTGTTGGGGGCTGGCTCTAGGGAGAAGCGCCCCGTGTAGGTTATCGGTGGCAGTCTCGTCGTTTGGTTGGGATAGCTGGTTTCTGGCAGGGTTTTCTCGTTCAGGGAGATCTCGGGAAAAGTGTCTGAAAAGAGAGGAATAGTGATTACTTCCAGCAGCCACTGCCGCTGCTGCCAGTGCTTTGCGAGCCATCCCCACACAGCGCAGCCCCCGATCTTTGCTTCTCGTTAAAGACTGAGCGTAACATATTGCAGCGCCGCGGCCAGGTCTCCAGCAGCAGCCAGCCACTGACGCACACCGGAGAATCCCCCCGCGCAGCCGCCAGGAAGGGGGGGGCCGATGCAGCGTGGAGCCCCCGCCAGCGCCCTGCCCCCGCAGCGGCCAGGGACTTCCCTCCCGCCCCGGCGATGCCAGCGCTCTTACCTGCCGCGAGGTGCTCGAAGTGCTGCTCCCCGGGCTCGCCGGCGGCGCCGAAACCCGCGCCCTCGGGCGCCCCGGGGGGAGCAAGGAACTGCGGACCCCCGCCGCTGAGCAGCATCATCTCCTCCAGCTTGGGATAGTGAGTGTCCATGGCGGGGGGCGAGTGCGGGAAGGCGCCGAAGGGGTCGGAGATCTGCAATGGGGGCAGAAGCTGCATCTCTGCCTTGGCCGTGGCCATGAGGGCGCCGGGTTCGGACTCTGACGTGTGGTGGCGCTGCCGCCGAGGGCCCGGTGGACGGGCAGGCTGTGGCGAGGCGGCCGCCGCCTGCTGCGTGCCCTGCGCCACGGTAGCCCCGGCGCTGCCCGCTGAAAGTGCTCAGCTCCCCGCCCGCCCTCCCTCCCACCCGCCCGGGGCTCTCCCCGGCTCTGCCCGCTAGAAGCACTCGGCTCCCCGCCCGCCCCTGAGCCGCTTCTATATATTGGGTTCCACCGGCTGCAGCCCGCCTCGGCCCTGACGTACATGGCCATATATGGAAGGCAGGAAACCCTAATATGGATGCGGTCTGGAAGACACCCCCCTCCCCCCCCTGTTGTCAGTGCCTGGTACCGGGGAAAGCCGGACCGTGGGGGCCCCACACGGCCCGACCCTGGAGCCCTGTACCCGTTGCGGGCCTATTTTCCTCCGCGGCCAGCACCATCGCAGAGCTGGCGGCCGCGGGGCACCGGGGTCCCCTGTCCCCATCCGCCCCGGCCAGCCCGCCGGAAGCCTGCGCCGCACTTTCCATATTAGGAAACAACCTTATAAGTCCCGGTTCCGGCGGAGGCTTCCCGATCCTTATATGGCTATTCCGGTCCCGGTTGTTGGGGGGGGGCGGCGCGGAGAGCCCAGGAGCGGGAGCCGGCTCGCAGCCGGGACGCGCGCCCACCCCTGGGCCACGAGAGCGCGCGGACGCCCCGGCCGACGCGAGAGCGAGGCAACTGCCTGGGCACGTGCACGGGCAGCGCCCGGCAGACCCCGGCTCCGCGGTGCCGTGGGCAAGGCTCCCGCTTCCCCCCCCCCCCCACCTGCCGTGGCTCACACTATCGCCTCCCCCATCGCCAGGAGGGGCCGCGCGTTCGGCAGCCTCGATGCGGACGAGTTTTCCAGGCGCTGGCAGCCGGCCCAGGCCGGGGGCTGCCTGCTTCCGGAAAAAGGGAGTCTCTAGGACTCCCGAGGCCTACCGGGAGTGCCCTGCTCCCCCCGCTCCCCCCGCAAGCGGAGGAACTCCGCCGCAGCACCAGGCCGAAGCAGACCCAGGCTCTGAGCACCTGCCCACCTGCCTGACGTGGCAGAGTACGGGGCACCGCTAAAACCAGAGCCCGGGCATCGCACGGCCGCGGCCGCCATTGATTTCAGAAGGTGACCGCGCTCTGGACTCTGCTCTCTAGCCCCTGGGGTTGTCCCTTGACGCAGCTGCAGCTTCTGCCTGTCCTCCCCGCAGACACAGGCTTTTCGCAGCACCGGCTCCGCACGGCACCGGTGGCTGTGCCCGAAGAGGCCGTGAGCCCCGGCTCTGTGCCCGAGCTCGCACGCACCGTCCCAAGCCACAGGGAACCTGCCCTAGCCAAGAGGGATCTCCCACGCTATAAATACGCTCTGAACACGGCCACCGCCCCGCCCCGCCCGGGCGGCCCAGCTGCCGGCACGCCGCGGAGCGGGGCTCCCTGGCGCCGGGCCAGGCGGCACCGGCGACGCAGTGCTGCTGCAGTGCGCATGCGCGGCGGCGCGGCGAGGGGTTCCCCGCACTGCGCGGGGATCCGTGGGAGGTGGCCCCAGCAGGAGCTGCGGCAGCGCCGCGGAACACAAGTGTGTCCCTGTGCGGGGGGCTCCGAGCCGGGCCTATCCGGTTGGCCCAGGCCTGAAGCCCCTGTGTGGCACGGCCTCGGCCTCGGAGCTTGCCGGTGGGCCGGCTCCGTGCTCCGTTCGCTGCAGCGGTGAACGACAGGCAGTTTTCCTCCGGGTGCGGCGCGATCTCCCGGCCAGCCCAGCTCCCAGGCGGTCGCGCAGGGTATCGCCCGGGTCCGAGCAGAGGCAAGCAGCGCTGCCCACAGCCCCCAGGCCACACGGTCGGGTACGCATCTCGGGTGCCAGGCAAGCCCCGTTTGCCGCGGGAAGCTGGTTATTCGAATCGCAGTACCAGGCTCTGCCACCTTTGTGATTTATGTAACTTGAGAGCAATGTCTGGGCGCTCTCTGCCCGCTTTTAGAGCAAATTTAAACCTCTGTCGTACTGTTTTAACCGAGTTGCTATATTTAGGGTCGTGCCTTGTCAGTAACACTGTACAGTGCCTCCCACACGGATGCATTTCCACCCTAAATTCAATTACAGGTCGTAGCCATACAACACCTGCAGGAAAACCACAGAAAGCTCCCACTTACCTGAAACCTGTATATTAGCTGCCATTAAGTAATACATCTGTTCTTTGGTACTTATGAAGGGAAAACATACTGGTTTACAAATGTAAACTAGGCCAAAGCTCTGTTTTGAAAATCTGATTTGGTGCTTTTCCTTTTTTAAATAAATATCTTCTTCAGGGTTTGAGAAGTTCCATACATAATGATTGCAGTTTGATTTCCACTGGTGTGTCACAGCTTGGAGCCCTGTTAGGGCAGAATAGCAGAACTTGTCTTTTTCTACAAAAGCCAGTTTGCTTTGACTCTTCAGCATCTTACTGACATTGCAGAAGCCATTGTATCCTCCTTTCCTTTCTTTTTTTCCCTCCTTCCCCCTGTCAAGATCTGAAGGAACTTTATTTCAGTTAGTGCCTGATTCCCAGAAAATGTCACTCACGCACCCTGCATATGTTAGGCCTGATATTCTAGACTTGTTTGCAACATGTCCCATCCACTGTTAAGCCAGGACATGTTCCTGGCGTCAGTGAGGTACTGGAGAGGCACTGGATGACTTACAACCCAGACACTGAAAGTTGCTGTTGTCATTCATGCACTGAGAGACATCTAGTTTCCCAAACTCAGGTTCTGTGGTGTTTTGGTATTTTTTGGTGGATTTTGGTTTCTTTGTTTTTGGTTTCATTTTTTTGTTTGGTTGTTTCTGAATACAACATCGAGTCTGTAGGAACTACATTAAAAAGTTAAGATTTTTACAACTGAAAATCAAGATCTGTTTAGTTCAGCCAGCCAGCCCTTTGCTCGCTTTAGGGATGGTGTGGTCAGACTGGAAGTTGTGAAAGAAAGCTTTTGCAGTTAGTGGAGCCTCTAGCTATTAAAAGAATACCTGTTTTGTTTCCTAGGAAGCATATCTGAATGTCCAAAGCATCTGCTGCAATAGATTGGTATTAAAAAAAATACATCTTTCCAAAATGGCAGAATTTAAATACATTTTTAACACTTCACTTAGTGCTCCTAGTGAAAGTACAGGAATGTAAGACTTTACCACTGGCCCAGTCTCAATTTTATCTGAGTTTAGTAATTTTGGTTGTGATTACCTAACAGATAAACACGTGTGATACTCTGGGTCTCCTTGAAAGTCCATCACCATCAAATGTACTTGTTGGCTCCCAACACATTTTAGTGAGAGGAATGCTATTCCAAGGTCACAAATAATGCTGTGGGGTGAGGGAAAGAGAAGGGAGAATGGGATATTAAGCTCCATGAATAAACCATACATGTCAAGACACTGGAAAAATGCCACTCTGCTTCAAGTCTGCAGAACAGTGGGAAAAAAAATCTACAATACTAATTTTTTTATTTGCTATTGCAATAGTGGTGTTATTTTCTGTTTTCTGATTCATAGATAATCTTTTTTCAGCAGCATTTCTTTTCTGCACTTAAGACATTATTAATAATATAGCTACATGAATACTGCTGTGGCAGTGACATCAGCCAATATGACAGATTAAAATTCCCCAGTTAATAACAACATTTACTGATAGACTCACTGTTTTCCTACGTGTTCACTTTTTCTCTATTTTGCTCTAGAATGCATCATAACAGCAAATAGGTTAGCCAGCTCTTTTAAGATTCCTGAATACAAGTTATCTGTGACAGTTTGCTTAAAAATACCTATTCATAAGAGATGCTTTCTATCATCTTTCCTACATTCTAATAGTCCAGAAAGCACTACATCATTCTTTGAAGAACAACTTCAACCTGCTTCTTTGCAAATTCACAGCAAACATATTTGTTTGGCTTTTATGACTTTTCTGCATTGTATCAGTAATGTACAAGCTTCAGCCAATGAGGGACCCATACCATGATTAGGATGTCTTCTGCACTGGTGTATTTATATGTATCTTCCTAAGTCACTTTACAGCCCAGAGCTCATTCAGCTCATTGAAACCTTTTTCTTCTAACAGAAATGTGTCGGTAGGCTTTTATTTATTTTACTACTTTTCTCTGTGTCCTGGGTTCAGCAGTAGCAGTCATTTTTCTCCTTAGTAGCTGGCGCAGCGCTGCGTTTTTGACTTCAGCCTGGGAACAGTGCTGATAACACTGATGTTTCCAGTTGCTGCTCAGTAATGTTTAGTCTGACCAAGGACTTTCTGCGTCTCGTGCTCTGCCAGGGAGGAGAGGAAGCAGGGAGGAAGCAGAGACAGGACACCTGACCCAAACTAGCCAAAGAGATATTCCATACCACAGCATGTCATGCCTGGTATATAAACCAAACCACTACTGGTACACATCAGACTTCCCCATCTTCCCGCATTACCCGCCAAGTACATCTGGGTCCCTGAGCAAAAGGAATCCCATGAGTGGGTTTGCCTTTACATGAAGCAGGAACAACCCAGACTGTCTTCCCCAGCAAATTCTTCATGTGCACCACAAGAACTTCATCCCCTTCTACAGTATGGTTTATATGCTGGGCATGTAAGTAGTGAAACTAAGCTTGCATTTCCTGTGAGTATCAGTGCTGCTTCAGGTTCAGTATCCATGGAAACTTGATTTCCCATCCTGCTGTAGGAATTGACTGAAGATTCCAACCCACTTGCTCAGGGAATCACTATGATTCTAATTCATGTCAGGCTACAAGGCTCCCTTTATTATCTCAGATACTCTTTTTATTAGTTTTAATCAGAACAAAAGGTTGAATTAGCTTTCATCAACTTAACAAAGAAAAGGCCATCTAAATCTTTACCTCCTCAAAATCGTACAGCACATAGAGGCTACATTTTGGAAAACACTGATTTCAAATGGATCTTGGCCAAAATGTCAACAGGAGATGGTGCACAGCTGTGAGTGCTGTATGCAAATATCCTTTTCTGTGTCATATACTCAGCTTTATTTTTCACCTGTGCTGCTAGCTGGATTATCTTGGGGCAAATATTCACTGTCCACCCTTCAGTATAGGAACATACCTTTCTCTTCCACAGTTCATTCTGTCCTAGTATATAATGTGCAAAGCTCAAAGAGAATAAGCCAAAAGGGACTTTTGCTAGGGAATATTGTTTTGAGATTTCTCTTTGAAAGCTTTCCATTAATTATAAACATAAGCATGTTAAGTTCCCAGGGGGTCTGCTCTTGGATCACCCACCTCTGGATACCTCTTTTTAAATTGCTTTCCTCTTGCTTTTATTTCCTGCTTAATTCCCTAGTTGCTGACCCCATTCCCTTTATTTCTCTCTGATCTCCAATCATCTTAAATACACTGTGTCTTTCCTGCTTGGAAATGGATTATTTTTTTTTTGTTTTCCATCTTTCTGGCAGTTTGTATTTAGCAGCTGGTCCTTTTGTAACCATGACAACCACCTGATGATGTCAGCAAAGGATCTCACTACTGTCTGAGGAACTGGATTTTATTAAATGCCAGGGATGCTGCTTGAGCTGATGTTTTGTGTTCTGTGCCCAGGGGAATTTTGTCTGGAGGCTTCTATATTTTTATGTATGCCAGGAAAGGCCAATTTCTTACGTTAGCTGGTATCCTTCAGATGATTTCCCTTCTCCTTCTCTAGTATGCACTACTGAAATACAATCCCTCCCACAGATGTGGGCTGTTGAGGGAGCAGTATGGCAGGAAAGATGTCAGGGATATTATGATAGAATAATCATACAGTCCTTGGGTTGGAGCCAAGAAATGATGCTGTGTTGCTCTGTTACATCTCAAACACGGCCAGTTTATGAGAAGAAACCAACTGGTCTCAAACTGTAATCTCAGGTGCTACAAAAGCTGCTTATACTCAATGCAATAGTTTTGGATTTACGGGCAAAGCTAAGTAGCACTCTTTTCTCTGACTGGTAAATGCAGGTAGGGGAGAAATGAAAGTAATGTTTTGAACTGACTTAGTGCCAACTCAAGACACGTTAGACAAACAGTCAGGAGGGTGAAGAAATGCCATACACCAGCGAAAGACTGTACTGGTGTATAAGGACACCAGTATTATTGGGGGAAATAATTCTCCCGTGTAGCTGGATTTACAAATTATGTCTTGTGCTTTACTGTTAACTCACCACCATGTCTGAGAACCCCATCTGTGATTAACCACTCCTCAGTTTCAGGCCCAACATCAGACTCCTTAGGCATCTAGAGATTCAAATGCTGTCAGAGAGAAGAGTCAGCCAAATGTATACTTCCAGGAAGAAGAGAAAGTAGGCAAGCACCTACTTCCCACCCATAGCAAAGCTAGACCTTGTCTGTGTTCCTCTTCTTCCACTGTAAAAACACCA
The DNA here is from genome assembly GCF_012275295.1 of Melopsittacus undulatus. Classification (NCBI taxonomy): domain Eukaryota; kingdom Metazoa; phylum Chordata; class Aves; order Psittaciformes; family Psittaculidae; genus Melopsittacus; species Melopsittacus undulatus. Next base: position 11,815,451 of record NC_047536.1, read on the forward strand.
ACCCACACTTCCTTTCCCTTTCTCCACACATCAATGAAAATCTTCAGGTGCTGTGAATCTAAAATCCTGGGATAAAATAAAACCTCCATGGAAATACCTGCTTTATATTCAGCTTCAGTAAGAATAATTTTTTAATTTTTTTTTCAACTCTAAGAAAGTGCTTCAGCAAAAATAACAAAATAAATATTATTCATTATACAACCTCTTCTATCTTTCTTTACTCACTTCAGGCCACTCAGACTTCAAAAGGAGCCTTAAGAAAAAGGGTGAGGCTAGCAAAGATAATTTGATGTGAGTTTAGAATGAAAGGATGCACACAATGAAGCAATGAGGCAGCGAGTCTAAAACAAATAAGCAAAAGTACTTTTCTGTAGTAATGCACAATGGAGCTTAATGCTGGATGATGCTGTACAGGCCATAAAGATGAACAATTACAAAATGGACTAACTAATGAAGGATGGATCTATTGGTGGGTACTAAATATAATGTGAAAAAGCGGCCTCTGGCTTAGGAATTACTTAATAATATATTGGACAGTGCAGACAAGAGAAAAAAAATCACTCTGTGCTTGCTTTGTTTGTTATGTATTATCAGCATCCACTATTGGAAGCCCACAGCCAAGAATTTGATGGGTTAAGGAGACCTGATCTGTCATTTTTTCCAAAGGCAAAGCTCAATAAAGTACAAAAAATTCTCAAAAAAATCAAGTCTTGTTTTTAGAAAAAGAAAATTAAATGCAACACAACTATATATATATATATATATATAAAGGGGTAAATATATATCTCAGAATGTGTAAGAACACCTCAAAACAAAAAGGAATATTTCTGCACAGTACCTGACACATGTAAATGTCATGAAATACCACAGAGAGATACATTCAGCAGCTGCAGAAAACATTGAGCACTACATCTGGTTAGCAACATGTTTCAACCTAGATTTATTCTGAAGAGAGGTTCTTCCCTCTCCAACCATCACTGCTTCTTCATAACAATCCAAATAAATCTTGATAACTAGTGAATAGAAGCACCATTAACTAGGTAAAGACAATTAACACTTTTTGCAGTCATCTACTACTGACTCTCTCAGTACCATAAGGGAGATAAACCTGGGTTGGCTGGACCACGTATCTGAGGTGATTCAGCAGTTGTGTCCTGAGCTTTTTTGGGAAGGGTTTAAAGTATGCCAGAGGAACAACAGGAAATAGAAACTGTGTATTTCAGATCAAAGGGTAATTTAATCAATCACTTTTATATAAGGACCTTAGGAAGAAACAAAAAAGACATCCTGTTCCATTATGACAGAAATTTCAAAGCAGTATCTTAATATCTGAAATGCTAATAAGAAACTCTTATTGCTACACATAGCATTCTGTTTGGCTTGTTGTCTGTAAGCAGTTACGGTACTTGTACATAAGTTAGGTATTGTCAAACACCCTCGTTTCTACATTTGTTTTCCTTTGCTTTAAGAAAACAAAATATAGTGTTTCTCAAAAAAATATGCACTAGTTCAGATGCTATTCAGATGCTCTGCTCACCTGTAGTTAGTAAGGCAGATAATGTTATCAGTGATATTCCTTCTGGCCTTCATATCTTTTATAAACAATCTTCATGCTTCAACTTGCCTCCTCCTGTTTCACCTCCTTTAAAGCTTCGACTTTTTGCTTCTCTACAAACTTTTATCAACTTCCATTACTATCCAGAAACGGTGGTCAATAATTTTCTTCTGCTTAGAAATGTTTTGGTGTAAATGGAGCAATTCCACCAAAGCTGTTCAAGATTTTCTCTGTATCATTGCAGACAGATTGTCATCCCAACCCCAAAGCCTCCCTCCAGCCTGTTTCTGCATTCACAGTAAGTGAAGGTGGCATTTGCTACACCACAGGGAGCAACATCTGAAAAGGAACAGGACAATCAATGATTCCTCAGCCACTCAGCTAGCAGCTAAAACCTAACTCTCAATGTTATTTTTTTTCCCCCCTCACTTTAACCAATTAGATGTTATTTTGGCAGGCATTTCTTAGTCTCATATTCATCCTCCTCTTCTGAAGAATCAAACATATCTTTTCAGTATTTTGTATGGGTTTCAAAAAGAATCTTTGTGACCTACTATGAAGAAACCCAAGAAGATTCAGAATCTCCCAAAAGCAGCAAGAAAAGTTCTACTAATTTTCTTTTGCTTGTAATATTTTCCCTACCTACATACTCCATAAAAGTCACTGAAGTGAGAAAAATCACATTTTTCCAGTCTGTGAAGCACAGTATCTTTGCTTCTGCTTTTGTGGCTTTCCTGAAGGGCAACTTAATCAGTTTAATGCACTGGAGATGGGGAAGGAGGGAAGGGCTTTTGCATATGGAATTATTTCCCAGGAATAGAAGTTTCTGCTATTGCAGGGAATGGTGCAGCCCTTTAGAAAACAAGTCTAGAACAGGTTAGCACAGGTTTCTTGTAGCAGTTTTGTTAGGGATAATATCAGTAATCAAATTAAGCTTGTCAGATTTGGAGTAAGTCCTCAAATTTCCTTCATAAATAAGGCCAGGATATGATGTATTTTACAATACATGTACTAGTATTTTCCTTCTTTCATTAGATTGAAAAGTTTACCCCAATACAACCCTTCACACAATGAACTACGATCATATCTAAAATAAATAATAAATACTACTACTACTAAATAAGCAGGTTCTATGTCAGCTTTCTTGAGAAAAATATTTAAACTACAGGGTTTACAGGATACAGAAGTGCATTGAAACTCAGCAACTGAAACTGTGGAAATGCAGCACATTTCTCCTCCCCTGTTACAGGGAAGCAGTCAGGCCCTGCCTTGCCCTTTCCATTCTTTCTATACTGCTGTTATTTTTAGTCTGATGAAGTTTTGCTAGTCAAGATTCAGCTCGCCTATATAAAAGAGAAGAATGGAGTACAAGAATAAAATTAACAAGAAAAATGCCACAAATTCATGGGCAACAGAAACATTTTTGTGTCCTCCAGGAAGACGGACAGATACCTTTTGCAATGGTTTCATGTAATTATACACAATCATACATGTAATCATATGTGCCATATAACAGACATTTATTTTCCAGTTTTTCTTGCACATTTTTAAAGCATACCTGTCTTTGCACAGTTGTACTTGCCAGTGTACACACCTGGACAATTAGCTCTGGTGCACTTCTCAGATCCAACAAACCAGGCAACTGCTTTCAAGAACAGCTGCTCTAAGTTAGATTTGAACCTGCAGCACTCTTAAACGTTACCACTCATCTTCAGATGCAATCAGTACCTTGTGATTTCAGCATATTCTAACTCTCCAAATATTTTGCTTTACAAAAAACTAACTTGCTAAGTATTCTCAAAAGCTGTTTATTGCTAATCAGATGTGCTTCACTTTACATTCAGTATGGTTGAATGAAGTTAATTCAAAAGGGATTAACATACAAGCTTTCAGGTAAACTTTCTCGTCTCTTCAGACAGCAACAACATGTTATCTTGGATAGCACATGACTTAAATTAATCTGTTAACTGCTTTGGGTAACCTTCAAAGAAGAACAGAAGCAACATCTGTCTCCAATACAAAATGATGTGGCTATAATTGCCTACTGCTAAGTTTTAAAATAAATGTTACAGATATTTTAGCTAGCTAATCTCCTGCCCTCTTGAATGTGTACAATTTACCTTTCACTTCTCAAGGCTGATCAGTGTCAAAATTCCAAAATAAAGCACAAGTTCTGCTTCAAATAAAATTTGAAGGGAAAAATGACTTTAGAATATTAAAAAATAAACCAATGCTTAAGTATACACTAAGTTAAAAATCACTATCCCCTGACAGGAAAAGTCTTACAATTGTTAGAATAGTGGTAAACTTTACAGGTTTTACTAAGTTTAGTTTGTAAAACCTAAGGAAAGAAGTGCAACTGTAATAAAATTAAAACACACTACAAACATGTTGCTAGAGGCAAGGTTTGTCTCCACCTCGTGACTAAAGTAGCCCAAGTCTGGACTGTATGCTTACCTTGGATCTTGGGTTTGCTTAAACTGTTCTACTACTAAATGCTAAGTTTTTATCGCAAGCTGAGCGAGACTTCTAAAATCAACCTGACTGAAAGCTCATTGTTGCTTCCTCATCAATATGCCAGAAAGGCTATGTGACATTTCTATGGAATGTCTCTATACTCTTGGGACTGATGATTCAGTGCAGAGCTGCTTGGAAACTCTACAAAACTTTAGCCCTCCTCACTTCCAAATGGCTTCCTTTTACAAGCCTGTCAAACTCAACTAAAAATGTTTGCTTTGTGTGCAATAAGAAAGGGAAGGATGGAAATCTCACAGCACAATGGATTAGGCAGCTCCCTAGAAAGAGAAAGCTGCATTTTCACGAGCAGCGTGAAATGTATCTCCTAGGTTTAATTCCTTTTTTTCTGCAGTTAGGAAAAAAAATACTGCCAAATTTTAAGGTACACAGTGAGCAACACTCAAGCTGAAAGCACACGCACTTAAGATCACTGTAATGTCAATTTGATGAATTTTTTTCCTTGCTTGTCATAGTTTCATGAAAGAGCTCAAGGAAGGAGCTGTGTTTAGAACAGGGCTAGCAACTGGCAAAACAAACGTGATCAAACTGGAAGTGTCAAAACAAGTATAAAACCACAGATTAATTTTGGTTTTTACATCACTGCAGAGTTTAGTGACCAGCCTCACCTCAAATTACACGGTATTTGATGGAAAAGACCCATCTCAAGAAAACTAATACCTCCTCATACCTCTCAAAATCCAGCAACTGTCCCCACAAGTAAGAAATCACTGGATCAATATTTGATACATATTATGGCAGCAAGATCACTATTTCATTTATATTTGCATAATCTCACACGTGGGGAGAGTCATTCTGCTTTCAAGGAGTCTACATTCATTACTGAACACTTCTGCAAAAAAAGGATTCAGGCAAAATTCACTACATTCAAAACATAGCGTATTTTATAAGATAACCTTTAAAGCTTTATGTATGCAAAATGTTAGTAAAATACCATCTTGTATGCCCACAAATCCATCTGCGATGCATGGTTGAGATGCATGCACAATAGGAATGGCAGTGTCAAGTTAGGATTAAATGAATAATCTAAACTAAGCAATGTACTCAATTACTTCTTCCTCCTTCTATAGTGAGTAGTCTTAAACAGGACAGATTTTTTCAGGTTTCATAGTTCTAATTAACGTCTTCCTTCTAGCCACTTCTTCAGGATGGGTGTTTTCTTCTACCACAGATAAGTGCATCTGTGTACAGTGACTTCATTCAACCAATGTATGTTCTCCTTGGCCACTTGTTTTGTTGTACCTGCATGCTTACTGATAAGGTCTTCTTTCCCTTTTGCTTTCTTGTTGCATGGAGATCTACCATAAATCCTGGCACATGAGTTAGCTCACTCTGGAAAGAATCCAAATGTCTTTGGTGGGACTGTTTCTCCTATTTCACTGCTAGAACATATTATTACTAAATTCTGTAAAAATCCATTAAGGTTATGACTGCCTTTTCTTTTCCTACAAGATGAGTATAGTAGCATTTGTGGTGCCATTCACTATGATGATGGCAGAAGCTCTATAGCAACAGCACGTCTCCATTCCTAACCGGAACCACATTGCTCCTGTACTGTATGTCAGGAAAACAATTCTGATACGTAGAATCACAGTTATTTAGTTTGTGTGCTGGAGAATTTATACTGCTTAAGAGAATGAAGTTTTAACTAAAAGCTCCATCTACCTGTCCATAGTTACCAGAGGTTTCACTGCACCAGCTTTCTTGGGAGTTGAGTGATACTGTTTTGGTGCTAAGGAACTGGAAGTTTTGGTTTCCTTCACCAGTAATTCGCTATTATACAAACACATGTAAGAGCCGTTATGGAGGGTTTAAACGTATATTCTTAAATAATTCTTAATTTCTCTTGTAGACTCTCCAATCCTTTTCTTTACATGTACCCACTCAAAATGGTCTTTGCCCAGTTAAAACTGGCCAAGAAAAGCTTTTCATAAAGCACACACAGGCAAACCAAAACAGATTAGATAAAAAGCAGCCAAATGGCTGGGCACAGTTACATGAAATGTAACAATACACATTTTTAAGACTAAAATCGGAACATCATGGATATACTGCTGTACCCCTGATACTACCACTTATAGCTAGTAGACTAAGAAGCTCTAAAATGAAACATAGGTTTTCACTGATCATTGCCCGTAGTGTGGCCCATTAGAAGGAACATAGTAAGACCTGGCTTCACATGTCAAATCCAAGGCAGAAGCACAAATACATCATATTCAAGACAATTAATTGCTTTGTATCCTTGTTTCCATTTTGATATTTGTAATTGTCATTTGGATACATAAGACTATTTAGAAACAATTCTAATGCTTTCCATATGCTAGGAAGAACACAAATCAGCCCCCCACAAATGGTACAAAGAAGCATGCCAGCTCAGGATAGGTACTTGTACTCTTACTCCATGCCAGGCTGATGAGAAGTGCATGTATCTCCTACTGAATGGGCAGAATAGTTCCAAAGCCTCATGGTTATCCACATTATTAAATAATGACAGCTCTAGTGAGTCAACATGCTCTTGACCAGACAAATCACCCTGGGGATCAAAAAGGATTATCTCTGTCACTGTGCTAGCAGACTAAACTGCTCACCAATCATCTCTGATTACAACTCACAAATTTAGTGGTACTTTACACTTGAGCCTACTAGTCCAGGAGAAGAGGCTGAAATTTCACAGTTGCCAGTGTTCTAACAAACCGGCAAACTCAAAGTCCAAACCTGTGCTACTCATTAACTACTCCTGTAATAATTTTGCATAGGTCAAGTGCTGTTGTACCATATTTGAGCGTACAACAAATACAGGAATATACACTTGTCCTCTAGGAAAAGTGGGGATATAAAATATTAGGCTTAGACAGCAAAATAACGACATAGTATTTTTTTGCATGTTCTCAGAAATAGAGTAAAATTCCTTCTATTTACTACATAAACATTTCAGCGCCTGACTGCTGGGGTTGGGAATGTCAACTCTGAGCTGCTGATATAGAAGCAGCAGCAAATCTGCCTCTTTCCTGAGGACATCCATGGAGATGGAAGGCTGACGAGTTAGATATTCATAGCAATAGTGGGACAAACTGACAGCAAGGAGGGAGAGGAAGAGAAAGGCTCCACCTACACAAGAGTCCCAAAGGAAAACTACACTTTGCAAGGGGGGGAGTAGTGGTGGGAGGAGGGTGGGGACTAGGCTGAATTTTAAAGTCAAAAAGGATTTCAACTCAATCAAAACCAGAGACTCAGTCCATTACTGCTGTTGTTAAAAGCTGGAGACCACAGTCCATCAGCTTGAGGCCTTGGTACTATCCAAAACACCACCAAGTTTCTACTTGATGCCAGTAGAACCTTGCGAGATTCTTCTCTCAGTCACTACAGCTGCTAGCCCTGACTACCAACTTTAGCAGGGACTGTGGAGGATCAACCACTGATGATAACCACAGAAAATTCTTCTCACAGCCTATTCTTTTTTCCTCGTAATTTCACACCCTCTCTGTCTGCTGCCTGCACCACAAGACTTTCAGCAAGCAAGCTGAGCTCTGCTACCTGCCCTGCAAACTGAAATTACTTCCTCACCAGTGCAATATTTCACGCCTGGGTATAGTAGCTATGTAGTACTGACTAACCATTCATGCTTCTGGCACTTTCACACAGAAATGGATATTCACCACTAACTTTGTACACATAAATTCATTCCACCCTCTGTCCTCCCAAGAAGTTGTCTGCAGTTGCTATTTATGCAGGACTCTGAGATGCATAACAGTAATAGTATTTGATTCTACTGTGATCTGTACCTGCAGAAGCAAAAAGTCTACTTAACAAATGCAATATGAATTCAAGTCCTCAGTTAACAGCTTCAGGAGTGAATGCAACTTAGCTGAGAGGCACCATCTAAGTGAAGAAACAAAGCCAGGACAAATCAGATTCTCCTAACCTGCCTTGATTTTCACACGGCAGAAATAGCCAGACTCTTATTAATTTTCATATCTTTATTCAACAGTGGAGGGGTAGAATGGCAGAAGACTAAACACATAAGACAGACATGGAGTTAAATTATAACAATTTGAGAAGATAAAAAAAAAGCAGCCTTTTAATGAAAAATATTTACAGGCATCAATAATAAGAAACTAGGGCAGGGGGTGGGAGGAAATTATGTAAACTTGACAGCAAAGAATAAAAGTCCATACTGCAGCTCATAAACTTGTATGCTTGTTCTAGTGATGCATGGAGATTTCAATTCAAATTATCCAAGACATTTACCTGCCAAAATAAACCGGGACTAAAAAGTTAATAAATAACTTCCAGAACCTCTCTCCCCCACCCACATCAATAACTAAGCCTCTAGCAAAATAACTTTTGTCTAGAAGATGCCACCTCTGCTTGTGTTAAGTTATGCCTAGAGCACCACTTACAAGAGAAGCCCAGATAAAATGGCAGCAACATGTAATATTCAAAATATAGCCCTTTCACAATGCTTTGTCTTGTCAGCTGCTACGGTCTTCATCTAGTTGACACAGCTTAAACAGACACAATATAATAAGCTTTTCCAAACACTCTTTAACCCCAACAGAAGGGCTGTATTTACATGTTCATGACCCTTATGCCTCTAAGGGGGACTTGGCCAGGAAAGATGCTTCTAGCAGAAATGTCAAAATAACTGAGAAAGGAAATAAGGATTAGCTGCCACCCCGTGGAATGAAAGCACATCCGCATCGATAACACCTTTTCTATCATACTCTGGGAAGAAATGGAAGAAAAACAGCAGGTCCTTTGAAATAGGAGAAACTAAATGAGAGCAAAAGAGCAAGATACTGAAGAGCTAGTACAAGATTTTCTTTAATGGTCTTCATAAAAGATAATGTAAAAAGGTACCTCAAAAAGGTCTGGGTAACAAAGCTCAATACAAGATTAGGATGACTTAGGGTTTTTTTACATGTAAGCCTTCATACTGAAGTAAGTGACCAAACTTTTAATGACTAAAAAAAAAAAACTAGTGGAAGAAGTTGAACTCCTTTTTCCCCTCAAAAAAAAAACAAACCCTAGTAACCCACTCATTTAACATCACCATGCTTCACAGCATGGGCAAAAAAGTGACAGTCAGGAAGAGGCTTTTCCAGTGTGTGTAATTCCAGACTGCTCACTGGTCATCAAACAGATTGAGCAGTATCAAAGACAAGAGACTGGACTAGCTGAACCAGGTAAGTCTGGGCTGGCCTCTTCTGTTTTTCCTTTTCTGAGGTAACAGACTTTGAGCATCACAGTGGCTCCACTGATCAGTTACTGTAATCCTGTAGCAAATACAGAATGGTCACAACAGCTGGCTTTTACAAGAATTGGCTTTTAAATGCATTTTAGGTTCTATTTAATTCAAGATATTCATTGCCCCAAATTAGCAAGTGATAGCAGCAATGCTGTAATTTCCATTCAGTTGCTAGATTCCCCATTAGGGCCTAGGAAAAGAGAAAGCTTGGAAAATACTGTGATTTGGCTTTGGCTATACTTATACCCAGCACATTTCCTTATAAAACTGACACTGAGTATTGCTAGTAGACAGCTTCTACATTACAGCTTTATGCTGGCAGAGAAAGCCATTCACCAATTACGAGACTTGGTCACGAGAGCTCATTCCTACTTCCCTCAATAACGTATTTATTTCTTACAACTCTTTAAATCACTATTAAGCATGCATTCCTACAGTGGAATACATGCTGCTGGGATTTCGAATATGTCAGGGCAATCCACAAGTTGTAGCTGAGATTTAGCAGCTGTCTGAAAGCACTGTTGTTATTTAACTGATTGTATGATGGAAAAAATAGAACAGAAACATATCAATTATTGTTGCTGGAGGGTTTTTTTGTTTGTTTGGTTTTATGAAGTCTGACAATAAAGAATCCCCAGTTCTAGTCTAAATTCTATTTCTCTTTCCAACCATCTGGAATGTCCTGAACCTTCCTTCAGTTTGTAAATCTCCATTTAGGATGTTGAAAATAAAAGACTTCCTCTTTCTCATAATTGGAATGAATTATGTTCCTATTAAGATTTCCATGTATTTTGAGATGCAAGGTCAGATACTCTTACACACCTCTTGCTGCTTCCTGTGCAACCTTCTGGTGTATCAGCCACTCCTCCCAGTTCTGCATTATCAGCAAACTTACAGAGTACACTCTGTCGCCTCATCCAGACCACTGTGAAGATGTTAAACAGGACTGGACGCAGTGCTGAGCCCTGGGGTATGCTGCTAGCTGTTGGCCTCCAATAAGGCTCCCAAGGACTGATTACCACCCCCCAGGCCTGGCCATTCAGCCAGTTTTTATGCACCTCACTCTGCTCATTCAGCCCATACTCTCATCACCATTTCTAGAAAATCTGATGTGAGATAACGTCAAAATCCCTTGTCCCTTTATGAAATTGTATGCGTAAGAAATAAAGTAGTCAGGTTTTCCCTGAAATGCTTGCAACAGTAATTAGATTGTGACTGATAAAAACCCCAAACAACCAAAGAATGAACCTGTCTGTTCTTCAGAATGCCAACTCTGTTGCTGTGGTCACAAATTAGCACAGTAACTGTTAAGACACTTATGTATTCTTTTAGATTAAAATTGCTTCTATTTTTACGGAATACAGATCCAATTGAAAGAAACTACTCATTCTTACAAAGAAATACTAAACAAAAAATCAGAGTATAAATTATAGCAACACTACTGAATAAACGAACTCAAAGTGGCTAATTGCAAAAAAAGGGAGGAAATTAGTCACAAACACTACCAGATTTCCAGAAGCTAGAAAATAGCTTGAGTGGACAACAAAAAGATTTGAGGACAGCTTTCTATAACACCATAATCTCAGCAAGCATCACTGGGAAGTGGCTCAATGAGAAAGCCCAGCAAGATTAAACAGCCTTAGCCAGAGGTTAACTGCAATATTACTCCATATTTCTTCATCAGAGCCCCAGTTTGTCAGTGTCATGTTCCCCCCACTCTCTCCCCTAGGTAGGACTTTCACTCGCATATATAGGAAATACTGACATTCAGGCTGACAACTGTTACAGAAGTCTCTGCTCTCTCTTTTCCACCACTGTATGTTATACCCTCTGGTGGACAACATGCAATTCACAACCCTTCCCTTGCCTTATGGCCCTTAGATCAGCACTGTGCTAACAGGAACTTCGTCATGAAAATGTTGAATCAAAACCAAGCATTGCTACGCAGCCTCTAATTTCTGCACTTCAAGGAAGGCCCTTCAAGTATCTTTATTGGGCTACATCTGTCTCAGCTTCTCCATTTTCTTACTGGGCTTTCATTCAACCCATACTGTCTCATACACAACTCAGCATGCCTGAATTTAGACATGAATTAATGGACACATGTCAAAGTAAAAATTTCATTTCTCTCTATATGACATTCAGAACATTTGAGAAATAATTTAACAGAGGAGTCAAAGTGAGGAGTCCATCACCTCAGTGCTTCCCCAAAAAGGCAGCAGCATGAACACAAAAGGTTTGTGTTCAATACCAGTTTGACGATCAGAATCATTTACCTCATAATTTCATAAAGTCACCACAAATTTTCAACTTGCTTGCTTTTTGGTAAGTTATTAAGCAGTACTTATGATAAAAACTTAGTTCCCCTTTATGTAAAAATGTTATATGCTTGCTGTGCAGCCTCAGCCTCCTCCCTGAGCCGCTGCAAAGAAAATGACTGAACTCCCCACCTTTGGTAAGTCAGTATAGCGATGTATTTCTACTGCTGCCACAAATCTTCTAGTCTCAGACAGCTATGTATGACAGAAGACTTGAATTCTTGCTCCTCTAGAGTTCACTCATTTTTGCAGCCTTTCCATAAATGTTACTTCTAACATTTGGCTAAATGCAGACACAAAGCTCTTGCCCAAAGTGTCTGCAGTGAACATATTTCAGCCAGAACCCACTGCAAGAAAAGGGAATAACATCAAATTATGCTATCGGCAAGAGATGCTCAGATTCCATCTGGGAATCCAGCCTTAGGCCTTGTACAAATGACTGCATGATTCTACGTCACAAGATTAAAGAATGGGAAAACGCTAAATTTCAGCTCTACAAGACAGGGTTTTTCATGTCTCCACACTCGGCAAAATGAAAGTAGTCCTTTGCTTCATGAAAACATGGGAAACTTAACTGGGTCATGAAAGGACAGGAGCTGAGAAAGAGAGCATGAAAATAACTGTTTGCTTGCAAGGGTTTTCAGAAAGGTTTTTGGCAAAGAAGCAGAGACCTAAATTTTACCTGCAAAACTGCAGAAAAAACCCACCAATTTGCCACTGTTTCTTTTAATTTCATATTATTTTGATTCAAGTTCCCATCAGAAATAGAGTGCTGGCATTTCTGACATAATTTTGGGATTCTACAGACAGCTGTGTATATGAGCATAGCAAAGTCCAGCAGTTAGTTAGTCCAAAACTGTAGGCTTAGGGGGAGGGGTTAATTGCCCAGATGGAAGATATCCTCTGGAGATCTACTGCAAAGTGATGCGAGACCCCTGATACTCATCTGGTCCTCCCTGTCGATCAGCTGCCTGCAGAGGTAAAATTCAAACTCTATTGCTCCAAAGTGATGAAAGGTTCAAGAATCTCAATGTATGTTGCTCAAGCCCAGCTTAGAAAGGATAAGACACAGAAAGAGGTGCTGTAAGAGAGGAATCACTATCTGATCTATAGAGTACAGAATCTAAGTACTGCTTGAGGATCAGAAGGGCAGCAGTATGTCCTGGACAACGCTGTACTGTACAGAAGACAGGTTCTTAGCTGCTATGAAGGCTTACTGTCTTCCTTTACTGTTCAGTTCTTCTCACAAGTTACTCTGAATGCTTCTTAAAATCTCTTCTGAAGCCTGTAGGCTTGTTAACAATACCTGTAAATAATGTAAGACTGCGTTATGTTGATTGCATCTAGTAATAGTGCCAATTTCCAGATTAAATGACTAGGAATCCTTTCTCCTGGATAACACTGATGCACATTCCCATACAGCATATGCATTTCTGCACAACCCACCTCTCAAACTCAGTAGGCTCGAGACCACAAAGAGCACACAGGACCTCTTGGGCAACTGATCCTAGAAGCAAGGAGTTTGGACCAGATGACCTCCAGAGGTCTCTTCCAACTCCACTGACTATGATTCTACGAGCTCATGTAGCTTCAGAATACCTTGCTGATTTTCCATATATCTGACTTTAGAGGCAATTCAGAATGCAGCAGCACAAGATACTGCAGCCAGGTGGCACACTATAAATTTTTAGTTGGAAAAAGAAACAGCAAGAAAAGCTGTACTACTGACAAGTTACAGAGAGATGTGATTCAGCAATTCCCCAGCAAGTATCACAGTAATGTGACAATACAGTGTCCCCATCAGAAAGAAGGGCAACAATATTCCCCCCTCCCCAGATTTGTCACTTAGGCAGTAAGCCGCACTTTCCAGCATTACATGCAAGTTTGGAAGACAGACAGGAGAACTGAGCTCAACTCAATAGCTGCTCTCAAGCATACAAGTGACACTTCACAGGTAACATGCAAGCCTCCTTGATACAATGCTATGTGCAGATCAGAGAACCAGTGCAGTATTCCATAGTTATCCAGCTTTCCTCCTAAGGCACTATATTTCCTGCTGACTAAGATGGCAAAGAATAAACAATTTCTGGGAAGCTGAGATTCTCTAGAAATCTTGCTTTTCAAGGCAAAAATGACTTGGCCATATACTGTGAGGGAGTCACACTTCCAAGAGGGATGTATAAAAGAAGAATGCCCAGACTGCAAAGGAACAACAAATAGAACTCAATTCACTAAAATGGGGGAAGGTGTAGCTTCCCCAGCACAAGTTTTGCAATTTTAAGAACACCAGCATCCCTCTAACACATCCTCTACCTACCAAGGAAACTAGCTCAAAAGAAATCAGAACCCTAGACCCAGAAACATAAGGCTGGAGAATCAGATACTCAATAAAGAACAGTAAGAAATTAAGATGTTGAGTTGAAGTGTAGGGTTTAAAACCTGACAGTAGTCTCTTCCTATTTCTTACTCACTGTGGAGGATACTGCCAAGCAAGTAAACATTGTTCCCTTTTATGCAGCAAATCATTAAGTTTCTCAAATGGGAAACCACATTTCACTATTGTCTCTTCCAACAGCAGAACACTGATTCATAGTATTATAAAGCATGGAGGTACACCATTTTTTTCCAAAAGGCGGCCATGGCTTTACTTTGTATCTCATGGTACAGGTATTTCAGGGTAATTTTTAGGCACACAAAATCCGACACGTACAACCCCCACCCCTCTTGCAACTTTAGGTATTATTTTCTCTCTGATTTTCAATCTCTGCCCAAGCATATTAGGAAAGGGGTATGAAAACTTACAGAACAGAACAGGTTCTACTGCTGGGTGAAGATGTAACCATTTGCTTAATTGCACAATGAAGGTCACAGATGATACTGAAGAGAAACATTTCCTGCTGAAAACAATGAGTATCAGCTGACAAAAGCATTTTATCAAACCAGCACATTCAGTGTTCTCATTAACAAGGGAATTTCTACACAAAAATATGCCATCCAATGCAGAACTATATCTAGCAACTCACTAAGAGGTCACATGGGTGGTGGCAGATGTGCAGAGGTTTTGGTCAAGTGGAGCACAATCCAGCAGTCACATTTCTACTGGAAGAAGAAAATAGTGTCCATGTTAAGACATTTTTCTTGCTCTGGGTAAGTTCTGCTGCTTGACATCATCAGCTTTGTATCACATAGTAGACAGCAGTCCTTAACTCTACTTCAGACTGTCTCTTACAACCGGAAGTCATTTAATTCCCTTATACAACAAAACTCACAAGTAAGACTGATGCATGGCCACAGGCTAATAACATCAAGCAACAATGCTAAGTAAAAAATACTTAGCACAGGAAGACAAAGGTAAACACAAATGCCAAAACTGAGTCTTCAGAAATTCTTTTTGTGCTTCAAAGAAGGAAGAGTTACTACAAATGAACAAATTCCAGAAAACGTTCTGGAAAGCCACTCTATGAAAGCAGAGCAATCTGAGATATCACAACACATGCACAAGGAAAGCACACAAGGATCAGCATAAGGGGAGACTAATGAATCCTTGGCTTCCAAATCAAATCCCTCACAATGACTTACACAAATGATCTGCTATGGAAAAAAAGTAATCCAGATATGTGGTCATACAGATACTTGGTACATAGAGAATAATGGTTCTCTTTTATTCAGTACAGTAAAATTAAGGACAGCAATTCCTCACAAATGAACCTTCCACATAATCAGTAAAGATTTTTATCCCTTAGATGGAGAAAGAACTTTCCTCTGGAAACGGAAACAGTTCCTGCTTCAGGACACGCTTTGCATGTTCTAGTGAGACATGTATGCACTGTTTGCTAACAAACTAAAAAGAACAAAATACTTGCCTTTTTTTATTTTTTGTGAAACTCAAAACTTGAAGCCACATCAAGGGTTTTCTACTGCCTTCTGGGTAATTTAGGACAAGTATTTCTGGGAAGACGCAAGTTTGTGACATGGTTTGTCAAGACTTTAATTTAAAGCTACAAATAAAATTAACTGAATTGTTTGTTTTCTTTTTTAATAGTAAATTTGTAACAATTTTCCACCAGGACAATAGGAAACAAGAAAAAAAAATTGAGTGCTCATCTTCAACTTTACAAACGTCTGAACGGCTGTTCTTTAAGACAGAAATACTTGTGTAATATTACTTGCAGACGTGCTTCTATACATCATCAACAGCAAATTCTGGGGCTCTGTAAGCAATCCGCTGTAATTTAAGAAATGTGACAGCAAAAGATGTGGGCAAACACAAATGTCTGCATCTAGAGCTAAGAATGATCTTCAGTAGGGAGGGAGGAGCCAGGTCCCTTTTATAACTAGGATCACTAAAGACTGAGTGAATATTCGATGATCTTAGACAACCATGTCTATAATGGTGCTCTCCCATTACAGATCTCAACAGGAATCCCACTCATCTCAAATTGCCACTGATTCTGTCAGCAGTTGTACAAGGGATCTCCCCTTAACAATGTTCAAAAGATTAGAATCCAGTATGGCTTGGCATGATGCAAATTTTCTCCGCGACATTGCAATTTAACTCCCACAATATATATACTACATTCGATGTAGTTCTGTCCCAAGCGTTACATACTGCTCAAGTCTTAGGACACTGATAAACATGGCACATGTTTATCAAAGAAACAAAGAAAACTTGTGCAAGGGCTGCAGTAGAATAAAGCAAGAGGACTCATTAATCACAAATGTTCCTTACTCCCTGCTTTTTACCCCCCATAAAAGGAATCCTGAAATTAGCAAAATTCATACATCAGCTATTTGTAAGTTCTCATACCCTGACAACTGGATTTCCTAAATCCAGTACAGAGGATAAGGGCTCCTGAAATTCTCAACATGCCTGCAGACTACACTGAGATTTTTGCCAGTCATCTGCCAGAATGAAAAAACTGTCTGACATAACAAGCATCAGGATGACATGGAATTCAACCACTAAATGGCAAAGCAACAGTCTCCCTGTCAACTTCTCCCACCACATGGGACTCGCCTCACACTGATGGTATCAAAATGAACAACAGAACCTGAAATAAAATTCAAGCAGCTTCAAAAAGAGCCAAAATCTTACAAATGCCCAACTTTCTTTCTCAATAGTTAACTGTTACAGTTACTACTGTAACTACAGTTACAGTATCTACTTCACCACAGGTGTATTTAAGAACATATTTTCTTCATTACTCAGTTTTTCAATTATCTCCCTTCACCTTCCAGAAAAAAAATTAAAACCAATCTCTTCACTTTCCAGTACTAGCAATGTCTATCTAGCATACTCCTCCCACGAGCCAGTCCTTTCAATTCAAAAGCACTCAGCATACATCATTTCAGTCACCTTCTCAAAGGGGATGGACATGATTGGTTTCAGCCCATTCTTAAGGAGGATGATTTCTTGTGGGCACTTCTTCACAACACACAGCTGCAGAAGAATACCCAGAGCAAAACAAGACATTTTAGGGAGCCACTCACCCCTGTGGAACTTCAGTGTCTTAATATTTTTCCAGCTTCTGTGCAATGGATGTCTCTAACCCTAGTCAGTTCTCCCAGCAAAGATTCTCCTCAACTAGGTTTATATAGTGAGAATTCCAAAGCAACAGGCTATGTACAGACATATCAACATTCCTTCCAGCAGAGAGATGAAAAGGAGAAAATTCCTGAGGATGCATATCCTCTACTCCATGCTCTGAATCCCAGCCTCCCCCTTGCCTCAGAATGAGCTCTACAAAGCAGTATCTGTTATGTACATGAATCTCAGCTCCCTTCCTATGGAGAATTTCCCCTCAAAAGTGACAGGTAAATCCCAGGACAGAGACAGGTGCTGGGGAAGGGGAGGCTGCCTTAGGATGACTCAACAGAAGCGACAGAGCCTGCAGCTTTCTTCTTGGGACGGGTTTTGACACTTCTTACTGGAACCTGAGGAGAAACAAAAAGAGGCATCTTGGGTTAGTTTAACACCTAAATGTCTAACAGAAAGATACAAGAATGCAGAGTGAAAACAGAGGACAAAACAACTATAATATGATGACCCTATTCACAGACTCACAGAGTGGTTTGGGTTGGAAGGGGCCTTAAAGCTCATCCATGTCCAACCCCCTGCCACGGGCAGGGACACCTTCCACTACAGCAGGCTGCTCCAAGCCCCTGTGTCCAACCTGGCCTTGAACACTGCCAGGGATGGGGCACCCTCACAGGGAAGAGCTTCTGCCTAAGAGCTCATCACAGTCTCCCCTCTGGCAGGTTAAAGCCATTCCCCTTGGCCTGTCCCTACAGGCCCTTGTCCCAAGCTCCTCTCCAGGTTTCCTGCAGCCCCTTTAGGCACTGGAGCTGCTCTAAGGTCTCCCCTTCAGGAGCCTTCTCTTGTCCAGGCTGCCCCAGCCCAGCTCTCTCAGCCTGGCTCCAGAGCAGAGCTGCTCCAGCCCTCGCAGCATCTCCGTTCCCTCCTCTGGACTCGCTCCAACAGCTCCACATACCTCTTGTGCTGCTGCCCCAGAGATGTATTAGGACTGCAGGGGGGGAATCTCACCAGAGCAGAGCAGTGTGGGAGAATCCCCTCCCTGAGCTGATGCTCATGCTCTGAGGATGCAGCCCAGCACATGGGGGAGTTCTGGGCTCAAGTGCATGCTGAAACTGGGTCATGGGGAGCTTCTCATAGATCAACATGGCAAAGGCTTCCTCAGGGCTGCTCCATCCATTCTCCACTAAGGCTGTATGTGTGCTGGGATTGCCCTGACCCAGGTGCAGGACGTTGCACTTGTTGAATTTAATGAGGTTCACACTGTCCCCTCTCCAGCCTGTCCAGCTCCCTATGGATGGCATCCTGTCCCTCCAGCATGTCAACTGCACCTCACAGGTTGGTGTCATTGGCAAACTTACTGAGGGTGCTTTGATCCCACTGCCCATATTGCTGACAAAGAGGTCAAAGATGACAATTCACATGATCTGTTTTTTTCAGAAAAGCTATTTAACCATTCATTTTCATCTTTTTAGTAACCAAATCAGTCTGAGCATATCAGTCTGAGTATATCCGTCAAAGAGCAACCAGAAGAGGAAGACATTCCAAAACTGGGTAAGTATGATAATAACACTGAAGTCAGTTGTCTTGACAAAAGATCAGACATAGTGATATTTCTAACTGGTACCATTCACATAACATTTACTGTTATATAACTTTTGTGCTTCTTGACTGCCAACCCAAAGACTATTATCCGAAAAATGTAGAAACATCTTAAACTGGTTTGCACACTTTAGTCCAGTGTCTTTCATTCTAGATATTGGCAAGAAGAGGGTATTTATGATCTGTACTGAATTCAGACCTTCCGGGCAACTTCAGACATATCAGTTCAAGGCCTCCTACAACTCCTACATTTGAACTAAAGATCCAAACAGATCAAGCATAAGACCCAATATGCCTGCAAAAGGGCGTAACTGGAATTTCTGTATTCAGAATAAACAGCACTCAATAGTTGTTACTCTCTTTCCATGATTTCACTTTAAAAATTTCTCCCTAGGAAAGCTGAGAATCAAATGTTGTTGCTCTTGTTTTCACATACAGTCTAATACGCTAGAGAAGAAAGAAGAAGTAAGCCTTGGGCATTAAAAAAAAGATTCAGGCTGATTTTAAATGCATCTTTAGATGTGTATGTCCACCTTTGAAGATATTTAAAAGCCATTTGAACACGGTCCTGGGAAACAGGCCCTAGACAGCCTCGCTTGAGCAGTGGGGTTGGACCAGATGATCTTCAAAGGTCCCCTCTGACCTCAGCTATTCTGTGATTCTGTTATAAACAGTACTCAATCATACGCAAAAGTTTCCTGTACACTGTAAGATGACGTTAACAGTACAACTAAAAATGATGCTCTAAGCAATTACTTTCCTCCAAATAATTTAATATTTAGCCTGAAAAGCTTGCCAGTGTGAGCCAGTCATACAGCACTTAATCTTAAATAAAAAAAATAAAATTAGTAGCCTGAGCTGAACCAAGCAAACAAGATCACACTGCACAAAAAGGGACAACCGTTTTATCGTGTAAATCAAACAACAAGAAACATTCAAGTATGAGTCAAAACCTGGAAAGAAGCACCTCAAAAGACTGTTAAGCTAAAATGACTCTTGTACACAGTTGCCTTTATTTTCCTATGTGGTTTGTTTAATAATAAGAATACAGGCAACTCATGCCACATCTGAATGGCTGTAAGTATCCTGGATCAACCCATGGTATACAGAGGAGACGTCAATAACGACTAGTTACCCGAACTTCCAGACAAAACCCCCAGGGAGGGGAAGGAGCAGGATGGGTGCAGGGAGTGTTGTGGAGGTGGAAATTGCAATTTCCCCATATCTAATATGCAGAAGTCCAGGAAGGCCTAGCATTAGTTCTAGGTACATTAGTTGTAGAACATTAGCTCTAGGTACAGAACTAATGTATTTTAGATGAGAAGAAAGGGCTGTCCCAGGGACTGTCACAGTCGTATTATATATTTAGACTGTAACAGACAGGAAAGAAGATATAGTAAACAAAATATGTTAAAAATATCAAATACTCCCACCCTTCAACACGAGAAGCAAGGACCGAGCTTATGACAGAGGCTTACAGGCATGATAAAAATACAAAAGCTACAGACTAGTATAGCAAGTAGACAGCAAGTCCTCTGATGTAGAACTCAACTAGCAAAGACCGAGTCCAACAAAGTTAGAATCATAGAATAGCTCGGGCTAGAAAGGACCTTAAGATCATCCAGTTCCAACCCCCCTGCCATGGACAGGGACACCTCACACTAAAATACATCACCCAAGGCTCTGTCCAACCTGGCCTTGAACACTGCCAGGGATGGAGCATTCACAACCTCACTGGGCAACCCATTCCAGTGACTCACCACCCTCACAGTAAAGAATTTCTTCCTCATATCCAGTCGAAACATCCCCTATTTAAGTTTCAACCCGTTACCCCTTGTCCTGTTTCTACAGTCCCTAATGAAGAGTCCCTCTCCAGCATCCCTGTAGGGCCCCCTTCAGATACTGGAAGGCTGCTATGAGGTCTCCATGCAGCCTTCTTTTCTCCAGGCTGGACAACCCCAACTTTCTCAGCCTGTCTTCATACAGGAGGTGCTCCAGTCCCCTGATCATCCTCGTGGCCCTCCTCTGGACTTGTTCTAACAGTTCCATGTCCTTTTTATGTTGAGGACACCAGAACTGCACACAATACTACAAGTGAGGTCTCACAAGAGCAGAACAGAGGGGCAGGATCACCTCCTTCGACCTGCTCCTTTTCATGCATCCCAGGATACAGTTGCTTTCTGGGTTGCAAGCATACACTGAAGCCAGCTCACGTTCATTTCCCATCAACCAACACCCCCAAGTCATTCTCCGCAGGGTTGCTCTGAATCTCTTCTTTGCCCTACCTGTAGCTGTGCCTGGGATTGCCCTGACCCAGGTGCAGGACCTTGCATGTAAATAGCTTTTAAATGCAATGAGACTATGAAGCCAGAGCCTTCCAACAAACCTCACAAATCAACATATGTACTGGAAATAATTTACACACCAGCTTACCTCAGCTTTCGTCATCTTCTTAGAAGTTTTGAGACTCTGGGTACGTTTAGGAAGTTTATCTCCTGCATCTTCATCTGATGGATCTGTTCTAGTCTCCAGTGGTGTTCCATTAGACCTATGTGCCACACTGCTCTCCTCTCCTGAGGAGTAACAGGAAGCTAAGGAATAAGAGAGAAAGCTTTAGTAAATACTTCAGAAAAATCACATAAAGTCTAAAATGGCCCATCCTGAAGGACCACATGAAAGGGAGATGTCAACAATCTTGAACAAGGATAATCCAAAAAGTAGAGATGTGTTAGGAGATGGCCTAGCAGGGATGTTTGTCATGGTTTAAGCCCAGGCAGTAACTCAGAACTGCCCATCCACTTGCTCACTCCCCGTCCCCTTCCTCCCCCCACTTCCAGAGGGATGGAGAGGAGAATCGAAAGAATGTAACTCCCATGGGTTGAGATAAGAACAGTCCAGTAACTAAGGTATAACACAAACCACTGTTGCTACCACCAATAATAATAATAAGGGCAATAACAAGGGAAGAAAATACAGCCGCTCAACACCCTCCAACTGATACCCAGCCTGACCCGAATAGTAATCTGGCCTTCCGGGCAACTGTCCCCAGTTTATATAGTATGCATCACGTGCTGTGGTATGGAATATCCCTTTGGTCAGTTTGGGTCAAGTGTCCTGTCCCTCCTTCCTCCCAACTTTCGCTCCTCCCTGGCAGTACACGAGACTCAGAAAAGTCCTTGGTCAGAGTAAGCAGTACTGAGCAGCAACTAAAAACATTGGTGTTATCAGCACTGTTCCCAGGCTTAAAGTCAAAAACACAGTGCTGCACCAGCTACTGAGAATGAGAAAAAATTACTTTTACTCCTGAACCCAGGACAGTGTTCTGTACCTGAATCCTCAATGGTTTCAAGAAGACTCCCACCAGATGGGTGCAGTTGTGGCTCCCGGCTTTGCAGGTGCACAGTGTCTTCATCCCGGATCAGAGTGAGATCCTGCATGCTGAAACTTCGCAGCTTCTCAGACAAAACTCCCTGGCCCTAAGATGGCAAAATAGTAAGGGTCAAGGGCACTTCACCTTCACCAAGATCATCTCACATGGGATCATTCAGAAGAAGAGAAAAGGTGTCCTATTCCCCAGTAGGGTACTCTGGGAAAACAGAAAAGGGAAAAAGAAAAGTATGCTCCCAAGACCAAAAGAAAAGAGGTTAAAGCAAAATCCATTCCACTCTTCCTCACTTTTCTTAAGGCAAAAGATGGAATTAACCACAAGGCAAACTGGAGGAAAGGAAAAGTAGACTGATGTCCACAAGTACCAGCACCCCTAACAAACTCATACTACTAATTGCTGGCACACAAAACTAAACTTCTTGGGGATTCCTGAATGTTACAGAAGGTGTTGTATTACCTTTGCAGCTGCAGTAACTGCTGCATTGGCAGCAAGGTTTAACCCTCTCTTGCCAACTCGCATCATGGTTTCATAGCTCTTGTCACGAGCCTGAGTAATGTATTCATCGATTTCCTAGGAAGGTAATGTGGAACATGGCATTTAGCTGCTTGTTACAAACATAATCAAAGTTCCCCCACCATCACCCTTAAAACCCCAAAGCTCATCTGGACACTTTCTTCCAAACTACCATCAACAGCTGTCATTGATCACATAACTGAAGTTTCTCTGCTACTTACAGAAAGCTTGCAAATGCAACTTTTCCTCAAAGTATGCTATTTCCAAATTGTAACAACCAAAAAAAAGGAGCTGCTTAAACTGACAATGTGAAAAAACAGCATAACTACGGAACATGCTGCTCATATCGTAATTCAAAGAGCTTAACTACAGACAATAAGGGCTCATGACACTGCGTTAGTCAAACATGCTTTCTAAGCATTAGGCAAACTACTGGCTACATTGCAATTTTCAGTAAGCTGCAGGATGTCACTGTTGTCAGAGAGAGAATCATTCTACATCGATTAATGTTAGCACAAGCACAATTCCTGCATTTCAGTTTTTATTGCAGCATAACTGAATCAAAAGTCAGTCAACTCCCAGAGAGGTCAGTATCTTCTAACAAGTGAGTACCTTCTCCTTATTGGAGAGCGTTGGGTGCACAAACTTCCTGTAGAGGACACTGGAGCCCTTGGTGTAAGGGGAGAGCAGCCAAATGACAAATGCGATTTTCAGCTCGAAATAAAAGGGAAACCTGAGAGAAAGGGGTGGGGGGAGGAAGAGCGAGACAGAGAGAAAGATGGAGAACTGGTATCAAGATTAGCACAGGGACAGATGGAGACAACTGGCAGAAAGCAGTACAGGCAGAAAGAACAAAGACAAGATATAACGGCTCAGAAACAAAAGAATCAATATATCAGGTCATAACAGCAGAACCCTCTGGAATCCTAGAACATACCTGCTCCGAGTCTCACTTAGTCTTTCATCCATAGCCATGAAAACTCCATAAACAGGGCATCTCTCAGCCCTGCAAACACACCAAATTACAATCTGATAGCTACTCTCATCATTCTGAAGTCTGTTCAGAGAGTATCCCCTGGCTATTAATACTACATTACTTTCCATCTCATTTTCCAAAGTTTTCAACTATGACCTCCTGTTCTCAAATGGAGAAAAAGAAATTTGAAGTTCCTGCTAAGGCTGATGGCTCAGTTTCTGAAGCTTCCAGTAGGTACTCCACAAATAACACTGCAGGAGGATCAGTGTAAATAGAAAAGAGCTGGCAGCATGGACATCTCATGTCTAACCCTCACCCAATAAAGTTTCTGGGAAGAAACAGTAGCAAAGATTGAAACCAGTAAACGAAAACCTTCTTTTTCTATTAGTAGTAAGAGACTTTTGGCTTCAGTAGTCCATTTTAAGCATGTGAACAAGCCAAAGCTCTTGTTCTTTTTAGATCTTTGCTTTTGAGAGTTTATGCAGGAAGAGGCAAAACTGATGAGCGCTTTTGTGAGGCATGTGTGGCCATTTCATGTTTCTTTAAGGGATACAGTTCTTGCCTAGTATTCTTTCAGAGATGTACACAAAGCTCAAACACTAAAGCAAATGAAGAAACTGAAGATTGCCTGTTTGGAAGGTTCAGATGAAGACATGTAATGGTGATTTGTCATTTTTGGAGGCGTCCATATTGCCAAGCACGAAACACAGCACTGCAAGGCTTAAGAACCTGCTTCCCACAACTCCACCCCACCCCCACTAGTAGAAGAGAATTTAATCATGGAAAACAGAGCACAGAGGTGCATTCGATCTGCTCCTACATACAAGGGGCTGGCGAAGCAAAACAGGCCCCTGCCTTCTACCATCATTTTTTAAGTGTTTTTCAAACTTTGTCAGTTCCAATTAAGTCTCTCAGAAATGTTTGATATTATGAAGATCCTCTTACAGACACTGTGCATTTATTCCAACTGTTTGCAACTACAGAAGAAAGGTAAGACAGCAACTACTACCCACAGTATCTACAAACCTTAAGACTCTTCATAGGGACTGAAAACACCTAAAGAGACAGTTTATTCTTAGCATCCTAACAGTACTCCTCCCTTCTTTAAAAAGCAATCAAACAAACCCCAAACAAACAAACAAAACCCAACAAAAAAACCCCAAATCCCACAGTGCCAAGGAACTCACCAAGAAAGAACAATGTCTGTAAGTGTTTCTGCAGTGGTAAAAAAGGCAAACACAATCCAGTACATCATCCACTTCACCTGCAAAAGAGCAGCCACTCAATACACATCCATCAGAACCCAGAAAAAGGCAATATGTCTTCTCAGTAAAAATGACTCATCATTGATGAGTTACATTACGTTGAATTCCACAACAAGAAGGGCATATATTATTAATAATGGAGGAGGGTCCATACTTAATGGTACATTATAGTTTGGGAAAACATGTAGAATTAATGTGCTCTAACTAGATAAATGCATGAAGGCACACTGATGAATGCATACCCTATTGCAGTATCATGAGCAACTGTGCAAAAGCCCCAAATAAGCTATCTAAAAAGAGTAAGCAGTTCACTTCAAGAAGTTATATTCTTTCATGTATCATGATTATTGTAACAAATACATACACATGCACAAAAGTTTAAACTGTAGCCCTGTATTTTCCAAACCACAAAACCAAAAGATACAGGACTTTGCTCGTATTAGTAAGCATTATTTGTCTTAATCATTATGCCCAGAAATTACACGAGCATTTCTCTTTTCAAATAAAGGCTCATTAAGAGAGGTAAGAAAGCAAAAAACATGTCACAAACTCATCTTCCTGTTTAAGGTCTACTTTGTGCTGTGATGGTACATCTGTGTGCCTGTCATCTATTTCCCTATTTTCTCACACCTTTCTTCCAAGCAGTAGATATTTCTTTCAAAGCAAACATAAAATAATCCCCCACTAACACACACATGCTCTCCCCCATCCTGTTTTAGTAGCAAGTCTCTGAATCAGCTGACTTATAAAAACTGCTACCCAAGAATGCCTAATAGTAGAAGAGTCAATATCTTATATGGGAAACTGCCAGTTTTTTATACTGTTAAGAAATAAAAATAAGTAGCAGATAAATGGAAAGAAGAGGTCACCTTTGCTAAAATCAACTTAGCACTTTTAGTGTCATTAAGAATAAGCACGAAAAGTAAACTGAATCAAAGAAATTCCACATATTAAAGCCACACATTAATCCATGTATTAAAATTACATGAACAGTTCAGTGACAGTATTTGTTACAGGAAATGAAATTCTAAAAGGAGATATCCCCAAACT
Organism: Melopsittacus undulatus; assembly: GCF_012275295.1. Lineage (NCBI taxonomy): Eukaryota > Metazoa > Chordata > Aves > Psittaciformes > Psittaculidae > Melopsittacus > Melopsittacus undulatus. Next base: position 11,841,434 of record NC_047536.1, read on the forward strand.
TGTATGTGTTGGGGAACTTGGTGACCTGTTCTTGAAAGAGCTTCCAAAACAAGTAGCAAAACTTGTATTTTATGGTACTCTCCTGCCTTTAGTTTTTTCCTTTTCTCATCAGTTTGGACAGGACCAGGCATCATTCACTCAACTTCTAAAGCAACTCTATGAAACAAATGGTTAACTCTTCAATTCAGCAATGTAAACCAGTTCTCGTATGAAAAACTGTGTGAATAATAACAAAGCAAAGGTGGCAAATAGGGATCCTAATGGGCGAGAGAGTTCAGAGGAGCTAGATACTAGTAAATCTTACTTCAATATTAGGCAAAATGAAGGCAGTAATAAAAACAATAAGCATGTATCATTTTGCGCTATAGGAGTGCAAGGTCCTATACCTGGGTCAGAGCAATACCAGGCACAGCTACAGGTTGGGCAGAGAAGAGATTCAGAGCAGCCCTGCAGAGAATGACTTGGGGGTGCTGGTTGATGGGAAATGAACATGAGCCGGCTTCAGTGTATGCTTGCAACCCAGAAAGCAACCGTATCCTGGGATGCATCAAAAGGAGCGTGACCAGCAGGTCGAAGGAGGTGATCCTGCCCCTCTACTCTGCTCTCGTGAGACCTCAGTTGAAGTATTGTGTGAAGTTCTGGTGTCCTCAACATAAAAAGAACATGGAACTGTTAGAACAAGTCCAGAGGAGGCCATGAGGATGATCAGGGGACTGGAGCACCTCCTGTATGAAAACAGGCTGAGAAAGTTGGGGCTGTTCAGCCTGGAGAAAGCTGCATGGAGACCTCATGGCAGCCTTCCAGTATCTGAACGGGGCCTACAGGGATGCTGGGGAAGGACTCTTCATTAGGGACTGTGGTGATAGGACAAGGGGTAACGGGTTGAAACTTAAACAGGAGGAAGTTTCGACTGGATATGAGGAAGAAATTCTTTACTGTTAGGGTGGTGAGTCACTGGAATGGGTTGCCCAGGGAGGTTGTGAATGCTCCATCCCTGGCAGTGTTCAAGGCCAGGTTGGACAGAGCCTTGGGTGATGTATTTTAGTGTGAGGTGTCCCTGTCCATGGCAGAGGGGTTGGAACTGGATGATCTTAAGGTCCTTTCAAACCCTAACTATTCTGTGATTCTATATAATGAGGAATATGTTTTCTTCAGAAAATAAAAAAAAGAAATTCCCAAATGTAGCGAAACTCTTTGCAGGTTTCACAGCTCTTGCTACAGCGCTTCCCTCACAGGCAGCGTGCGTTTCTACAAACTTTCTGACAGGCCTGAATAAACACTCAAAGAAGCTAAATTGTCAAGGATAAAAATGAAGGGACTCTTGAGGATTAACAACTGGTTACGAGAGAGGAAACGGAGGGTAAAAATAAATTGCCATTCTTCACAATAAGGAAAGTTACCAGTGGAATCACACATGAATCAGTATTGAAATCTGTGCTGCACATCTTCATTGAAGATCTGGAAAAGTTTGTGAACAATAAGATGACAAAACATGCAGAAGATACTTTCTTATATAGAGGATTAGGTATGAGCTGATTCAAGAATTCAGAAACGTATACTGACAGATCTCCAGTTGACACTTTGCCACTAAATATCATTAAATACCAAGAAATGAACTTAGACTATCTGCTTTTTCTTAACTGAAAACTATTGTAGTAACATAAATCAGCTCATGCCACTCAGAAGTGGTCACTGTAGACAGCCTGATGAAACCATAAGCTCAGTGCTCATTGTACATTTTCATTCTGCTAACAGAATGCTATAAGTATCAGAAGAGTATCAGAAAAGAACAGAAAACATTGCTTTGTTACTATTTAAATACTCTGTGTTCACATCTTTGATACTGGGCAAAGGTCTCTGTCTCTTCCTGCCACCCTTCATGCTAAGCTCTTCAGTCAAAGACAAAAACAGCTCTTAAATAAACTAGAAGGATTCAGCTTCTAGAAGTACCTGAAATGCAGATGATCAGAAACTAGAAGAGCATCTTACGATGTTTGTAAGTCGCAGATTATAAACATGTTAAAAAACTGAGGGTCAAACCAGGCCATATTTTTCTTCAGTCCATTAAAAGGAGTCATGTCTTACTGCTCAAGCTGATAACCACCAATTTCAGCTAACTGCCCAGAGTCTCTCAAGTTGCACAAAGAACAAAACCAAATTCAGTAAATGCGTAAGAGTAATCGGAAGATAGATTTGACCAAAGGTGAAGATGACACATAAAAAGAAAGAAATTACTTTTAAACTACTCTGAGCTACTAGGAGCAATCTGTCACAGGTACTCAAGGATTTCTCAGGTTTGTATCATGGCTGGGGAAAATAGACAGTTTGCACTGTACTCTGATGCCACTGATGAACTGCTTGTGGTAGCTTGGTCTGCGTCAACTCAACCTTCAATACACACACTCTAGCACAGATACACCTGTAAGATCTTTCTCCCCCACCAACATTGGTTCTTAAGCACTACAAGCAAGTAGTATTACATAGACACGGCTGGCTCTAAAAATGCGGAGCACATCATTCAATTTCTCCACATGAAGAACAGTTTGAACAGCACAGCCCCCTCTCCTGTTTTCCAAATAAGATCAGTTTTCCCCCATCTTATGTTTTCTTAGCCCTCCAACCATAAACAACTTAGGCAAATACCAGTCCAGTGTCTAAATGCTTATTTCTGATACAGTCCTCTCAAAGAGAAATAATTTATATTATAAAATCTGATTTAGCAGTTTAAATACATTTCCTTGAGCCAACTCCAACATTTTCACTGAAACTAAAGACAAGAGAGAATTTTCTGCTGTAGCAACCCAGAACTATGTACTTCAGGAAAACAATCTCGATTAAGTGTTAAACAGAACCCCAAAATGAATGCCATATTTTTCCACATCAGCCCCAGTGGGCTCACAGACGATTAATTGATATTATTGTTAGGATAACTTTATGATACTCAAATACTGTGTCGCATTTCTTTTTTGCCATAAGATTAGAGAAGTCTTACAGTAATTTAAATAACATCTACCAAAAGAAATTCAGATTCTGCAAGGAAACACAGCATTTATGTACCTCCACAGCTAACCTACCCACAGAAAAGATGCAAGTTGTTACTGTAAAGAATACCCGCACACATTCAAAGGCTCCATATTTACCAGGTCTTTGAGCTCCAGAACAAGCAAACTCTGGAGTTTCAAAAAACATAAATTTCTTTTTTCCCTTCAAGTTCTCAACAAAACAATTTTCAACTCTGAAATCTGAGTCTGTCTTAAAGTCAAACAGATTCTGCAGCTGGAACACAACCATTCCGTGACAGACACTCATGAGCCAGAATTAAATTCTGGGTAAAAAAATAAGCATTTCATGCAATAAATGGAGGTTACAGGCAACAGGAAGGAGAGAGGAGAGGAAGGCCAAAGAATACAGTATACAATACTGCGTATATAACTTCAAAGATAACTATGAAGTCACAGGATCATGCAATTATTCAGACAGTTTCTTTTATACTTTCTTTTCAGTTTCTAATGTCATAATTTCAACATTTAGTAAGGCTTATAAATTTCTGACTGTATCTCTAATACTCACTCAAAACACTGTATTAGTTACCTCATGAACATTCACATTTTGACTTCTCTACTGAGACCAGTATAAAAAACCCTCAAAACCCAAAAGCAAACCCCAAAATACTTCAGCCAGATGTTGTGGTTTGTAAAGCTGTCCACTATGAGCAAGACTCTCACCTCAGCTGGCATCTTCTTCAAAAACCAGTAGGCTGAATTTTAAGCCAACACATGGGAAAGGTCTAGGCAATTCTAGAGGACAGAAGCACCATGAGACAGAAAAGGATCCTGCAATATTTACAGTTGACGTGTCATTTCTAAAGGAGCAATCAGACTGAGAGGGATGAGAAGTCTCAGACTGCACCACAAAGCAATACTGACAAACTATGTGCTATTCACCCCGTTACCTTTCTTCTCCATCAGGTTACTTCTTGCTCTAGGTAACAGAAACTCATCCCCCCCATAAACCAAAGGGCTCTTATCTCCACTGATCAACTTCGAATACCCCTTCTGTAAGAAGATGACACATCACATCCCTAAAAAGCATGTGGTGTTTTAAATGCAGTAACTGTAATGATGATGTAAGACAGACAAGGGAAAACTGATTCCAGAAGAGAAGGAAGATAAGGCCTTGACTAACAGAAAACACTGATCACAAGCAAGGCTGACAGGGAGACACAAACCAAGCAAGATTACTCAGCTTTTTGGAAGACAACAGAAGTTGTACTGAAAAAGCTGTAAGCGGACACAGAGTAAGGATGAAGCTAGAAAAAAGAATCTGCCCTGGACTTCCCCCGTGTCCAGAGTGCGGTTGTTTCCACCCTGCTCCCTTCCTCACTCAGCATCTCTTGAGGAACCACATTTCCTACGTTCACAGTCGGACACCTCCCGTTTTCGTACGCCCCCTTCCCTGCCAACTTCTCCCGAGGGCCGGGGCTGCTGCCCGCGCAGCCGCGCTGCGGGGCCGAAGCCCCGGGGCCAGCCCGGAGCTGCCGCGAGGGGCGGGAGGGCGCCGCGCCGGCGCGGCCAGCCCCAACTCACATATTCCTTCACGTTCTTCGTCTTCACGGCCTTGTAGGAGGAGTACGCGGGGTAGAGGGTGCCGAAGATCAACCTGCGAGAAGAACAGAGCGCTCAGCACCACCACCTGCCGCAACCGGCAAACCGCCCCGGCGGCTCCGGCAGGAAGCCGGTGCCCCGCGACACCCCCAAGGTGGGAACCGTTCGCCTCCTCCGCAACACCGCCCTTGGGCCGCGCAGCCGGCGCGGGCCCGCCGAGCACGGCCACAGTTCGGCCGCAGCCGCCCGCCCCGCAGCGGCACCGCCGCATCCCCCGAGCTCCCGCACACCCCCCGGCCGCGGCCACCCGCACTCACACCACGAGGCGGGAGATGATCCAGGAGACCATGGCGGCAGCGACGGGAAGCGGCTCCTGAAGGGCAGGCTCCTGCAGCAGGCGCAGCCCCGCCCTGGCTGCCTGAAGGGGAGGAGCCGGCGCGTCGGAGGGCGAACGCTCCGCATCCCGCCCCGCGCCTCTGCGGAGCCCCCGGCGCTCGGCTGCGCCCCCCTGCGCAGGCGGAGCCCCGGCAGCAGGCACGGGGAGAGGAGGGAGAGAAGCTGCCGGAGGGATGGCAGAGAGCAACATGAACAGCGGGAGAGAATTACCGGAGAGAACGCGCTGAATTAAGACCATGGGTGGCTCGGAAGACAGAGCAAGAGAGACCAGGAGGGGAGAAGCCATCTTCTGACAAGGCGCCTCCTCTGAGGCATTCAAGGCAACAGCAGTTAAGCTTAAAAGCATTTTAAAGGCCCACGGCTTCCACCCAAAGCTGGACGTAAAACAAAACTAACTCGCTTTGAAACCGGAAGGATGAAGGCTGTTATTCGTAGTTTCTATGATAGTTCAAGCTGCTGTCTAGTGCTCTTGTTCCTGGAAAGCTCCGCAAAGAGACCAAAGATTACTTAATTACGAAAGGGGCGTGAAACCCCCTTGTTGTGGGGTGGGAATGTGCATGCTTTAGCATACCAGAGGACCAGAAATTCTTACATTTCAATGACTGGGCCAGAATCCCTGTCCTCAGGCACTGCCATAGCTAACGAATGGGCCACTTCTGCCTCCCACCCCCATAGCCTGTATGTGCATTGCAGTAGATGGAGCAGGCCTTGTACACAGATTTCTGATGGTGATGACCATTATATAAGCTGTTTTTTAATTAAAAACAATTATTTGCTATTGTAGTTCTTCTGCTAACCAAAAAAACCCCCAACCCTAAAGGAAGGCACTATGGCAAAGCCTCATCAATTGCCAAATAGCCTGTATGAAAAGAGACCAAAGAAAGGGTAAGAGCAAAAACAATGAGCTGCTTAGGGAAGAATCTTGTAATGACTGCATGAACTTTAGTATAATGAGCAGCGCTAAAAAATACAAAGTATTATCCATTACATGTAAGAGTTGAAAAAACAAATGTCTCTACAGACAGTGACAAAGAACATTTTGTCATAGTCTGCTTTTGGATATGAAAGGCCACAAAAGGATTGCTAAAGGGGCTGTACAATTTACATCACTGATGGCGCAACTGACTCACAAACAGAATGAAAGGAATCTGCTCTCACCTCCAAGTAACTCCAACATACATAACCTTTACCAAAGTAAGTCTGTTTCTAACTGCACCGGTTTCATCAGAGAATTGCATGGCAACAATTCTGTTACTTAAGTAATGGGTTCAGATTCAGGTGAGTGAAAGATGCAAACAGAAGAAAGAAAATTCAGACACCTGGTGAGTAAAATGCCATAAGAGTGTGGGAGGGAGGACTAAATAACTGCATCATGGGTAAGTGGCACCTAAATAAAGTGTGCCTTACCTTTTTAAATGGTTCAATGTGCCCAGGAGCAGCAGGCAGACTTACAGTGCATTATAAATAAACTGCGTTAAGAACAACAGAATGTGAACATTAGTAAAGCAGGTGGTCTTGGGAATGTCTGAGGTGGCAGCTCATTGCTACATGGCACACTGAGCTTTAGAGCAACCTCAGGAACTATACTTTAAGCTAGCAATTCAGTTAGCAATAAGCAGCTCAATTTCTTTCCATAAAGTATAATAAGAAATTAGTTCATTAACTTACTTTCCCACAAGGAAGTACTACTGGTACTGAAGGGCTATTTTTGGAACAAAAGCCAGCTGCAGGTCAAATTAAAATAGAATGATTAGCAGTATTCTTTATATGATGCTATCAGTAATCTATACTGCTGTGTAATTAAGACCTTAAGACCTACCCAGGAAAAGAGCTCATTGACTGTTTTCAAATTAAGGCTGTATATTTTTTCCAGAAGGTGAAATAACTCATTTTAATGATTTGTAGAACACAAATTTGTCATAAGTGACCAAAGACCTATCAATCTACTATGGCCCAAACAATAAGGCTTGGGAACCAAATGAGCCATTCCTTGAATAGAGCAGCTTAAGCAAAGCTACATTTAAAACAATGCCAGGTTGGATCTGAGATCCTGCTGAAACTGAAGTTCAGGCAGATGCTGCTGTAATGAAGAGGAATGACAATTAGTCAGGGCTGAAGAATACAAAGTGCCTCTGGGCAAGTTTAGCAGAATAAATAAGGATCTCAAGAAGAAAGATGAAGTGGAAGAACACAGTGGGAACCCTCTCTCTGAAGCTTAAAGGTGCAGGTTGTAATGGAAAAAGGTATCAAATGCTGGAAGGTGTAAGGAAAACACAAAAGTGCAAGCTGACAGTATAAACTGACATTGAGGGACCTTAGAATTGGAAATTCTTCTGAGAACATTCCCCTTCTTTACCTGTTGTGCTTTGTGATTGAAAGCTTTTTAAGTTATAAGGGACCTTCCTAGGGGAAGCAGCTGTATCTTGTTACACCTAGCTTTTGAAACTCCACCAGTTTTGTATTAGCCTATATAAAAGTAGAGAGGTAACAAAATCTCTTGTAAGGCAGAAGGATGAGGGAGAAAAGAGAGAGAAGTAAGAGTTCTGCCTGGCTATTTTTCAAATGCCTGGTGGGATCATGCAGCTCTTTTTCAAGGTTGAGAATAGGGAACTTACAGACTCTACCAACGAAAAGAAGCTGTGGGCTGTCACATTCTGAGTTACATTGAGAAGTGACCACAAGCAGGGTGGTGCATCCCAGATAGGCAGGAAATAAGCCTGGGAAAACACTGAGGATGACCACCAGAAAATTAGTTACCAGTAACCAGAACTGGTAAATGCATTGTCCACATTGCTTCCACGTGGTATTTCACTCAGACGGTGTGGTTTCAGTGCTTTCCCACCAAAGCAATGCTTACAAGATGCATGATAAGTCACTAGCATGTGTCATACAGCTCAACCAATACCTCAACTGTAGAAGCTTAGAGAACTATCAAAGGGCTACCAGAAATGAGGAAGGAGAAAGAAGTTGTATGTACATAGGAGCAATAACTTTAAAGAATATCTGTGCCTGGTAACTTCTTCCTTCTTATTTGTATTGCAGGTAAATTCAACTTACTGCTTCACATCTATCTCCTCTGCTCCAATACTGACTTCACATCCTCCGGTTCTACAAGAGGCTGTCTTGGAATCTCTCAGAGGAATAACAAATGGATCATAGCCTTTGATGTATAAAGTACCTATTTTTTCTCATATTTACGTTGCCTGGTTCGGTTGCCTCAGTATAGTTTACAAACAGACGAGAGATTTAAGTGTTCTAAACTTAACCCTGGCAGACTACATTGTTACATTTTTCATCAACATCAAAAAAAGTTAAGTTGTGGTAGTCTCTGTCTCCCAGTGGATGCAATCCAGATAACAAATAAAAGTTTTAAAATGTAAGTTACTAGAACTCATTTGCCAGATCAGTTTACAGATTCTTCCTGTCCTCATCTGGTCTAAAATCTGGATTGCTACAAATTTCTTTAGTTTGTCATTTTTGTGCAAAGCATTCCTCTGATTTTGGATGAATATTGCTTTAGGTTGATTCTATTCTGACTAATAAAAGAGGAAATTCAAGAGACAGAAGCAATATTTGATACGCTCAAACCAACGGTTCAGCATGAGATGCAGAACTAAGTGTAGATCACTGCACTGGAAGTTACTGAAGCTATTGCATTACGCATAGCCATGTCCTTTGTCTTTTTTGTCTTTACCAAATTCTAATTCCTTATATATACACACACACAAATAATCTCGCCTGTAATTAACCATTCAGAATGGGTTGTATGCAAAGAGCACAACAGAATTGCACAAGAAATGCTGCACAACAGGAACACAGTGAAGTTGAATGGTTTGTGGGTCTGGGATAACCCTTTCCATGTGTAGCTGCCTGAATTAACCTGTATTCACAGGAAAGTTGCAAGGGTTATGAAAGCAGCAAAAGTCTGGGCATGAACTACTTGCACCCAGTAACCAACCTGAGAAGCTGACAGCATGCCACATCAGTGACCAGAACTGCTGCTGCCATCACAACTCCAAGGTCAGAAACCAGGGAAACTTTACCACCCTATCTGTATGTCCAGTAGATAGGGCAGCTCTGAACCCTAGCCTGTTAGGAAGATAGTGAGAGGTGGGGAGGACAGCACAAGAGATGACAAGATAGATCCTCCACCCAAACTACCTCAGAGAACCAAAATTCACAGGTACCTTGGTATGCTCCCAGTGCATATGTGGACCACGAGGTGTAGAACACCCAAGCCTTCTGGTCAGACACAGGGCAAGAAGTTAACAGGCAGTTGACACTAGCAGAGGCTGACACAAACTCAAAGCAGGAAGATGAGGGTACAAGTCTGAAAGAAACTGCTCAGGCTGTTACAGTAAATGACTTTATTTTTTAAAAAATGAAATAACCGTGAACATATTAACAGGCCTGCGGGTGGCACTACAGTACAGCTGGATATAAGGTAGATACATTTCTCCGTGTACCCGGACAATGAAATCCATTGCATCAATGCTGACATTAGTAAATTCTGAATACAGTTCTATCAAGCAGGAACATTTTACTTAAAATAGTTCTGGACAAAGTTGACACTGAAAGTTAACTTCTCCTTCACTTTGGAAAGGATAGATGTTTTCAATTAGCACTGGTATTGGGTGAACTATTGCCTGCAGTCACCAGTGCAGGGAGAGATGTACAACATCTCCACATGAGAACAGAGTTTATACTCCTTTTTACTTCTCATTCTGAGGAAGCAAAGTGGCATAGGGAGGGCGGGAAAGATGGGGGAGGAATATGGGCAAGGGAGGTGGGGTGTCGTTTTCTATCCACTCTCCTTTGGCTGGTTTTGTGCTATTTTGGACTGCTTTCTAAAAATCAGTTCTTGATTTTATTGTAAGGAAGACTAAATGTAACGCGCCTTTCCTTAAAAATCCAGGAACAGTGTGGTACTTTAAAAATACTAAAAATATCTACTTTCATGAAATATTAACTGTTTCACTACAAACCTAGTTTTTCACTAAATACACAATTCTCTTATTTCTGGAGTCTCATGGGAAAAAAAAGTGGGTTCTCCCTTTATTTCTGCAACTCTACAGTGTACAGAGAAACGGCTACAAGAAGGGGAGTGCAGAGAATAATTTTATTCTTTTCCTTGGCCTGTATCTCACATGGGAAGATTGCTTAAATTTCTGCAGTTGGGCTACTGTTGGTCACACTCCTTCAGCAGTTATCAACTAAGTCTGCAGTAGGACAACCCACCTCCAGCACACTTCTTCTAACTTTGTGGAGTCTAACTAGGCATGAGGAAAAAAACCATCCACACTCTTTATACCATTTCTAACCATAATATGCACCAAGTGGTTTCCATGTTCTTCCAATTTGCAAAAGGCCACAGAAAGGGACATGGCACCTTTCACTAGAATCTGGAATTCTGCAAGTAATAGTGCAACCTTCCATTAGACCTTGAGCGTTGAGGCAGCGTAGAAAACGGTGGCTGAAGAGTGTGTGTAATTCTGACCACACCAGCTCTTGGTGAGAAGCCCCTGCACCTGCGGAGGCAGTCATGTGCAGTCCCTGTATGTACTGTGAGCAAAAGGCTTAGTTCACAGGGCATTTGGAATTAGAAATTCCTACGATCTAGCTAGCTTGGATTCATGAGCTTTCAGTGTGCCAACAGCATCCTTCACTGCATGGTAGATAATGTTCTTCACCTGTAACAGGAAAGAAAAAAAATCCGTATCTACAGAGTAACAAGGACAGACTCATATATCCACAATCAACTTGGACAGCTGAAGCCATAAGAGTTAGCAAGAAAATTCAAAGTATATACTATCACTGCTTCAGGATATTAACAGCACAAATTTAACTGTCACAGACAGCAAGTATTTTACACAACTGCACTGATATTAACAAAAAATTTTCTGATTATTCAGCAACATACATTTACTCACGTGATTTTCAAGTCTCTCACTATGAAGTCACACCTAAGAGTTTATTTGAAAAAGTCCTTGTGATCCATGTCACTCAGATTCACAAGAATCAAACCCCAAAGGAGCAAATAAACAGTATATTTTAACTCTATGTAAATTAAGATGATGCAACAAATCATTCCGTTGTCTTTGTATGGAGGCTAGAAATGTTTGTAATTTGTGCATCTTTCAGAAAGATAAGGTGAAAAATCTCTAGTAATCCCAGCAACCTGTTCCATGCTTCGCTATTGAACAACCACAGCTCTATCTTTCCCACTTTTCAGAAACTGAATTCAGTTTCTTGGTACTTAATGGAACAGCTTCAAGCCCAAGTGAGCAGCTTCATTGTATTCGCTCAACCAACTGTCAAGCACCATCATTTTTTCCTGATGTACATACGGTCTCAGTCTTTTCTTGAATTTATGTGACAGTTACTGTTTGGGGTTTTTTAAACTATATAAATACAGAGACAGATGTGTATAAAAGTACTATTACAATATAAATTAAAAATGCCAAAGGAAAGCCATAAAGCTTGGGTGAGGCACAACCACAGCCAACAGTATCCCTGTTCACAGGAGTACCAAGTCCCACTTTGCCAGCAGTTACTCTTTTTTTAAACAATAACCATTAGTAATTCCCAAACTTTTCATTGACAGAAACACTTCCACATCTGCATAGCTACAGCTGAAGAGGTGCAGTGTTAGAAGCTGGATCCCCTCAGTGACAGCTGATCCTACTTCTGCTTTTCTTTAAAATCCTGTGCAAATCCATATAGCAATTTATAGCATTTTTTCAGTGAATTGTTTGGAATAATTAACATGATTCTTGGGTGACATGCTGGAGAACGGCTGTATACTGAGTACTCACATTTGCAAGAACAGCAAGTCTGCAGATCTCCACCATCCTTCATTTTACACGCATGAGATTACCAATACACAAAAAATGCTGACACCAGAATTTGCAAACTAAACAGATCCTAATTCTTCAGAAGCATACACAGGCAAAATACAAAAATGTCTGCCCTGGTCTTGTCTCTGTAGAGCTTACTGTCTTACACACAATGTACTGCTTCAGTGCATAATATGTTCTGTGCATAATTATTTGTTTAAGCAGTCACACTTCTTCAAACCAAAACACATATGATTTTCCCATTTGGGAATCAGAAACAGTAATGTTGGAAGAGATCTTTATGATCATTGAATTCAACCATAAACCTAACACTGCCAAGTCCACCAAACCATATCCATAATTTAAATAAGCAAACCTTTGCTTTCAGAGCAGTTTTTCTTTAGGCAATAGAGAGACAAATACCAAGTCAAATAACCATCTCTCTTCAAAATAAGCACACTTCCTGGTCATTCAGGATCTGCCATTTAAAAACTTGTTCATGCTGACACGTGCTAGCACAAGGGGGAAAGTTCTCTGGAAATCCAAACGCTTTACTCACTTTTGTTTATGTAACACCGTAGACACTGATGCCTTTATTAGTTTTTAAATACTTATTAAATGAGAACCTCCAAAGTTAAAGAAAGTTGCTACTTTTTCTTGTATCACTGGCCACACGTTTCTAGTACTGAACAAAGCTGTCAGAACACAGGACATATTTAGTGACACTGTCGTAAAATCGTTACCTGCAGTTTATCCTCATGGTTTGTATGAGTATTAGACAGGTGCCTGAACTCCTGGGTCAGACGGAAGCAGTGCTTCACATGTTCTGGAGATACAAAATCTTCTGCCACTTTAATGCAGCTGTACAAATTATGGACCTAAAAAAATATCCAGATCACATGATCGATACATCACGATTGAATGAACCATAAAACCCCCCTCCTTCCCTCTGCCAGCCCCCTCCTCCCCCAAACCAAACCAAAACCCAAACCCCACTACCACTTAGATTCTTCTACATTTACTTGTCAGAAACAGGAACTGAAGCCTATTTGATCTCACACAGAACTGTGTTGAATAGTAAAACCAGAACAAAATACATGACATCTCTCACATGGTCCCTATTCTCCCACATACCCCAGTGTTCCCTAAAACAAGCTCTCTGCTGTTCTCCACACTTTTTGGAATTCTGTTCCCTTGACTGAAGTTTCAACTACACAGAAGTGTTTTACCACCATTCACCCTACTTTCTTCATGTTATTTTTTTTTATTCTATCACAATACTGTACACATAATTCAGGTATTTTAAAAAATTTTACTAATATAATTACTAAAATCCAGTTAAAATAGTTCCTGTAAGAACTGCATACATAGAAAAGGAACCTAAGTCAGCTGCATTATCTAATAGTTATTTTAAAGTCACAGGTCTGCTATGCCTCAAATTAAATTCTATTTGTCAAATGTCCTAAAGGTGGCATACTGACCTGATGGGGAGCACCTGCAGGAATGAATACAGCGTCTCCAAGGAACTGCACTATTGCCCAGCCCTGTACACCATACTCATCATAGAGTCGCTTGCGTAAGGTCTGGTCCAAGTACCAACTTTGGTCATGAATGGGGTCATGATCTGGGGGGTTTTCTTGGCCTTGTTCTTCTCCAACCTAGGGCCAAGATATGGGGTGGGGGTGGGAGGGAAACCATGACACAGCACCTTGACATTGCTGGCTCACAAAAAGCTCTGTACCAAAAAACATAACAAACAAACTATTTCAAGATAGGACACTACTTTCCTTAAGTTCATTTAGGTCTTAACTAGCAACATGTGCATTAGTATGAAGATTCTAGACCAAGCTAAAAACTAGGGAATGTAATAACTATTAATGGTCTCAAAGACATCATTAGAATAGCTATGCATTTGATGTTGATAGCAATTGGTATTATTCAGCTGTTGTAAGCAAGCTAGTCAAGGGATCCTGTCAGCCCAAGCCTCCTTTGTAATTGACATACCTTCCGGAGAAGTTCCCGTATCTTTTCAGCATCCTTGGCAGCATAGATATGCCACAATGCTCCGGGTTTCTCTCTTCCTTCATGGATTCGCTGCTTTGTTACATCGTCAGCGTCTCCCTCATCAATTGTTTTCAGAACCTCTGAAAGGAATCCACATTAAAGAGATATGATTACAATGCTTCTGATTTCTGACATACAGAAGAGGAAAGAATATTTTGAGCCACTATATCCAGTCACACTACTGCTGCAACTGGCGCATCGTACAGTGCCCCTTCTAAGCACATCAAGCTTCCTCTTAACAAAATTCAGGAAAAGTATCCATTGACAATTAATCAAAAAGCTTAATCATGAATTCAAACTGAACTAATTGCAACTATTCAAATACAAGAATCTTCTTCCTTTCTTCAGGGAAATACCTAATTTCTAGCAAAATTCTGCTGTGTCCAGGGTTGGAAACCAATGAAGCATTACTGCACCTTTAAATATGTTCTGCAGTTGTAGCAAACTGCCTTGTATATTCGTATTCTATATCATAGGTACGACAAACTTAAATGATAAAAGGTACAGTCTGCTTTCTCTCACACATAACTAATTTTTAACAGACAGAAAACAGCTTTCCTCAAACATTACCATCATCATGGGTCCCTTCCCCAATGGGAATCCCAACGTACACCATGACATTAACAGCATCAGACACATCCAAGTGTAGGTTTGTGGTACCAACTCGTCTGTCTTCTGCAGTAATTAAGCCTATAACAGAGTGTAAAACAAAATCAAATTCTATTTAAGCTCATACAGAAATATAACCTGGCTTTAAGATCTTTCTAGAATGCTAACTTTAGACAGCAGTAAGAGCAGAAACCAAAATCAAAGGGCACCTAAAGTAGTTATAGTCATGTCACATGTGGCTTAAGTAAAAAGTTTACTGATAATTAGTATTTTTATTTTGCAGGAAACAGGAGTAGCAAATGTAGTTCACCCAAGCCATAAGAAAAGCATTTTCAAAACAAAGCCTGAATTTGTACTTTACGATTTTGTCTCTGTGAGGGTCATTCATGAAGTCTGTAGTAGTGGCTCATAGCTTTCATAACACAAAGTTAGTAGGCATTCTTTGGCACTGTTTTCCTTTGCTTGGAAATACACGAGAAACTCCAATTGCTTTAAGTGTCATCAGCATCATACTGCATGCAGCAAGTCACTAGACTGCTTTAAGCATAAACCTTCATCAGGTTATTTTCTCATACTCGACTGTAAAATCCATATGATCAGTTGAATTCACAGCACTTACTGTCCAATTCATCATTAACAATTCAGATGGAAACTACGGAAAAACAGCTGCAGACTCTCAAATGCTTGTACCTTTATACATTGAATAATCTTACACCTCTCAAGTGGTTATAAACAACCAAGAAAGATTTCAAATGTTTACTGCTTAATTCTTTCACCTTTTCATCTGGCCATTTAACAGCTCTCTCTTTTTACTTTACCATCTCCTCTAGAATGTAACATGGGGAAAAAAATTAGAAAAAATCTTTGTATCAACACACAAGAACTTGATTATGACCACAAGATTTTTGGTTATGATTTATGATCACCACTGTATTCATCTCTTTTCTATTTAAAAGACAAGCTTCTGGGGACAGGAACTCGACTCACTGTACAGTACCCACCACAACCAACCAGAAACAGTAGCTTATTTAGCCAGTCTGTCTAAACATGAACTTTAAGAAAGCACAACTGAAATACAAACACGGGTAAACATAATTTATGGGTTGAAAAAACAAGCCAGACAAATTCACAAAAGATAGGTTAGTTATTGACCTCAAGTAATGACCCTTATAACCTCCACCTCAAAAATATGCTTTGCCAGATGCAGCAGGATGTAATTAAAGAAGTGTCATTCCTTAATTATTTGCTAGTGGTGTCACACAGAGTATGCTAGAAGTACAAATACAACATCAGTGGTAGGTCTTACGCGAAACAGTTCATGTATTTATATATAAAAATTGTTCAGTATTTAAGGGTCCTTTACACACAAAGCCTGTTGAAGGGAATAAGATTTCTTCACATTTTATTTCTGTAAACAGTCCTTTTGTTAGGTAATTGAATATCACTTTAAGAACCAAGCTTCAGCCACAATTTTTATATCTTATTGCTTTAAAATGCTAAGCACATGAAACGCACTACCTCACTATTGAGAACTTTTTTCCATCCCATACTCAGAAAACAAAGCTATATAATTACAACCAAAATACATTTAATACACTAGAAAAGTTACTCTTATTCAACACAGATAGAATTGCTGGTTTTATGTCTAGGTCCACCCTTTATTTTCTCTGTAAAGCAGCTAAGAGCAAAATGATACAAAACTGTTTCTGAAGACAGACCTAGCTAAATTTTTCTTTTAACCTGGAAGTAAACAAAGTGTAATACTTTTTCTCTTTGGACCAAGACCTATACATCTAAGAAGGATGAAGTAGTAAATGGTTACATTCTATGCAAAAAATTCAACAAAATGCAGCTACTCCTTCCATTGCTAGCAACTAGCAAACCACAGTCAAGTTAGGCATGACTGATACCTTGCGTCTTGCCACACTCCTGTATATTCCTCAATTACATTATAAGCCACTTGGTGTACAGCCTTCTTCACTCAACTTACAGGTCAAGTAATACATAAACCAAAACACCAAACACTGTTAAATACTGAATAAGCGAAATTTGCCTAAGTTCACACCCCCCTATTTTTTTAACTTTTATTTGTGATGTCATACTGCTAAACCCCCCCAAAATAACTCCACAAATGCTTCCTCAGAACTGCAAAAGCTTTAATGAACTGAGGCGAGTTGTTAGTGTAGATATATCAATTGGAATGCAAAAACCTTACAAAACCCTGCAACCCTGCCTCATCAATATTCTAAGAGAACTATGGAAGTTACATTAGGGTAAATTTGCTACCACATAATTGCCTTGCAAGATGGCTGCAACTATTTCCTTATCATTTGACATCTTTCAGTATATACAAAGAGCAACCACTTTAAATGTTATTTATCTTACCCTAAGGTTGCAAAAGTATGTTCTTCCAAATCAATCTCCTGGAACTTTAACAATACTTTCTTTTAAAAGTCTCCAAAACCTGCTTTTGACTGTGACCTCAAAGACCATACATTCAGAACTAAAATAATTCAAGTTGATATTAATTATTAATATATCCTCTACACTCTGCTACATTAACAATCAGTTGAAAGTTTAACGCTTCACAGCCACATGCAGGGCATGTGTTCAGACAGAAGTTTCCTCCATTTGTATGCTATTTACCTACTATATAATTATAGTCTTAAGAAGACAAAACTCAGGTAGCTGAACATGGGGAGAGTTTTTTCTTGCATGCTGTCTGTGGTCTGTGTTGTTAGACATGGATTAAAAAAATTACAGCCCTGGTCAGAAATGTGAACACACAGATGGAAGTGCCCAGAAGCCAACTAATTTTCACCTTATGTGTATCAATTTATGTCAAAATAAATTAATTTCTCCTTGAACCCTGTAGTTTACAAACTTATCATATGCACATCTATTGGAAACCACGAGGCAAAAAAGGGCACATCTGACAGAGAGGACTAGCAGAGCAATCGATCACAGGACCAATTAAAAAACCAAAATAAAAATGACAGTGTGCTCTAGAATAGGCACTGAGTTCTGATTAATGCCACAGCCTTGTACATGCCCTAAGTATAATAAAGAGACAAAAATCAACATCTACAGAACTATTTTCACATACCATAGGCATTGTACATTTTGGGACCCAAGTCAGGACGGACAAAGTAGCTTGGTAGCCTAGAAGCCAAATTAAGTCTGCCATCCCTCTTGGTATATTCAGGAAGAGGAAGGTTTTCCATCAAGTCCTCAAACCTAGAAAGCAAAAAGAGAACAAAGGCATGTTTTCCTCCTACTTTGCCTACAGCAGCTCTGTACATACTGATACTAATGTTTTATTACCTTGTAGGCATCATATCTCTAAAGTCCTCCCCCGGAGGCCAGTCCTTTAACTTTAGTACCATTGGTTGACCATCCTCTGACCGTAGCCGTTCTGCAAGAAACAAATTAAGACTTCTTCATGTAGTATCTTTTTTACTAAGCCCACTGCCTTCTTTAAGCACTAAGTCTATTGTACCAACACCTCTCATATTGCAGCAAAATCAATCTTGTTTTTTCTTTGGGCTTCCAAGCATTATGATAATATGACTTGAATAAGTTTAACAATTATATAAATATATACATACATGCATACATATAATCACTACCTACAGTAAAAATTTAACAGATCTTGCACAGCTGCTAAGTTTTACAATAGGTTTTATTCACCTCTGAAAACAAGCTTTTCCAATGCATTCTACCTTACTACTTTTACCAAACTCTAAAGGAGTTTTATCTCTCGTTTCAAGAGTGGCACTTCCGTAAAATGAAAGTTACTGTTTCATGCTCTGAAATCAACCCTAATCTCAGTATAAAGCAAGAAACCATGGTACGACACTCAAAAAAGCTACACGGTGGACAGCTAATGAGAAAGCCTTTAGTTTTTTCAATTCTTTTTTGCTGGAGGCACTCTAATTAGCAGGGTGCTGAATTCAAACATTTATTCTTCACTTCAAGAGTAGAACGTGAGTCCTGATTGGTCACAGAGAAAGCTAGTCGCACAGAAAGATGACATTACATATGCAACAGTGGATGTACAATACGACAGCACTGAGTACACCAACTGCTGGTTTGCCTCAGATGTTAATAATGGCTGAGAGTGTATGGGGAATTGGTATGTGGAACAGCCTAGAAGGCTCAGCATAACATTCTGAGAGAAACAAAGTTCACTCTTCACCAGATCCTTCACAACTCTACATGAAGCCATCAGTTGAAAAATGGGGTGTACTGAGTGCAGTCTGACACCTTCTATCCCTCCTTCCCCAGAAAGTAATATCTTGCATTAATTACTACTTTACCAAGGACTGTCAGCCAAACAAAAAGCAACTGATCTTACCTAAACCTAGCAGAGCTGTTCACAGCACCAAAAGAGAAAGCGTATCTAAGAAACTAGGACTTGGAGACCTGTGACTCACATCTGTGTTATACATCAACAGGCTACATAAGACAGCCTTAGTCTGCAATATATTATTTTATTGAACTTAAAAGGAATTAAGAACTGCAGATATGCAAACCAAACCTGATTTAAACAAAACGAATTTTGATGAACTATGGATTTTAGGTAGAATTTAGACTTGAATTTAAAGCTGTTTCAGAACTTCCTGTAGTCAAGATTTTGAGCTCATCAAGGATCTTTGTTCCAAACATGGAGAAGAAACTGAAAGGAAAGTTATTCAGAAAGGACAGAGTAAAGAGCTATCTGGAAGAAAACAAATGGATCTGACAAATCACACAAAATCAGACAAAGTCCAGAAAACATCTCATTAGCAAAGAAAAGCAGGTTTAAGAAGGCTCAAAACAAAAACACCTGCTAGAAGACCACTTAGAACCCAAAGATATTGAAAGCAAACAGCACAAGATTAAAACTAAAATATTATATAGAATAATTAATGGATTATCTCAATACCACCTCCGAATCCAGTGGCTGTTCTACACCTCTTCAATAACTTTACGCAAGTGTGTGGGAACCAGCCACATATTTGAGAAACCTCAAACTTATGTAATGTAGAGAAGTCAGTGTCATTATATAATTGGCAAAGTTTTCATATAAATTAAGTCTGTGAAATCTCTGGACTAGTAGCAGATAATGCTCCTCAAAACTGAGGATTGCACATGGCTGAAAAACACTAAATAAAAAGTTTTTAAAAGAAACCAGCAAAAGTGATCATGTTTCCAACCAAGATCACTAACACTTCTCATATCAAGTATGGAAATAGTATTGTCTAAATGAAACACAGCAACCAATTTTGTTGAAAGGAGCATCATCTCTCTGGAGACAAACAACAAATGACATTTCTCAAAGATAACTTGACCCATACAAATATACTATTTTCATGAAGGACCCTAGCACAACAGTAGAGTTTGTTGAATTTTCACAATTACCATGAACACACAGAAAGACCAGCCCATTAGTTTCTTCTAGGCCATTTATTTCTCAGAAAAAATGGAAACAGGATGAAATTTAACAGTACAAAAAAAGTAAGACTCTGTACTTGGAATCATATGAAAACATGTCAAAAGTTGAGAGCTCTTTTATTGAAAAATTACTAAGGAAGGGAATATTCTTGATCTACAAACCTATCATTTTGTTTGCCATGAACAAACATTCTATTAAGTCACCATTTCTGCCATGTGCACAAGCAATAAATACAGAGAACGCTTTATTCACAACACTGAAATCAGCAACATTGCAATGAACCATTACAACTCTTAACATCTGTAAATATAAACCCACTCTGATCTAGGTATATACAATCTAAAATAGAGAACTCCTTTTCAGAAGCTCTTTAATCTGAACAGTTATATCCCCAGGAATTTTAACTGGTTAGCTTCCACATCGATACTTGACAGAAGGTTTTCTTGAAAAACTGCTCAAGCATTAAGTAATGTGTTATCACATGAGATACACATACAGCATTGCTATTTATAGTACATATACACTTGTGCTTGTACTTATACATGATCTACTGCAAAATAATATTCAATGTCAAGTTTACTTAGTTGATGAATTCCACCAAGTCTGTGAAATTAGTCACCAGTTACCATTACTAAGACAATAATTTGGCTACCCTTACTCCTTCCAACCTCAATTTTTATTGTAAAACTAAAGGGAACCTGCAGACCTAAAACAGACTGAAGCTTTCGGTGCTGAAACTCAAAGTAAAAAAAAAAAAAAAACAACAAAAACCCACCAAAATAAAAAAGTAGTTTCCCATTAAGTTGATCATCTTTTGACACATGAAAGTACCAAACACCAACACACTATAGTACAGATGAAGTTTACTTGGGCAGCCCTGCCCTAATCTTCACCAATAAAGTATTATCTAGGGTGTGCTACATGTGAGGAGCAATTGCTTTTTTTGGATGACACTAATAGATATTTGGATTTTGTTATTTTTTAAGAAAATAGGTGGAAAAGGAGGAGTTGGAGGTAGTAAGACAGACTACTCAGTTAAACTAGTCAGTCACAGGTATTACTTACTAGGTATTATCTCAAAGCCATCCCAGAAGTCACGCACTTTCACGTCTGAAATTATGGCACAGTTCCTGCAGTTCACCAAATCTACATCTTGATCTCCAAATTCCAGGCTGAAAGCTTCTGGTTTCCAAAGCTCTGACTTCAACTTCTTATGGACACCAGATACCAGCACGGGCTGAGAATACAAAGATGAATGCTTACTCCACCATAACCAAATTTCTTACACATGCAGCCAAACTTTAAGAGCTGAGACTCCTGGCTACCATTATACAGAAGATACGAGAAATCTATTTCCATCTATGTTTGGGTTTTGTGCAACAAACAAATAACCAGAGTCAAAGGAAACTTCAGTTCCAGGCCATGTGCAGCTGCCTTAGAAGGGGTACTGTATTAGACTTACAAGCTTTAAGGCAAGCATACTGGGTCTACGCAGCAAGGTGCTGGCAGCAGAAGTGGGCTTCCTGAGATGAGGCTGGGAGCTCCTCATGGCTGGACCCAGATGGTTTCACCTGGCCCCAACAGCCCCATCGCTGGTCAAAGCTCAGCCCATAACTGACACTGGTAGCACCTCTGTGACAATAGGAAAGGGTAAAAAATGCTCTGCACCTGCTGGGGGAAGGATCTGAAACAACACTGCAGACACCCAGGTCAGTGAAGGAGGAGAGGGAAGAGGTGCCTGCAGCTTGTGGAGGAGACCATTGGGAAAGCAGGTTGCCCCACTGCAGCCTGTGGAGGATCATGGTGGAGTAGATATCCACTGCAGCCCATGGAGGACCCCACACTGCAGCAAAAGGAGATGCCCTCAAGCAAGCTGCTGCCCATGGACGGCCCACACTGGAGCAGGCTTAGTAGGAGCTGCAGCTTTAAGAGAGAAGCCCATGCAGGAGCAAGTTTTCTGGCAGAAACTGGGGCCTATTAGGGACCCACACTGGAACAGTCTGTTCCTGAAAGACTGCAGCACATGGAGAGGTCCAATGCTTGAGCAGTTCATGAAGGATGAAGGAAGGACTCCACACTGGAGCAGGGCAAAAGTATGAGGAGGAAGGAGCAAGCAGAGGTGAAGTGTTATGAACTGACCACAAGCCCCATTGCTGTCCATCCTCCCTGTGCTTCTCCGAGGGGGCAGAAGTGGGTAGAAGAGTCAGGGACAAAAGAAGAAAGAGGGGTGGCTGGGTGTAGGGTATTTTTAGCTTTGTCTTTGTTCCCCACCATCCTACCCTATTTTTAACTGGCAATAAATTAAATTATTTTCTCACAAGTTGGATCTGTTCTGCCTGTGACAGCAATCACTAAGTGATCTCCCTGTCTTCATCTCAACACACAAAGGTTTACACCTCATTTTCTCCCCCATCCTGTTGAGAAGATAAGAGAGCAGCTGGGAAGGGATCTATCAGCCAGCACAATCCACCTGTGGAAGTACACTGGGTGTTGAGTCCTGCCACCTCTTCTTTTTATGCACAAATGCAACTACCACTAGAAACAGCATTTGTAGAAAAACCTTCTCATATGAAATTTTCTTACTCTGATAGGAGTTTTTTAAACAATTTCACGCTTTCTTTATGTATAAACATGGGTCATCATTAATTCTCTAGGACAAAGCCAAGTAGCAAAAAAGTGGCTGTTCACTCAGCAAACAGTGTTTTAAGATGTTTAGGCTAACAGTGTATATATATATATTCCACACCATGATTTGAGTGGCCTCTTCCCCCTAATGCTCAAGGCATTTGCTAAACTAACAATACTAGGAAAAGGTATACCAATCTTCCCAACACTGGCCAAGACCTTGGTCAGTTCCTGTAACCCTGCAATCTCTAGAGAGAGTTACAAGACTTGAGAGAAAAGGAAGAGTGTATGAACTCGCACATGGACTAGGCCATGTAAAGAATTCTAAGGTTAGGAACTGCTACTTATGTTCAAATGTCAATGAAAGCTGTGTCCTATACATTAACAATGACCTGAAGGTAGATCTTGGCTTCATTCATATGAGTAGTTCAGTACAACCATGAGCACAGATGCCCCTAGACAGTCTAGTACTATCAGCAAATTAGGCAAAGATTACCTATAGAGCAATAGATGAGCAACTTGAAAGTTATGTTGTTTGAAAACACTGCAGTAACTATCCGCTGCTTCATCTGGATTGCCCAATGGCCTTTAACAGGACTACTACTCACTTTAGTCGCTAAGTGAGGACAAGCTACTCGTTCAAAAATGAATGGATGAAAACCCACAACTTTGAGGATAACAAAAATAGCCTTGGCTTTCAAATGCAACACAACATAGCCCTTAAGTTCTAAAAGGCAGCAATGAAACCTCACCTCTAGAAGAGCGAGATTTAAGAGAACAAGAAGGGGTTGTTACTGTAGTCCTGTCAACTTCAGGTAAAAAAGGCAAAAAGCTTCCACAGACCCACAGAAACATTTAAGTTGGAAGAGAACACCCACACACTAGTGTTTTCTTTGTGTTTATGTTGAACTTCCCAGGTCTTAGTTTGTGCCTGTTCCCTCTTGTAGTCTGGCAAGGGGTATGTACAGGCTGTTCAGGAATGATAGTTCAGGTATGACAGGCCAGGAAGGCAAGGAGGGAGCACTGCCATTTATGTGAGGGAGCAGCTGAAATGCATGACATGTCATGCAAGTGTCTGTTGGCACTGCTCCCTCTTTTTCATTTTCTCTCATCAGGTATTTATACACATTGATATGATTTCCTCCCCACACTCTCCTGAGCCTTCTCTTCTCCAGGCTGAACACTCTCCCAGCCTCTCTTCATATGAAAGATGCTTCAGTCCCTTAATCATCTTTGTGGCCCTTCGTTGGACTTTAAGTCCTTGTCTTTCTTGTACTAGGGAGCCCACAGCTGGACGCAGTACTCCAGGTGTGGCATCCTCCCAGTGTCAAGAAAGCGGAGGAGGATCACTTCCCCTGACATAGTGACAATGTTCTTCCTAATACTGCTGCCCTTCTTTGTTGAGAGGACACAGTTCACGGCCACCTCCTGCGTCTGCTCCTACAGCTTCATGCATTCCATCTGCTCTCTCACATAAACAGCAGTGCTCCCTCCTCACTGTCCCAGCCTGTCATACCTGAACCATCCTTCTTGAACAACCTCTATGTATCTCTTGCTACAGTTGTATCACTACAGTACAGTAGCTGTGTATCTCTAACTACAGTTGCACAAGCCATCCCACTTCTCAATCATATTGGTGAGATTGTGGCTGTGCAAATGTACACTAATTCACAGAATCACAGAATCCTAAGGGTTGGAACGGACCTCAAAAGATCATCTAGTCCAACCCCCCTGCAAGAGCAGGGTAACCTAGAGTACATCACACACGAACTTGTCCATTCCTCCTGTTTGCTCCTTGTATTGCATGCATTAGTGTGCAGGCACTTCAGAAAGACACCTAGTCATGCTGATTTCCAAGAAACATTACAAGAACTTTCCTCATAATGCTGTTCTGTACACAGTTCCTTACTTACTGTGCACACGCTTGAGGTGGAGATCTTTCATCTCTGTTTTCTTGTGTATAGAGATATCTCACATTCATGCTGCTTGCTTGTCAACCCAATCAACTAATTACTGTCTTGATCACTGGTCATACTCTCCCTCCGTTATTGTTCCTGACTTATAGCTCTCCTAATCACGCTGGACAGCCTGTTGGCTAAAATACTCTGATGGATCCCATCTCCTTCATGCAGACCTCAATCCCCAAAGAGGTTCCCAAAATCCCTGTTGCTGAAACTAGCTGCACAAAGAACGGTTGGCATGCAGGACTGGCCAACCCCTTCCACCTATTCACTGCCAGGATTAAGAAAACCACCTGGGCTCCATGATCATTTCTCCCAGAGCCACACAGTCATTCTTGATACTATGCAGGTACTGGACTGGTACTATTGTTCATGCCAATATGGAACAGCAGCAGAGGATAAACATCTGAGGGACAGACAAGCTCTGGCAGTCTTTTCACTATGGCCCATGGTAAGGGCCTGATAAGCAGCAAACCTCCTCAAGATCACAAAGCAAGACACACCGATCCTAAGTTTAAATATATTCCTTGATCCCAGCAGGAACTGTAACATTCAGGCAATGGAGATGTTTTAACCATATTCTACAAAAACCTAAGATCATGGATGAGGAGTAAAATAACAGTACCTTACACAGGAGGGACAGAAACTGCTGCCAGGTAGACATTAAGGCTAACAGATAGATTAGTCTTCAGCCCAAGAAAATAATGACAAATTTTGATCCCTGCTGTATGTACTCAACCCATTGAACATAAGGGGGGAAAAAAAACCAAAATACTTAACCTAGTAGGACCCTTTCAGCTACTAAGCAGAGAATTTCTCATGGAAGAAAAGTGTTATCTCTAAGTGAAAACACAGCTAAGATTGCAAGACAAAAGAATAGCAGGCTTGGTTGGCAGACATTTCCTGCCAAATCTCCTCTCAGACTACAGGGAGAAGATAGTCTGCTGCTATACCAGGGGTCCTCTGAGTGATAATGTCATCCAAAAGCATCAATAGCCTATCTTGGGGTGAAGCCTAAAATAGAGTCAAAATAGTACATGAGCATGACAGTTGTAGCCAGAGCCTTCAAGTATGCAACAACTTGGAAGGCAATGCACACTGCAAGCTACACAT
The DNA here is from genome assembly GCF_012275295.1 of Melopsittacus undulatus. Taxonomy (NCBI): domain Eukaryota; kingdom Metazoa; phylum Chordata; class Aves; order Psittaciformes; family Psittaculidae; genus Melopsittacus; species Melopsittacus undulatus. Next base: position 11,867,079 of record NC_047536.1, read on the forward strand.
CTGACAGTTGATTGGTAATCTCATCTCTGGACTCCACAAGCAGTCTCTCAGGATTCTTTAATGGACAAAAACCTCAAAGTCACATGCAGCAACTTGCACATGGTGATTAACCAGCCTCATCTGCAGAGAAACAGATAACCATGTCTTTTTTCAGTATGACCACAAGATTTAGGATTCTCCTCAGAGACATGACTATTTGCTGATAAAGAGGGTAGAGAAAATTATCAGAGTACGCTGAACAGAAACTAAGGAGCTCTTTGCTAAATCAGGCAGATGACTTACAGGACAGCACTGCAAAAGAATGACGTGAAATCCTTTGTAAACCAAAGCAATATGCAACAGGGTTTTTTAAAAAAGAGGGGGTGGAAGGGGAAGCCAGGAGAGAGGGAAAAAAATAATTAAAAAAATGAAAAAAGAAAAAAGAGAAGACACCTTTGTGTACTGCAAAAATCTCAGGTTACCACTGCATCAGGGGAAAGCAGCAATGCCAGCACTGAGCTAAGTTTTTCAGCTTAGTGTTGAGAATCAAGAGTGTGCTGCACAGTAGCCTCTTCCACCTATTAGGAGCTGGCTAGGGCAGTCAGATAAAGAAACCAGTAATTCTGTGGTTGATGGTGCCACAGTCCTTTCTGCAGTTCTCATGGCTACATCCTACTTATGCTTGTGCCCAGGGGACCCAAAGAACGTTCGGTTCCAAAGGACACGCTAACTTAATTGAAAAGTAATCTGCTTCTGGCAGGAATGGATTTTGAGTGCCAAAACAGAAACATGCAGCCTGATCAGTTCCTCCACCACAGCTCAGCAGTCCACAACCACAAATAAGTACAAGTGAGTGCCAACAATATTAGCATAACAACAGAAGAGCCAACAAAGGACTTGCTCCAGAAAACAGGATGTTAACTGTTTAGCACCAATGATCTCAATTCTTAATAGTCAGTGAAGGTAATGACATCAGTGGTAGCCAAAGAACCAAGTGCCAAGAACAGAGCTTGACCTAATGGGCATCATATTCTATCAGAGATATGGCTGAGATTCAGCTTGTCTGACCAGACCTTTCTAGAGAAACCTAAGCTGTAGCACTACATACTGAAATCTGAAAAAGTGATGATGCTGGCAGAAGGTCTAAGGTCCAGTCTCTTGACCGAAAGCCTAACGAGCTGATGACTCCTCAGACAATCCAGAGGAGTGCTCAATACATGAAATGCTGAGTTCAAAATAATGCTTGGGTTCATATAGACTGTAGGCTTAGGATGAGACAGGGCATCAAGTACACTCAAAATTTCAGCAGAAATTACTAGATACAGCACTTTTATTCTTGTACATGCTGCAGCTGGAAGCTGTACCTTCCCCTCAGGCTATAAAGCATCAAGTATGGGGTAGATACTAGGATCATGCAGGAAAGCACAGTGGATTTGTTACTGTGCTGCAGTAGAACAGGTTCAGCACAAACCTTATCAGAAACAAAAAGGCTGTCACAGCAAACACCCTCATACTGGCAAGCTGAGAAAAACCTCACTGGGCAAGAGCACACGGGCTTGAGTCAGTAAAGCATGGAGTGGACAGGGCTGCTGAGTCCTGTTTACAGTGCTGCAGTCAAAATCTTCATCATAATCACTCAAGAGCAATTAGCCAAAGTTTGAATGGAGTTGTCAATAACCAAGGTACAGGTTAAAATTTATATAAGCAGTAAGAGTTGGCTATCATCACCCACCTGGCCTTGTTTCCAGCACTCCCTGAAGATCTTCCAGTTGTTTTTGTTACTAGGATCATGAAGGCAAAGGAGTCTACCATCACACAGCCAAGAGTGGGAAGTGTGTGGATCCAGCACATTTAAGCCCATTACCATTTCCTTCACCTCTCTTTGTGTGTCAGCTAAATTACTAGCTCGTTTTGCAGCATCAGATGTCTTCTTATTTTCCACCACAGAAGCAATGATATGGTCTAAGAAGTTAGGCAGGCTGGCTTTACCTTTGGCCCCCTAGAAGATGTAAATTGAGAGGTAAGTTTAGGCTTAAAACAGCATACATACTGACACATATCTGCTGTCATTCAGATTTTAGTCATGGACATCTTGTTATCAAAAAAACATCTAACAGTAATCAAATCAGCTCAGAGATAGGCATGTATCTATAGTAAGAACTGAAACAGCTATGGCCCTACTTTATAACAGTAAAACTTAGAATAACCTGCTACAGAGTGCCTAGAAAAAATATTAAGGGAACAATCATGGAATAGAAAACTTAAGTTCTAAGAAAGTGAATTCATCTCTGGCACAGATAAATTGCTGAGTATGCAAACATTAAATAACCACTGACAGAGAGGAGAAAGTGCTTCCTCTATGTGCAACATTAACAGAAACATTAGTAGACAGCATCTCTTTTTCTGGCATACATGCTCCTCAAAGGACATTTAAAACTCCTCAAGGGATGTTTAAAATCCAGAAGAGGTTAATGATACAATCTTAAACCGTGTTCTTATCTTAAAAAAAAGAAGACTCATGACTATAGCAAGATACTTAAGACACTAAATATACTTTATATATTGAACAGAAGATTAACACGATCATTATTCACAAGACATTTATGGGAGGGGGTAAGGGTGTTACAGATTTCTGGCAGCAAAGAGCTTCTTACTTTAGCCAAAAAACCCAAACACCCCTCAAAACCAAATAAACAAACCAACAAAAACAAACAAACAAAACACCAAAAAAAACACCCCTAAAAAAACCGAACCAAAACAACAAAAAAACAACCCACACATAAAAAAATCCCACAAAACCAACAGGGGCTGGAAGCTGAGTGAATGGAAACAGTGAAGAACTAATACTGGAACAATTTTGCCATCTTCTTTAAAAATAAAGATCAACAGGCAGAAAATTTACCATATGCAGAGCTATGAATTTAAACATAACACTATTCATAACTGAAGATATTCATTCCAGGTCAGAAGAAAGACATACAGATCATCTGGTGTAACTGTCTGCTGACATCAGGTTAAGTTACCCTGGGCTGGGTGAAGCCAAACCTGACATCTTAAGGAAGGAGATTACATCACTTCTCTGGGTAGCCTATTCCAATATTTGAATGTAAAGTGAGAATTTTTTCTTATATCCAGATAGAATTTCCCCTGAAACAATCTGTGTCTACAGCCTCTTGCCTTGTTACCACACACCCTTGTGAAACGAGTACCTCTGTGATCTCTACAACTAACTTTTAGACAGAAGATGGATCAGATCCCCAAAACATTCTTTTCTCTAAGATGAAGAAAATCGGTGTCTTCAACTTCTCTCCACGTGTGAAGCTCTCCTATGTTTTAAACATTCTTCATGGCCCTCCACTGGACCCACTGCATTTTTTCAGTGTCATTCTTCAACTGGGGAAAGCAAAACTGGAAACAGTGTTCCAGGTGTGGCCTAACAAATGTTGAGTGGAATAATTACATTCCTTTATGTGCTCCAGCTTTATGCTTCCTAATGCAGCCCAGGACCATTTGCTTTCACAAGCATTGCATACAGACAGAATGCTGGCTCATGTTCAGCTTGCTGTCCTCTAGGCTCATCTCAGAAGGGCCACATTCCTGCCAGTCAGACCCCAGCCTTTACTGCTGCTTGGGGTTTTATTTGTTTCCAAGTAAGACTAGATCATAGATTCATCTGCTTACAACGGTCTTGAAAAATGTATCTCTATACTGATTCTACAAAGGCTATGAAATAGATAATATCCAGTTTAATGATTACAGTTAATGCTAATGACTCTTCACAGCAGAATGTCAGTGCTCCAGAAACATCAAGATAATACTTTTCATAAGCAGCCATCTATTACTCCTCTCATTTGACACCACACAACTGTTGCTTCTCAGGTATGTTATGTTCATTCTACATAAAGCATCTAGGCATTCAAGCACAGAGCTGGACCAGAATTATGCTCAAGTTCTTTCAAATCTATATTAATCTGTGAAGACCAGAAGTCAAGAAAGTGAAAAAAGACATTACACAACAGATCTGATTCAATGTGGTAAGAGAATGCACGGAGTTGGTGGGACAAGGATACAAGTTGAGACAGGCCTTTCAAGCCTTGAAGAAGTAACTTGCTATTAAATACGTGATCACAATTTCTTTGCCTGAACTCAGTGATGAGAAGGGGTGGAAGTGGTATTCGATTCACTTTCCTTTAGCAGTGACATATTTTCCTGTATGGTTCCCTCTACCAAATTCAAACAACAGGAACACGTTTCAGTATTTAAAGGGTGACTACAAAGAAGACAGACACTCCCTCTTTAGTATTCACATGGAAAAGATGAGGCTGATGAGCACAAGAAGTTACTCCTGGGGAGATTCTGACTGGACACAAGAAGAAAATTTCTCACGATGAGAACTATCAGCCACCAGAACAATCTCCCCAGGAAGTGGTGGACTCCCCAACACTAGGCACTGTTAAGATTCAGCTGGACGGAAGGCTAGGACATCTAGTCCAAGTCCTGCTTTGCCAAGAAAGGTTGGTGCAGATAATCCTCGAGGTCCCTTCCAACCTGATTCTCCAACAGGACTCTCTGAACTGTTATTAAGGTTCCATCCTTCCAGCCTGACACAGAGGAAAAAAAAAATAAAACTCTGCTATGAGACAAGCCATTTCGTCACCTTCCTCATTCTACCTGCCTAAGCGTTTGGAGAAAGTATCTCCAGAAAGAGCTAAGCCTTGATAAATTCCACAAAATCTATTCTTCTCAAACAAAATGCTTTTAGCCATTCCAATAATCATTGGTTTGTTCAGGGCTTTTTTAAGGTTATTTCCTCCAGAATGGACTAAAGATAACCAAAGTACCCAGAATAAGAACCCAGAAATAGCAACTACACTTTAATTTCTATCTTAAATGCCTTTCAAGTACATACAAGTGTTTTTACAGAACTGGTTTGCTCATAGATTTTTGTCTTTTTCTGTGGCATGTTCCTGCAACATTTTTAAAGATGAGGCATTTAAAGCAAGCTTTTATATGGATGCTGATTATCAGTTAAACAATTTAAAGACTACATATAACTCACTTTTTTTGGTCTCTTGCAAGGAATATCTTCTTCACAGCAGCAGTAAACCAAACCAGTAACTAACAATTCTCATAAAAATTTGCTGTGTCATAGAATCATAGAAGAGTTAGGGTTGGAAAGGACCTTAAGATCATCTAGTTCCAAGCCCCCTGCCATGGGCAGGGACACCTCCCACTAAACCATGTAACCCAAGGCTTCGTCGAACCTGGCCTTGAACACTGCCAGGGATCAGTTTTGGTGAGACATTGCATTTGCTTCAACGTTTAAAAGTAAGATAAGATAAAAACATTTAAATCATCATGAAATTTTCCACAGAACAGATATCAAAAGAATACAAAATTACTTACCGTAGAAGCTGCAGAAAAGACTGGAGGAAAGGGGACTCCTGTGTCTAATGGGACCTGAGGAAGCTTTCCTGGCCCTGTGTGCAGCAGATCTCTGAGGCTGGAGCCTTCGGTTTTATTGCTAGATGTCACAGGGCCCAACAAGAGGCTATTAAACAGCTTTGGAGTTAGTGGGGAAACCTTTGTAGTGGAGTTGAAGGAATCCAATCCAAAGGGTGAATGGGATTCTTTGTTAAGCACTGACCTCAGTGATCCTGATTCTGCAAGGTAAATAGCAACATCAGCAAAAAAAAGAAGACAAAGTTCAAATGACTAAAAAGTTCTCTGGAGTTATTTGCTCTTGCATTAAATAGGGTATTGATAGAAACTTGTGGAAAAGGTAAATTATCACTGTAACAGTAAATGAGGCATCTCAAAATGATTCACAGTCATCATATTCTGCAGATAAATTTTACCCTTTGTGTGCTGTTAATGTTTTGAATAGCACAGTGGATGTGAGTGCCTCTGATACACAACAAACCACAACTCTGTAACAGATTCCATCAAATAAACATTTCCTTGACTTTCTGAACTGTTTCAATATGAAAAATCTCATATTTTTACTGTGGTCAAAATATTAGTGACTAAGCCCTAAAAAAAATGTCATGAATATTTAACACCAACATATAAAGTAGTTCCTGCTAGACACATGGACAAGAATGAATCCCGTGTTAGTTGTGCTACCTCTTCGACAACTGGGAGGTGTATTTTGTAAACACTTATTTCATATTGAGAATCACACTGAAACTACTGAGTATTAAAGAAGATCTAAGCTTTCATTCTGACCCTCAACTGGACTCTTAATTCTTTGGAAATGCACTCTTCACACAGCACACAAAACAACTTTATTTACTTCAATGAAGTGACAAAGTTGCACCTGAAATTGATTACATCACATACCAGTGGCTCATTACTTAGAAATAAATACTGAAATAAACCAGGAGTGACAAGACAGTATGTTTATCTTCAGCTGTATCATCTTGTTCCCAGCTTTGGGTATTCCTAAACCTGTAAAAGAAACTGGTTCTAGGAGGCAAAGGGAGAAAAATATCATCTTGTTCTTTTCTGTTTTGGGCTAAGCACTCTCACGAACAGTAACAACCAAACAGTATCTTCTAATTCCAACACCAGAGGGTATGTCTTTTGCTCACCTTTTGTTTCTTCTTTTGCTTTTTGTGTTGCTAGATCAGCAAGCCAGTGTAAGGCTGACGATGGAGCTGTTTCTGGACAAAGTGGTCTGTTAGTCTTTATTTCACCAGTGTTACTGTTTGGTAATGTCTCTGCTTTTGCAGATTCTTCTATCCTATTATCAGTTGCTTCAGATTTTGGAATGGTATCAGTTTCTAGTTGCCCCACTCCTGCTGTCCCTGCTCCAGTGGAAAAGGTGTTTTCATTTCCAGAGACTGATGCACTCGGATTTACAGTCGGAAGCTAAAACAAAGATATAAACAACTGCTAAATGTTGAATAAACGGAAGAGTTCAACTTGGGAGACATTTTAGTTATCTAATGCACTGGATTTTGTTCGTTGATTTGATCATTTGCTTTAAGCACACAGTAGAAATCCTTTACACTTACATAGCAGCAGAGTATAGGAGCTTCTTCTCCACATACATTAGACCTTGTCGTGTGAATTCTTACCATGCCATCTTTTTAGTTGCCTTTTAACGTAAGCCCAGGCTTTTTGATTTCTTTTTTTATAGGATAATTTTTGGTGTGAACAGTAACAGAACTGCTGTAGATTCAGCACAAAATTCAGGAACCATAACAAAATAAATATAAATAAATATAAAATAAAAGTTGCAAGCTACTTGGTGGTTTGGTTTAAGATGCAGCATCCACATGAATGGCTTCCTACCCAACTTTTACATAAGAGCATTAGCCCAAATATCCACTTGGTAAATAATGTTGCAGCACACATATCCAAAAAATACCCCAGAAGATTTTTGCTAAGCTAAACCACTCAGAATACGTATCGAGAAATTAAAGGTTGGGTTTCATAATGGATTATTCTAAAGGATCTAACATTTTAATAGATCTTAAAAATGTAAATGTCAAACAAGGCATTTCAGGCTCAAATTACATACCTGTGATATTCCATTAGTGACAGCCGGTCTCAACACTGATTTGTTCTGACGGTTAATACACGGACAATTTGCTTTAATACCCCATTTGCCTCGTGCTGCATGAACCATGTCTCCAATATTGTAAAGTGCTGGGAATAAAGTTAAAGTCTTCAGTATTACATGTATAGAAATCTAAACCCAAGACCTTAACTATACAATATATTCAGATGAATGGTTCAGGTTTTTTTTCTTTCCCCAGTATTACTGCTAAGTATCTCTAAGATCACATGCTATAACAAGACACTTGTCCCTGGATAGTGTGGATAACTGTGCTAACACCAGTTTTGTGATGTCACTGAGAGGCTATCAAGCCTGGCAAATCCTACAGATTATCATTTGCTCCTATTATTCTATATAGGGACCAATGATAAGAACAACGAGGCAACTTTGAACCAGAGACTATAGTCTCAGCTAGGCCAGGTCCCACACCTGGACTGGGACAATCCTCAGTATCAATATAGACTGGGGGGATAAATGCATTGAGACCAGCCCTGCAGAAAACAACCTAGGGGTACTGGTGGGTACAGTTGGATGGGAGCCGGCAATGTGCGCTTACAGCCCAGAAAGCCGTGTTGAACCCTGGGCTGCATCAAAAGAAGCATGGCCAGAAGGTCAAAGGGAAGCGATTTTTCCTCTCTAGTCTATTCCACTCTACCCCACCTCGCCTGGAGTCCTGCATCTGTCTAGCTCGGGATGCCCAGTACAAGACAGACATGGACCTGTTCAAGCAGGTCTAGAGCAGATCTACCAAAATGATGAGAGGGCTGGAGCACCTCTCCTGTCAAGAAAAGCTGAGACAGCTGGCATGGTTTGACCTGGAAATAGAAGGCTTGGGGATGACCATACTGTAGCCTTTCAGTATGTAAAGGGGGATCACAAAAGAGACAGAGAGACACTTTTTAGCAGGACCTGTAGTGACAGAAAAGAGGCAGTGGTCTTAAACCAAGAATAGGTTTAGACTGGTCACAAGGAAGACATTTTTTACAATGAGGGTGGTGAGGCTCTGGCCAGAGGAGGGTGCCCAAAGAAGCTGTGGCTGCCCCATCACGGCCAGGCTGGACAAGGCTGGGAGCAAGCTGTCTAGTGGAAGGTGTCCCTGCCCATGGCACGGGGTTGGAACTGGATGAGGTGTAAGGTGTCTTCCAATCAAAACCAGTCTGTGATTCTATTTTCAGGACCAGTTATGCAAACTGTCACGTAAATGGTCAGCATTGACTACTTACTTCTCTCCCCAAATAAAAAATATTGCAAATTAACCAAATTTTCTGATAAAATTAAAGCCAGCTGAGCACAAGAAGTCACAGCCAGCATCAGCAGGGTGTTCACTTTAAATTCACAGCTTGATCTCACTTAATTTATCGTCCCTTGAATCTTTCCACTGTCACAAGTAGAAGACTCCTCTGAATCCATGGTAGGAAAGGTATCAGCCAGAACATCAACCATCTTAATAGTTTTTCCACTTCTGCTTGAGACAAGATTTGGATTTTTTTCTTTCAGGTTTCAAGCATTACCTGTACCAGGAATGATCTGTGTAGGCATAAGATTCTCTGGTTCATGAGACTGACCCTTTGCACATTTCAGCCATGCAAAGACTTCCTCGTCACCAATCTCCTCTGTCTCTAGAATAAAGACACATAAAAAAGTTTTGCACAGAATTCACTAAAAATTTACAATCAGAGTATTTTTGCATCAATATTGGGTTTTGTTGCCTTTCTTTTTGGCAGTTTTTTTTATTCTGTACAGTGCAGAAATTAACCTGTTTAACTCAGAAATAAGCTATAAAATACAGGCCATGAGACCAGGATCTACAGCAACTTCTTTGCCTCTTCAGATTATAAAACTACCATAGTTATTTTTTCTTCATCTCTAGTTGTTTATTTCAGTCAGCTAAAAGCCTTGGCTTCTAGCCTCCATTTTTAAATATCGTACTTTTGCTCTCATTACACTTTCCTAAGTTACAGAGTAATTCTATCTTTTCTTGTCATCACCTCTCAAGCTTTTACAACAAAAAAAATATCTGAAGATCTATTCCAGGAAGAGAAAACTAAAATCTCCTGTCAGCCTACCTACTTACAAAGCTATAAAGTAGAAAATTAGTAGTTTGAAAAGTAGCCTGACCAATTTACAATTCTTCAGATTTTACACCAAGTTCGGTTTACAAATACGTAGCTGCATAAAATACATGTCATTCTCTTCCTTTAAAAAGAAGGCAAGGTGGAAGGATGAGTGTGATAGAATATGAGAAGGATCACATAAAACTTCATTTTGGGGTCCTTTAGACCTGTTATCTCTGTAGGTTGTTTCTACAGTTCAAAGTTCAGAAGCCTCAAAGGATGCAATTGTATTTAATGCCTTGATTCTACATTTTGGTCCACTCTAGAATTTCAGACTTGATTAATAAGACATAATTACAACACAAGAAAACCTATTCTACTCACTTTCAGCTATATCCACTGTACCCTGGTTAACCACATCATAAGACTGTTATGCTCTCTTCTGGAGTATTCTGGCAATAATTTCATAGGCTTCATTATTATACTGGGTCTGGCTTGGATGGAGTTAATTTTATTCATAGCAGCTGCTGCAGTGCTGTTTTAGACTTATGATCAAAACCATGCCAATAACACACTAATGTTTTGAGTGATTTGTTTTGTTGAGCTTCCTGTTTTGTTTTCTTCTTCTATTCCTCCTTTGCTTATTAAACAATTTTTATCTTGACCCACAGGTTTCCTGCTTTTATTCTTCCTTTCCTCTTTCCCAGTCCCAGTGCTATGGGAGTGAGCAAGTGGCTGCATGGTGCTTAGTTGCCTGCTGGGGTTAACCCATAACAGTGATTTTGAAATAGGTGACTTTATAACTCATTAGTGCTCTCTGGCACCTTTATCGTAATGAATAGATAGCAGTACCCACACTTATTAACATCCAATATTTTGCACCTCTGCTCCATATAATAAAGTAACTGTCACTAATAGCCTTACACTTGACTGTCTATTGCCAGTGTCCATGCTATCAAAGCGGTCTCATGACAATAAAAACAAAACACCCCCACAAAAAACTAACCAGGTACTCACTTTTGTAAACAGTGCACCTTTCTTTGTTAGAAATTGAACTTACTGAGCTTTTTCCTGAATTATAACCCTAGTGCACCAAGGAATCAAAAAGACCTTTCTAAATCCTTGTTATAGAAAGGAATTCTCTGCAATGTTTGCTTACTACTTCATCTTGCAATGGTTCCAGTCTGTTAAAATATTACTTAAATTTTTCCTTTATACCCTCTGAGGAAAAGTCAGAACTCTAAGGTAGTCTCAGCAGATAGCCTATGCCTGCTGATGTTATTTTAATAACCAAATTCTGATCAAATCGATAAAACATGAGTATCTGAAGAAATGAAGAATGAAACCACTCACTAACTCTGCCACAAAACCTTCAGCAGCTTCCCAGAAACTATCCCCACTGAAAGCCAGCCAGTTTAAAGACTACAGTGGGGGGAAAAAAGCCCAGCACCCACCGCTACGTGGACGGTTCTTCCTCAGCCGGTAACAGTCCAAGCAGACCCCAAAACCACACTTGCGACAAACCCAATGGATGTTGAAGAGTGTTGTCTCACATACATCACACATCTCCCTCACGCCACGTACTGCTCGCTTCCATGCCACTTTCTCTATAAAGAGAAGGAACAGTAGGAATTACTGCTCTGACATTTTGCATTTCTTCTGCCTAATTTGAGAATATCACAGTAACACTGATAAAGAAACAATTCACAGAAACATGACTAGAGGGCAGAGTATAGAAACACATACTTTGTACATCCAGAGACACATTTTTTGAGTTGCTAGTCTTGCGACACTATTAAAGCACCCATTTCTAAGAGCAGGTAAGGTCAAGTCCCAAAACACACATGCTACAAAGAAATGAAGCACCTTACAGAGATCTGCAGTAGCTGAATTTCAAGGAGCACTTATAGAACTTAGAGCAAAAATATAAAACTGCTGCTAGCTTTTATGAACAAATAATGTGCACTTATAAAACTATGAAGAATGCATAGTTAACTTTACTAATTGGAAGCCTGTCAACTCTCCAGATTCTAAACTGACACATTCACTGAGAAAGGGGAAGCCCTCTCCAAATGGCTGGCCTTGTACATTCCAGAAGCTAACAGGAAAAAAATCAGACAGTCAGAATGACCCCATGCAATAGGCTGCACTAGATACCTTTGGAAAATGTTTTCTAAACCTACTTCCCCTTGTACTGGCAATGCTGGCAACCCGTTGCTCAGCTGAGTCCTTGCAGGGTGAATGCAGGTACTGCTCAATCCCTACAAAATCCTGAGCTTTTATGTGATGACCCCAGAATAAAACAGGATAGGAATATGTAAGAAAAGCTGCTCACTAAAGCACAGCTGGTCAGTTTGATAAGCATTCTGAACTTGTTTCTATTTTCTTAGAAGCATGGGCCAGCCAACTCCTGCATTTATTTATTGAAAAGTAATTTAAGGATGTCTGGGAAAGTTATTGTTAGCTTCCTGGTTAGCACTGATCCAAACGAAAAATCCTAAATGCTGGTCCCACAATAACACACACCCCCAAAAAGGTGAACATAACCTTCTCTTTGGAAGAAAAAGAGAAGCATTTTAACAAAAAAAATTTATTACACTTTCAACTCTATTCCACTGCATTGTACACATATTACACAGAGAAGATGGACAAAAAACACGTCAAAAGCCCAGCTTACGATGTGGCTCCACCATCATCATTGCCTCCTTCTCTGACATAACAAGCTGGCAGAACTGGTCCCCAACATTGGCCAGGATATATTTGGAAGTTTCCAGATCGATCCCCTCTGCAGGGGAGGAAGAAGGAATCCACAGGCTCATGGCATCAGGGTCACTCTGTTGTGGGTTCAAGAAACCCTCTACTCGTAGAATACCTTTCCGGGTAAATATCAGCCTGCAGAAAACAGGACGGAGTAATCGAGAAGCTGCTCAACCACCTTTAACTAACTTATAATGCTATCTGTGTCAGAACATTAACCCAGAAAGGGAGAAAAGGGTTTGAACTAGGTGGTATAATCTGCCAGTACAATTATTATGCAAATCCAAATAACAGAGAATAAGGTATACAAAGGCAATGCCCGCAAAACCACTAGAATGAATCTCCAGGGCCCAGCAAGCTTTGGTGGGAAATTCCACATACAGAAAATGGCTAGAGTTTAGTAAGTCACTTTTCTCTATTGATAGAGATGATAAAATTCAATTTATTTGTGCTCCTGCATGATGCTGATTGTAAAATTGTGCATGGTTCTCATTCTACTCAGGAGAAAGTTATTTCCCACCTTTAGGGAAACCAATATTTCAGTTCTGGCTGGGGCCGCTAGTACTTGACAACTGTTCTAAGAGTATACATTACAAGAGATAAAAATCCTTATTGTACCTATTAATTCTTGCCACTGCTCTCCACAGAGGCAAGTCACTGTTTTACCAGTAGCTGTTGACCCTCCTTGTCTTTGTGTAGTAAAAGGTGCAACAACAAAAGGTGTAAGTTATAGAACCCTGAATGTCTGCTGCCAATATTAAAGGTAACTTTATTTTAGAGTAAAACCAATCTTGTCTTTAACCTCAAAGCTAGATTAATTTTTAACAAGTTTCGGAAGAAAATCAGCTATAATCCTTACTGCACGGGTGGCACTCACTAAAAAATTTACTTCACTATTTACTTGTCCGAAAGTGAACAAACATCTTTTCCAAAAAAGACACCTAGCACTTGCTAGAATAGGCAGTTAAGAAAGATGAAGAAAAGCATAAGAGGTAAATAACTGTAAGACAGGTACAGAAGACAGAAAAAATACAGGCAGTATTCTACTCCTAAAAATCAGTTCTGTTCTCAACAGAACCTAGTCAAACATTAGCCCCATACCAGCAATGTTTTGCTACTTGTGAACTTGTAAAATTCTATATTTGTTCTAAATTCTCTATGGAAGAGGGATACAACAGTTGTTGCACACAAACTGCTACCCAGCAGTAAAATTCCACCCAATAAAGAAAATTCAATTCCCTGAGGCTGGACCTGGAGGCTCACTTAGTACCATACACCTGTATCTTCCAATAGCAACTCTTACCACCCCAGTGAGGGAATTACAGGCAGGTGATACAGGGAACTGCAAGACATTCAAAATCTTCATTATCGTACCCAAGCATATTAAATAAGTAAAACATATTTACTTTGTGCTTGGGCACGGTACAAGCCTGCACACAGACTACATTTGAAGGAAGGAAGGATTTGAGCACCTCCGAAAATGGAAGAAGCGACATGCCACAGTTGAGTCATCTTGCTCTTGCTCCTTGAATTTGCGGTACCGCTCCAGACGGCACTCCCGGCACTTGTGCAGGTGTGGAGCCACATTGATGCAAGAGCCATCCTGAAGAAAAGGCTCACCTGACTGTTTCAGCTTTCTCACCTTGCTCATATCTTTCAGCACAGACTGACCAACTGGTTGAGGCAAAGCAGAAGTAAAAACCCATTAGATAACTGCAACAGCAAAAAGATACTGGCCCAAATAAACATATTTTCAGAAACCTATATGATCACATGCATGAAAACCAATAAGACTGTTCAAGTCTGCAGCATACCGTTCTTTTGTCCTGACAAATAAATGCTTAAACATTTCTCAAAGTGAACATGTTCATTCACATTAAAGAAGTCTTAAGCTTTAGCCTTGTAAACATCCTGTGTGCTGCCTACTGAGCATAAATGAGGTTTATACCTGTGGTTAGTTCACATAGCTCATCACACAGTAGATATCCCTGCATCCCACCTCCTTGTGCTTCCAAGACACCCTGAATTCAAGTCATCACCTTTTAGGGGAGCTGTGCGGGGACGGCCCTTTGGGGCTTGCTTCCCCTTTCCTTTCCCCAGCAGCAATTCAGCATTGCGCTCTGCATTGGGGCCTAGTTTTGCCATCAAGTGGTCAGGGATTCCCTTCATACAAGCCTTGGCCTGCAGTTGGTCTTCAGAATCACTCAGATCTGACAGATCACTGTTGGTACTGGAGTCTGAGTCCTGTTTGGATGTCAAGCTTCGCTCATCTAGAGAGAACCTTTTCACAGCTTCAAAAGGGGCTTTATTCTCCTGTGGAAACTCTGCCTGCAAAGAGAAAAAGCCAGGTGGATGTCTGCCAAACACATTAGAAAAGGTTTTCAGAAGAGGATTGTCCTGCTGGCCAGGCCCAACAGCTGGTTTTTCTTCTGTTGGGCTGGAAGAAAGTGTGGGCATCTCAATAGGCTGTGTCAAGTTGCTGGTTGGTGAGCTGGAACAGCCATTCCCTATAGTGGAAGGGCTCTGAACACCAGCAGCAACTGTTGAACCAGGAGTACTGGAGATCATCTTTGAAGAGTCAGTTGTTATAAACAATGTCTTCTTCTTAGCTAGGGAGGAGTCTGCAGAGGTGAGTGATTCCAGCCAGCCAGAAGTGGCCTTATGACCCACAGGTGTAGAGGGAATAGACACCCCTGTCTGAGATGAAGATGCAAAGCCACTGAAAGGACTAAGTTCTGCTTTCTCAGCGAATGCCAGGAAAGGGTTTGAGGGTTCCTCTCTTGATAGCTTTGGGGGCTGTAAAAACAGGTTTTCATGACTATCTGGGGGACGAGTATTCAACACACTTCGTGAAAAGGCTGGAGTAAGTGTAGGCATAGACTCCACAGGCAGCTTCCGCTCCACAGAACCGCCAGACTGGGTTCCTGGTTTAGTGTCCGCTGAAAGAATTTTGCCTTTACAGATGCCAGCACCCACACTCTCTGTACACTGCTTGAATGAGTCCCGACTAGAGGCATCTTCAGTCAAGCTCTCTGAAATGACCGTAAAGTAGTTACTGGAAGGTAGATTTTGGGACATGCACTGAAAAAACAAGTTCTTGGATAGATCAGAATCTTTCTGAGCCTCTTGTCCAGTACTAGAGCCAAAAGGAAATCCAGAAGGCTTGCTTTCTGTAGTCACCACTCCATTTGATTGGCTCCTTCCACCCCCAAATATCAAGGACTGGGAAGCACTTGGGACTCCAAATCCAGAAGAAGCCAAAAGTGAATTCTGGGAATTCTGAAACAAAATAAGCATTAGCTTCTGAAAGGATTCTTGCTTGATTCAGCAATACTTCACTTCATCTACCTGTAGAATTAGTAGAATTATTTACAGTGAAGAAACTTCTTTAAGGATTCTGCTAGCCTAATTGGTCCTACCCATAAGCTATTGAAACTAATGACCTAACAATGTCCACTACATATCTAAGGCATATGGAAAAAATGAACACTTAATATCTTACCATGCTTTGGAACAAAAGTGAAACACAAGACAAGGTTAACTAATTCACAGAAAAGTCACTTAAAAAAGTTACTTGAACTACTAATTGTTTTCATTCAAATCAGCAAGAATGAAATTTTAACTGAAACTTTAATTGAAACTGCAATTAAAAATTGAGACTGTTTTTAATTGAAACTCATCTTTCACCCTCACCTAAAATCATCCTGATAAGGTTCTCCTACCTAACCAGCACCCTCGAAATAATTAACTTTGTTTGTAAAGTTAATTCCACAAAGAAGCAGTTAGTGAACAAACTGTTCCTGGTCACAGTAAGTTACATTTCCCAACAGGTAGACAGATGCCTATGATGTGTTGCCTTCCAGGGATTACTCAGTAGAGGTTAGGCCCAAAGAGCTTAATTTTTATGATCTTCCAATACTGGAAAGTTGTCAGATTTTTAGTAGACTCATAACTGTGATATGGAATACTTACTTGCTCTCTTCTCACAATTTATACTTACTCAGATTTTCCAATCCTCACAGTCCTACTGTAACCAATTATATTCTGCAACTAACTCATTGGTTCTATCCCTTTTCTTTGAGTTTCCATGTAGAAACCTTCTCATGAGGAATACTCATGATTAATACACTATTCCAAGGCCATGTTAAATACAACCACAGCCTCTGTGCAACACATCCTACTGGTAATTAGTGTCACTGCACACCTACTACACCACAAACTAATGTTTAGCTTGTTTCTTGGTATCAACCTCCAGCTGTGACAACTTTAATAACCTATTCACGTCCCCCATGACAGTTTTTCCAGATATTCAAATTTCAGGTATCTCCTTTTAGAATCAAAGAGATTTTCATAAGCTGAGTTCCAACAGTTTTATAAGTGCAAGCTTATGAAGTAATTTCAAGGACAAAACCACTAAGATGAAGCAGACAGTCTAAAGCAGCAACACGTGTGAACTATCTGCAACACTCCTACTGATTTATACCAGGTTCCCTCAAGGAAAATACAGTTTGAAATGGATTAGTGATCTGCCTGCAAATTCTGAAGCCAAATTATTTAGCAATGATGTAAACCAAATGATTTGGGGTTGTGGAGAGGGAGGGAAGATGCGGTACCAAATTCTCAGTGCAACTCAAGTTCTCCCTTACTACCGCTGAGGACAGATACAATTTTGACTGTTTACCTGCACAATTTGTAGTTGCTCCCAAGTCTGAACTTGTTTTTTTTTTCACAGGGGGTGGTGGGATGGAGGGGAGCAGGCTACAGTATAACAATGTCATTAGGTAACACTCCAGTCTTCTACAATTCTGTTTCTCTGTTACACCTTACCAGCTAGGAATCTTTATCTCAAGGTAAACATCTCATCTTTCCCCCCTTCCATTAGCTAATACAAAAGACAAGGATGAAAGTAATCCATTTAACCCTCTGGCAACCACCTTGGACTCCCTAACATACCTCCCATTTTTCTTAACTTTTTTTATACAGTAGACTACAGGTTACTTCATTTTTGCTATACTTACTGAGGTTTTGGTTTTCTTTTGTTTTGATGAAGGCTTCATTTGGTTACTTAAAAAGTCTTCTAGTTTGTTTTTAACACTGTTTTTCCCTTCTACTTTCTCACTTCTTCCCCTAAATACAAAGACGTAACTAAAAAGTCTTCACGCCGCTTCCAGACTGAGTTCTTCATTAACATTTATTCTAATGGTACCTATCTCAAATGTTTTAACTATTTCTTTGTTTCCAGAGATAGTATATGATGAGACTGGCAATTTTCTACTACAGAGATATCACAGCTGCAACAGACAAGTTAGACACCTGTAAAAGGTCCTCTAAATGTAGTCACATTATTTTTCTGGTTTTGAGGTGCTTTTTTGTTTTGTTAAACTCAAACATTCAACTTGGTGAACGTTCTCATGCATATTTATTTCTGTGAAGGCAAGAGATGCTATGTAGGTTATTTTCCACATGACACAACAGTGATTAAAGTGACTTTAAGGCTGCGTTTCTCAGATTAATGTTGAATAAGGGCAAGAGCGCTAAAAAGTTGTTTCTTACAATGCCAAATATCTTAATTTTGAATTCTTTCTTAGATCAGATAACAAGCTTCCTTTGGGAGGGAAGAGATTCACCAGAGAAAAGCAGTTTCCTCAATTCCACAGACACACTTTGTAACAGGAATGTGCTGCAGAACACCTGTTGCAGATATATATGTCTTTCTTGAATATGCTGGATCATGAGCTACTCACCTCTCCCTGGGCTTGTGATCGGCCTGTTTTCAGTTTCTCCTGCCCAGTAACAGGTGGCAAACTGGTATCAGAGATTCTCACAGTTGTTGGCGTCAAAGCAGCTGTAGTACCTGCAGTTGCAGAAGTCACTGTGCTTTGGCCAACCTGTTCCAGTGATTTTCCTGCCTCTTTACATCCAGATCCAACTAGCAAAGCTTGTCCAGCCACAGAGGAAAATGGAGTGAAGGGCAATGGTGTGTCACCACCAACTGGCTCATCCTGGACTACTAGTGTTCGGCCATTCTCTTTGGTGTAAGTGGCAAAGCGAATATTGCGATTAATCTGCGGAATGAATGAAGGCAACTGCTTGGCCCTTGGATCCAGTCCTGTTTCGCTACTGGAGCCTCCTTTCCAAGGACCTCTGCTTGCCTCACCTCCATCACTACCACTGCTATCCACCTCACCCCTCTCCTTTAGCTTCTTTGTTGCAGGATCACACCCAGAATCTGAAGCATTTTTCCTCCTCCGTCCATCCTTTCCCTCCAGACTTTCTTTCTTCTTTTTCCCTTTAGATGATTTAGCTGCTTTTAGGCCCCCTCCCTATAACAGACAACATCATGCAATTGCTG
The DNA here is from genome assembly GCF_012275295.1 of Melopsittacus undulatus. NCBI lineage: Eukaryota > Metazoa > Chordata > Aves > Psittaciformes > Psittaculidae > Melopsittacus > Melopsittacus undulatus. Next base: position 11,885,788 of record NC_047536.1, read on the forward strand.
AACAGAACAATCAGGACACCTATTCAAAGAACATTTTTCCATTAGAATACATTACACTGCTCTTAAGCTTAGAACACTTATTCACAAATTGAGACTTCTAAGGAAAGATACCATGTGAACACAGAACACAAGCATAAATGCAGTCTTGTCTTTTTTGTACTAAAACAGGATCTTCACAATGAGATTTGTAGCTGAGCTGCTTTGCTGTAGCATGTACCACATCATGGCAGATTCTGGGAAACGTGCAACATGGCCATCCTCCAACACAGAAAAGCTATCTGCACAGTAATTTTTTCTATAAGTGCAATCCCCATCTGAAGTGCATACCTTCTGTCCACTACGCAAAACCTACAATATTTAACTACAGGAGATAGCTTGCCCTTAGCCTAGGTTAAAACAGAGATTCAAATGTCATCATGGCACCTCTCAACTGAAGCAATGAAATGCTTGTCACAAGCACACAAGCCTGCTTCAGAAAAGCCAGATGGCAATTTTAAACAACGGTCTGTGAAGAAGTAGAGTGATTCCATTAGAAAAAGGCAGAGAGCATAGAGACATTTTTTATCAGAGCACTTCCCCTTAAAATGGAGCCATGATTATTAAAACAACCACTGCTCCCCCAAGACCCATGGTTGAAATTAGTGAAACAGGCCTGAACAAAAAAAGACTGTCTGAAGAATCCTTTAAAGAACCTCAGAGTGGTCATTAAAATTTTCGTTTGCCAATGACATTATCAAAAGCGCACAGTGAACACAGCATCAGTTTTCAGTTGCTTCCATGCTTTCTATCTAAACTTTTATCAAGTTTCACACTGTAAATACAAGACCTGAACTGCTGCCGTACCTCACTTTGAGAAGTATTATCCATCACCACATGAACCAGTCGAGGATCCACTGACTTAACTTCACCACTCTAATTTTCATGCAGATTGATATTGAGGAGGTAGAAGGAAAAAAAAAGAGGTTAGTTTTTAATTCAGAATATAAAGTATCAACACAGGAGACCTTAAATGCAGGGTTACTTTGCAGCTCTTCTCCCATTTGTCTTTTACTTCTGTCACACTTCCTTAGTAATAATACAGGCTTCCAGTTTATCTTCTATCCTTTTGCTCATTCAGACTTGATTCCTACTACTTTTTCCTTGTAAATTTGTTCTACTGAGCATCTCTAATGCATTCACTGCATTAAGCACACCTGTTCTTAAATTTGGTTTAGTATTGTTCTAGCCTTCTGCACACACACTCTGTTACTCAGCTGCTCAGGCTACTGGAAGCACATCAATTTATGCTATCTATCTTTATCAGCTTCTCCCCAAAAGGAGCAATGAATACCTTATCTAATTGTGCCTGGAGGTTACCTTTTTATTTCACAGTAGATGTGAATTAAGTTGGGTGCTTCCTGGCATGTATTTGCTGAAATCACATCCTCCACAATTTCAGTGCCTCTCCAAAGCACTATACACATTTATGGTACATGGTAAGCTTTTTTCCTGTGCAACAGCAATAGATCTCAGCATGCAGGAGTACTGCATGTATACACAGGACTTACTGGACATGTTCAGTGCACTCATTCTGCACATATATTTTACTGCATGAAGCAAAGGCTATGAGGGTGGGTGGCACAGGCATGGGACCCCAAAAAACCTGAGAAGAGTGTTACTGCTACAGTAATTTACACACAGCACCACAGACTTCTTCCTAGCTGCTCCTGAAAAATGAAGCCATTGGAAGCAGGCTGCTGGTAGGACTGAACTACCTGTCACACCACACAGTAGCACACAATACAAACCAGCTAACTCTGGCACTGCACAGATTAGGTTTACTGATAGGAATAGGGCAAAAGTAAACAGCCTAAGCTAAAATAAACCAATCATTTTTATTTAGACTAAGATTTCACCTTTTATGCTGCACTTGTTTCAAACCACTTGTACAGCCTACCAGACAGAACCTGAGAGAAGGCACAAGAAGACAACAGCATAATAGAGCCAGGAGGTAGCTCTGTACATCAGCATTCTCTCCCATACAGAAAGCCACTTCTGACATTTTTTTCATATAGTGCTCATTTCTAAAGAAATTCTTGCATCTTCTTGTATAGCAGTGGGTGGTGTATCATCAGTTATTGTGGAAAGTCACCACAATAGAAGAAAAATAATTCTGTGAGTAATAACATGGATAATTACTCAGTTTAAAACAAATAACAAAGAGCCAAAGTGCAAGCTTTGAGATGCTGTCATTCTCTTTGAGCTATTGAAGTCTGGTATTTCAGAAACACCAAAGCACTGCTTCATGCTTTTACCTCAGTCACAGACACCTCCATAAGACGAGTTATTGGATCTTGATGGCTCACAACACCACAGAGCCAGCTATTTTCATCCTCTGGTTGGTAAACCTTAACTCTTTGGCCTTGGACACTGTAAGGACCTGGAAAAAGAAGGACTCTAAGTGGAATTTTCCAGACAAGCTTTGTGTCATATTAGTTAGAAGTCATACAATCAAAAACAAAAAGTTCTGCACACACAATTAGGGCTGGAAGGGTCATCTTTCAGGTGGAAAGAAATTAAAACACTAGGGCTTCTGCTGCAAATCCTGCATAAGCCAAGCATTCTATTGTAAAATATCAGTGAACACTCAAAGCTAGAGACAAAATACAGCTTACAAATTAAAAAAAAAGGCAAAAAAAAGCAGCAAAATAAACTCACTCCTTTGACAAAAGCAAAGGAGACAGGGGCTCCCTGCTAACTAACCCCTTTGCTTTCTAAACTACAGGTCAGTAATTATGAAACATCAATCCAGTGGACTGTCACAACATTCTGACTCTGTTCAGATACATGAAATCCCAGTACAAACTGCATGCAGTTCAGAACAGAAACACATCATTTGTAACAGTGAAAAATTTAATATAATTGCACAAATACGTTATGTCTATACACCAAACAATCTTAGTTCTCTGACACAGGTAACAGATTATCTACAGAAGGGTTTCCTCTGACCCTGCCCTCACTCTTCACATCAGCATACAGACCTTTCCTCCTACCCTAAATCCAGACAAAAACACCTTTATTGATGTTAGGTCATCAAAAATACACATGCTCAAAAAGCCTGTATCTGATGCAACCAGAACCAGGCACTTCAGAAGGTTCCAAACTGGAAAATTCTGAAGCTACTTACTCATGTAAGAAGTATTGACCTCATAATATTTTCATCAGCAAACATTTAACCAAAAGGCACCAAATCCCCATTAAGGATTACATCATCCTCCCACTGTAATACAGTGGCCTATCTCTAGGGTGGCCACCTGGCCCCATGAACCCAAACTCTGGATAGAAAATCATTTTAGCACTTGAAGACCCCAATCTGACAAAAGCTACCATCAAGCTTAACCCTAATATAAAATCCAGACAACAGTTAAGATATTAACTCTACACTGAGCACCTGTATCTGTCACAAAATAATGCTTGTTTGTAAAGAACTTTCAAAACAATACAGAAAATTGACCTTCCAAATCAAACAGTAAAAAATTCTATCACTAATTCTCCTTCACAAATTCCAGCAGGGTCTAACTGTTCCACAACAAAGCAGCTCTGAGACAGAAAAATACAGTCTCACCTCTACTAAATATCTCTTGAAGCTTCTGGTCACTGATCAATGCATTGACAGATTCTCTTAGTGAAGACTGTTCCTGCAGAATCCGATTTTGACTCTCTGTTCCCATCTGCCAAGAACAAACGGTTTTAACATAAAAGTATAGTCTTTTAAGGCAATAGACTCATCAGTTTTTAAGGGACAGCTCTCGGAAACAGACAAACAAAAAAGTAAACTAAGGAAAGCACAGCTGAACATGCCAGGAGGACAAAATGCATTAGCTATGCAAAAGCTGTTGCAAAACTTTCATTGCAATTATCAGTTACACTATGCTTGACAGCTAGCTCTCCCACTGACGAATACAGAGAGGAACTAGGACTTTTCAAATGCAGATGGAGGTTAGTATAAGCATCTGTAAAAGCAGGGGAAAAAATAAATTAATCTGACAAGCACAGCAAAGTTAAATTTGCACTTTAACTGAACACAGTTCAAATACCTGAAATAACCGTAATCCACTGGCATCAGATAGGAAACGTAAATGTCTGTCCAGAAGAAACTCTACTGGGACCACAGAGCCTAAGCCCAGCTTATCTACTAGAGGAGTGAAGGTCTGTGATGGACAACAAAAAACAAAGGTTATAAAAATGACTAAGCACACATATAGGCCAACAATAGCTGTTTTTACATGCTATTTAAGTATGACAAGGAAGAAGTTTAATTTCTCAACTTGCACCATTTACCTGACTTTTAGTGCAAATTATTACTTTATTGTCAGTAATTTTTGCAAATGCGGCATATCACAAGAAGGAATTATATAAAATTGGCTCCACTTCTTCATTAGAAATGAAAGCATAACTGAAAACACCTTCCATGCTATTGTTTTTTTCAGCGGTAAACACCTTCTGATACTCAGGTTAAAAAAAAGCCCAAAACCCCAAAAATCAAAAAGAAAAAACTAACCAAGCTTTGGTTAATGGTTCAAACTATCCTACATTTTTGGGGTACAGCCTCCTGAAAGGAGCAGTTTTATTCCTGTACAGAAGTCAGGTGTAAGTAATTTACAGGCATACAATTAAAGGGGAGCTTTTTGTTTGCTCATGCTTTGTGCAAAACTAAAGTTCATAACAGGTGTACTAATGGTATTCAAGCTGCAGGACAAATCAAAAAACACCTAGTTGAATCATAACAATAACCTTATAATGTAACTTGGTGATGGCAGAGAAAGTTGCCAACAATCAGGGTCTCTGAAAAGTGTTCTGTCTCACACCCACACTTAACTGATTTTAACACACAAGTAGTCACAACAGTGTCCCCTTAACAGCCCTCATCAAGTTTGTCCACACTCTGTTCTCCTGTACATAACCTTACAAATGTATTTTCTCAGTTTATGCAATTATTTCCTAAATAAAAGTGAACAGGGCTACCAGCAAAAGAGAAGTAAGGATGAACTCACATTCGTAAGTGATAGATCTCAAAAAAACAAAACCCAACCAACCACAACAACAAAACCACACTACCATAAAAACCCATGCAAAATCACCACCACTACACTCCAGTCTACCATAAAAACCCAAGCAAAACCACTACACCACACTTGAGTCCACACCCCAAACCATACACTTTGTAATGCTAAGTAGCTGGCTTCCCAGAGTTGTTTATACATACCTACTCTGGTCCTCTGGCTAACTCCAGTCTATATCCCCATGCAGTTATGCAGGTAGGCCTCTAGTACTTAGTGAACTGAGAAGCTTTAATGCTTATGGGGCTATCCATAGCACAGGGGATAGAAAAATTTCTTCAGCAAGTCCACAGATCTAACTTGAGTTACAGTGGAAATATTCTGGGATCATAGTGGACTCATATTTGCTTCTAACAGTCTTCTAACAGGTTCTGACACATCTCATCACACAATTAATGTGTGGACTATGGTTAACACCCCCAAATCACTCAGATAAAGATACTTGGGAATCATCTGAAATAAACTGATCCTGTATAAACACAGTTTCCCCAGATAAAATTAAACTGGACTTCAATCTCGGAAACAAGTTGCAAATACACCAAAAGAAAACTCCACCTATGGAACAAGCACTATGTACAGAATTTCTGTTGTAAAGGCTTGGTTTTCTTCTGTCTTAAGACAAATACAATAAAAAAACCCTGAGAGAAAGACATGGTGCTGAACTAGTTGCTTTGAGCCCAAGTGTCCATTTAAAACATTAAATTCAAATTCCACCAAGCCATAAAGTCCTTGACTAGAAAAAACATTTCAACGTGTCCATGCACAAGGTGTAGTATTAAAGAGCAGAGTCAGATCCTAAGCAGTCCAATGACTGCAGAAGAAACAAAAGGGCAAAATAATAAAAATTAGACAGCATGAAAACAAGGGTAGTATTCTCACATCTAATGATATTTCCTCTTCAGAAGACACCAAGAGAAAAAAGGATGTAAGAAATGCCCTTCACTATACACCACTCACCAGGATGTTTCCAGAATGGGTGTACTCAGATATGCCAGCTAAAACATACTGGTTTTGTTCTCAAGCGTCATGACATATATCTGCCATGTAAGCAACAATATGGATAATCACCTCAAAAACCAGGAGAAAATTTTGCATATCAAGTTAGTTAATGCTGACAATAACAGTTCAATAATCTTTTTCAGTTTAGATGAGGAGTGGCAAACTTCTGGGTCAGACAAAGCCCACGGTCTATTCACCCCCTTAAAATGCCTTCAGGAATGCCTATTAGAATTATGCAGCAACCTTTCTCATACAGAGCTCTAGAGAAACTATAGAAATCAAAAGACTTTGATTTTTTTTTCTGAATTGTGAGAATATCTCACAATTCAGAAAAGCCTAAAATAGGGAAAAAAACAATATTTTTAGATACATAGCACATTTCTTCAGAGCCCCACTGGTAAACAGTATCTCATTTCTGTGAGGTAACAGCTTTCAGTTACTGGGGCAGGAACTGGAAGCATGCTGCCTCACTTATAGTATCTTCAGAAAGGTATACTTCTCAGTCAACTGCTCTCCTATTTCCCATTTTAAAAAAATCAATCCCCAAGCAATTTCTGGTATCTCCAAACTGGTGTTCTGCACAACATCCAACCGTGTGTTTCATAGTAGAGTGAAGATATGAGGGTTTTGGCCAAATACTCACTAGTGCAGGCCACTGTGCCAGTGAGACACGAGTCCCCTGAAGCATAACTGGATCATTTCGAGGAGCCCAAACCAATGATCCTTCCAGCAACAGCACTATAACTTCTTCAGCATGGACTTTCACCCAGGCATGTTGCTTCCAGTTACAGCCATCAAATTCCACAAAGATCTGATAAAAAAATAAAAATAAATAAATAAATAAATAAAAACTATAAGGGCATTTCAGCTCTTTTCAGACACCAACTAGAACCTACAATCCTTATAGATGAGGAGACAGCAGCTTTAGTCAAAGAACCAGTACAAGTATTGTAATGGTAATATTGAGAACATCACATCTACATAACTACCAATCATGAAAAAAGAAACGGGAATCAAATTCACAGTAATTACTGACCTATGAAAAATTATTTATCCCAAACATGCATCACTGGCTTCAACTGCTGCATTTTCCCCTACAAAATTAAGTATGTGAAAATTGTTCATCCCAAAATACAGCTGATGCCTCAATACAAGCCTTTTCACATTAGGGTACTATGGAGAATTTAGACGCTCTTATTTCAACAGATGACCTGTATCAGCATAGTTAACTGACATTCACAGAATTAAATGATTCAGCCTGGAAAGTTTACGTTGCCTTGTACACTATTAAACTCACTGAACCAAATGCAAATATTTTGGATGGCATGAGATTACCCAGAAACACCTACTCACTAGATTTTTTACTACCTTATCTACAAATGTGACAATACAATTCACACTGCAAGTCTAAATCACTACTCTGAGATATCATCCTCATTTTTTCTATCACAAAGGACAAATGTTAAAGCCCTAGGAAATTACATAGTAAGAATGCTAGGACCAGGAATGCAGATTAGTCTCATTCCACATCCTGACTAGAGCTAGTAAGTGTTAAGGCAGTTGCATTCCAATCTTTCACCTCCAGAACTAACTACACAAACATAATCAAGTATGTCAGGTAAACAGCAAGAAATTTCTGATTAGTTAAGAAACACGTTAGGCTCTGAGAGAGTCAAATCAGAGTTTTGGAATAATTACAAGATCACTAGGGATAACAGGGCCCTAACCAAAGACAGCTCGCTCTTTGCTTTACCAGTAATCCCTATTAAAAGAGGTATTAGAGACCATTCATACACTCCCCTTTCACACACCAGACTCAAAAGCTCAAACTCCAAGGACAGAGGGAGAGAACATGAAGCAAATCTCCCAATGAATTCTTGAACTCAATTACTGCTTACGCTGCCCTACAGAGAAAGAAGACTGGACCTTTCAAGATATTCTTCCTTCTATTCAACTGTCCTGGTTTGAGCAGTAGCAGTCATTTTTCTCCTTCTTGGTAGCTGGTGCAGTGCTGTGTTTTGACTTTCGGGCTGGGAACGGTTACTGATAGCAAGTATGTTTTGAGTTACTGCTCAGATGTTTGGTTTGTCCAAGGCCTTTTCTGAGCTCATGCTCTGCCAGGGAGGAGGGGAAGCTGGGAGGAAGCAGAGACAGGACACCTGACCCAGGCTAGCCAAAGAGGTATTCCATACCATAGCACATCATACCCAGGATGTAACCGGGAGAGACCCAGAAGGGCTGGAGCTCTGGGGGATGGAGGAGGTATCGCACGGTGCTCGGTCAGGCAGGGTGGGGTGAGTTATGGGTCAGTGGCTGGTGAGGTGTTGTATTCTCTTCACTTGTTATTGGCTTTATCATCATTATTTGTAGTAGTAATGACAGTAGTGATTTCTGTTGTGCCTTAGCTACTAAACTGTGCTTATCTCAACCCGTGGGGGCTACATTGCTTGGATTCTCCTTCCTAACTCTCCAGGAGTCGGAGGAGCGAAGGGGAGGAGTGAATGAACGAGCTGTGTGTGGACTTGATTTAAACCACGACAGTTCTTTTTGGCACCCAACGTGGGGCATGAGGGGTTGAGATAACAGATCTGAGCAGATTTAGAGTCACTCATCACAATGCTGATTTATTGGCTCTCAGAGTTTTTTCTCTGGATCTCACAGTTTCAGGATTTTGCCAGGTACTTTGAGTATGGATTAGATGTATTTGTGTTTATCAATCATAGGGCTTGGGCTAAAGTTTTTGTTTCACTGTACTTTATGGCAATGACTTGTAATACGGGGGGGGGGGGCTCCGGCAGCAGGGGGGGATGGACGTGGCCGTGGACTTGTACCAGGCCATCCCACTGCTCTTCACCATCCTTGCCCTTGTCCTCGCCTCCCTCTGCTTGAGGCTGCGTGAAGCCGGGAAGGAGCGGCCCCGGGAGCCGGCAGCAGCAGCTGAAGCTGCCAGGGAGAGCGGCTCTGGGAACCAAGCAGCTGTAGCAGAGCAGCAGGACGAGGCAGCAGAAGACCGGAAAAAGGCGGGAGCCAAGCAGCGGGACCAGGCAGCGGGAAAGCCGAGTCCCGTGGCCGTTCCCAACCCCGCGATGGCCGAGAGTATTCCCCGGAAGTCACCCGCCAAGCCCCAGGAGGATGCAGGAGACCACGCAGCACTTCCCAGCAAGGCAGAGGAGGAAGAGCCGGACTCAGGAGAAGAGAAGCTGGTGGTGGGAGAGCTGGCAAGCATGGCACCTACATCAGCCCCAGTGACAAGTGCAGCAGCATCATCTGAGAGTTCTGACTGTTTTGAATGGCTTTTGGGTGCCCTTGGGACCTGCCTGCTGATTGTGATAGGGATCAGCATGGTGGCACATACACAGAGTGTGTTCTACCCACAACCATTTTGTCTGATCCCAAAAGTTAAGCAGAGTAAGGCTTGGGTCTTGTCTAGGGTTAGACGAGGATATAGGAGCACCAGGAGACTGTCCCCAAGGCTGGACAGTCATGAGTGGCAGGGCATGTGGGACAGTATGGGCAAGTATCTGGTCCACTGGACCCCTCCAGTGCTTTGGAAGCATTGGAGATGGAAGGCAGCTGTATGGAGTCCCCAGCAGCAAGCTGTAGAACTGCTGAAGGGGATGGTGAATGATTTTGAGCCTGGTGGGCCCAGATATTTCAGGCCATCAGTCCAGAAATGCAACATACAGATGTCTCATGATCGAGGGGTGAACTTAAGAGTGATGGTATATTGAAAAATGTGGGATCTGAGCATGACGTGAATGGTATGGAATAAGGGGTGGGTAATGTCCTGGTTTGAGCAGTAGCAGTCATTTTTCTCCTTCTTGGTAGCTGGTGCAGTGCTGTGTTTTGACTTTCGGGCTGGGAACGGTTACTGATAGCAAGAATGGTTTGAGTTACTGCTCAGATGTTTGGTTTGTCCAAGGCCTTTTCTGAGCTCATGCTCTGCCAGGGAGGAGGGGAAGCCGGGAGGAAGCAGAGACAGGACACCTGACCCAGGCTAGCCAAAGAGGTATTCCATACCATAGCACATCATACCCAGGATGTAACCGGGAGAGACCCAGAAGGGCTGGAGCTCTGGGGGGATGGAGGAGGTATCGCACGGTGCTCGGTCAGGCAGGGTGGGGTGAGTTATGGGTCGGTGGCTGGTGAGGTGTTGTATTCTCTTCACTTGTTATTGGCTTTATCATCATTATTTGTAGTAGTAATGGCAGTAGTGATTTCTGTTGTGCCTTAGCTATTAAACTGTGCTTATCTCAACCCGTGGGGGCTAAATTGTTTGGATCCTCCTTCCTAACTCTCCAGGAGTCGGAGGAGCGAAGGGGGGGAGTGAATGAACGAGCTGTGTGTGGACTTGATTTAAAGCACGACATCAACATACTTCTGCAATACAGTGGAAATTTGACTGGATACTTTTTCTGTTTCAATGGGCCTGTAGCTTTCTTGGCAGTAGCATGTGACATAAAGAGAGGACTACCACGTATGAATAACAAAATGGAGCTGTTTAGATGTACAGTATCAGTGAGGTAATCACCTTGTTATGATACTCTCACTGTGCAGTTACATGAAAAAAGGTTGTCAAAAAGAACTATTAGAATAATGCTGACTTTGGAATATATGCCTTTTTTGCAACATATTTAACGAAAATTAGTGGAGATTTTATAAGTTGCTACACAGAGAGGACCTCCCACTAGCACATCCTCTTAAACCAGTTGGCAAGGATCACTAAAATAGGCAAATTCAAGCAAGCAATAAAGTGAAGCTTACCACTCTATCCCAAATAAATAAGGATACCTATTATGTTTTAATTTACTCCTTCAGACAAGACTTCAGTCAATTCACCTTGTGACACACAAGAAGGAAGACTATAACAAAACTTCCAGTTTTAACCTATAAGACATCTCACATTTCTATAAATCATTATAAATTGATGAAGTGCAAGAGTTGTGCTGTTGGATACTAATTTAACACACTACTTCCTATTAAAAAAATGCTACAAGAAATGGCCAGTGATGAACTTTAAGATGAGTGTTCCAGGTTTAAGAGGCTCACAAAATATTCTGACAAACACTGTGTACCCATCACATACAAAGCAGTAGCAATGCCATCTCTAATCTGGGGAACGTTGCTACATCCGGGGGACATTACAGCAGGACCTCTCTCAATCATCTACCAAATTCTTGGGATTCTGGGGAGGTCCTCACTTATTAGAAGCTGGCCAGCATTATTCCAATATACAAGAAAGGCATGAGGGCAGAGCCAGGGAACTACAGACCTGTTATCTAGCCACTTGGAAAAGCTATGGAAATCACACAGGACACTTGAAGGACAATGCAATCATCAGGCACCATCAACATGGGTTCACAAAGGTAAAGTCCTATTTAACTAATTTCATCTCCTTTTACAACAAAACAACCCACCCAGTATATGAAGGGAAGGTGGTGGATACAGTTTTTCTGGATTCTAATAATGCTTTAGATTTTGTCCCTCATGGCATCCTTCTGGGCAAGTTGTCCAACTGCAAGACAAGCGGGTTCACAGCACACTGAGTGAAGAACTGTCTCAATGGCAAGGCTCAGAGGGTTGTAGTGAATGGGGCTACTTCTGGGTGACAACCAGTCACCAGCAGTGTTCCTTAAGGCTCAGTGCTAGGGCCAGTGCTGGTCAAGATTTTTACCAATGATCTGGATGCAGGAGTTGAATGCACCATTAGAAGGTTTGCTGATGGTATCAAACTGGCAGGTGCTGCTGACTCTCTCAAGTGACAAGAGACTTTGTGCAGCGATCCTGCACTGGGCAATCATTAATACCATGAAATATAATGAGAACAAATGCTGGATTCTGCACTAGGGATGGAGCAACACTGGACAGAAGTATAAACTGGGAGATGAGTGGCCAGAGAGCAACCTGCAGAAAGGGACCAGGGGGGCTGGTTGGCAAGAGGCTCAATACAAGCCAGCAGTGTACCCTGGCAGTCAAGAGGGCAAACCAAGTCCTGCCAATATTTAAAAGGCATTTGGACAGTGCCTTTAACAATTTGGTTTCACTTTTGGACAGCCCTGAAGTGGTCAGGCAGTTGCACTAGATGATTGTCGTAGGTCCCTTTCAACTGAACTACTCTATTCCATCATGTAACTCAGAAAATAGATTTTACAGTTTTCCTTTCCAAACCTCAGACCCATGAACTGAGTGAAAAGGAGAGAAAAGACTTACAACATTATCATTCTAAGATCATCTCTCTCCCTGCAGAACAGAGAAGTCACGGCAAGTTTGTTTTACACACTACGTTCAATATTCTGATCTTGGTATCATCAACAGAAGCAATGGAGTCCAGCCAAATTCTGACTTCCAACCTTTACAACAGGTGTTGCTAATTCTAAGTCAATACCCAACAGACTATTCTTACACACATATGCAGGGCAGCTGCTCTAGATCCATGCAGCAACACACATGATACTGTCAGTATTGTCAGTAGTTTCCAAGAGATCACACAGCAACAAAAAGGATGAAACCCTCATTAATAACAGCTCTATTCTCAGTTTCTATTTCCAGAATGTGCAATAAAAATCACCTTGTATACTGGGTGCGCAAGAAGCAGAAGCTGATTTGCACAGCACACTACATCTTTGTGTATATGCTACTTTGTATTACTACAGAAAATAACTACAGCATATTTGTGAACTGATGCCCAGTATGCTTAAATTCTATGAGAAAAACACTAAGAGAAGTCCAGAAAGAGATACCTAAAGCAGGGAATGTATGGACAGATTAGACAGACTTGAGAGTGACTAGACATATTTTCTTCTGATATTTAAAGTGGTAAACAGGAACAGTCTACCTTTGCTGAAAACCCCAGAGCCTTAAGGAAAGTGGCTGCATTATGACTGAGAATTTCCAGTGGGTGGAGCGTGTTTCATCTGAATTTGGTAATTGTGCAGTTCTGAGTCAAAAGGGCAATGTCTGTGTGCTAAAGCCCTGGCTACAGTAGAATACATTACCTCTCAAATGTACCAATAGTCCTACAATTCATATGGTGACATCTACAAACAGTATCTTCTGCTGACCCTCCTAACTCTGCTCACAATCAGTTTAGATGAGTCATTGATAAGAACAGCAGTGATGCTTTGTTAATACTAATGGTTCTAAACAGTGGTACTGGTGATAGTAACTACACATTAAATTAGTGCAGATATGACTGTATTGTATTTTAAAAAAAAAAAGAAAGGGAAAAAGAAAAAAGATGCTGCTTAGACAAAAATGTACCTGAAAGATTTCACAAGTTCTCCTACAGGGAAAAAACACCTGCAAGCAGGTGCAAGCAACATCTGCTTATGAACAAGAAAATATTTTTATGTTTGGTTTTTAGGTTTTTTAAAAACTACAACACTTATTTTTCCCCAACACAGAACAGAGGGTGCACACAGCCCTGTAATTCTCCCAGTAATAAGCAATACTACAAAGCAGAGCTGCTTTATCTGATCTACAAAGCCTAAAGTGCTTTTTCCAGAAACACATTCTTATTTAGCTACTATGCTAAAATTCAGGCCTTAACACACTATTGAGAACTATGGTCTGGTTCAAACAGAATATCTCCCTAAAGTTTTCCAGCATCAGTTCCACCGTAAAAGCAGCAACAACAGGAAGACCATAGTTTAGGTAAGACAGACATATTGGTCTTTTTCATCACGTGATACACAGGCTCTAAACATGCTCCTTAACAGGAAAAAGTATTGCAGCTTATTGTATTAGAATTTGTACAAAGGTCTAATGCAGATGCCATCTATGAAAAACAAAATCTTTACATTTTAGAGTTTTATAGATTACAAAAAGCAGAAGATGGCAAAAATTCCAAGTTCAAAAATATCCCTTAAAATGGTCTTAAATGTTACCTAGTTTTGAAAGGAAGGATGGTCCATCAGTTGCTAGAGAGTAGCCAAAGACCCAGGTTCAATTCCCTGCTGCATCAGAAGCTTCCTGCATGACCTTGGTCAAGCCTTTTAGTCTCACTGGCTGAGTTTCCCCATCTGTAAATTGGAATAATAGTACTTATGCCCAGAAAGGAGGCACTAGTAGGACTCTGTTGCAGACTATCAAGTAAGACTAGGTAACAAGCTGGCTCATGACTTCTTACTCGTGATACAGAACTACATTGTCAACATATGAAAGAGGAAGGAAAGGAAGGTAGACATTGAGACTGACCTTGGGAGACAACTGAGATCTCATTCAGCTAAAACCATCATTAAATGGGATTAGAAAAGAAAACTAAACCTACTGTAGTTTTCTAATAGTTTTCTAAAGCAGTCGAAGTGTTACTTTGGAATTCATTACATGAAACAAAGATACATCAGTGTTTAGAAAACTTTTACCTTCCAATCCAGTAATCATGCTTCAAACTATTTCTTACAAGCAAAGGCAAAAAAATGAGTCTGAAATATATAGATACATACACACACACACACACACACGGTGTTTCATTGCAGCTGATTCCCAAACCAAGAAAATTAGAAAAAGAAACTAAGAGGAAAAGTCCTCCTCCAAAATAATTTCTATCAAGGCAGATAAAAAGATTTCATCACATAACCAAGAAACCAGGTATTAGAACAACTAGGCTTAAAGGCTGATACTGATTAAGTCACTATATATTTAGTGAAGACACTAAATATATTACTAAAATTAGAACATATACCTTGGTTTTATATCTCCTTGGCACTTTTGTATGCTCACAGCACATACTGATTATTAAGCAAAACAACCTAAACCACCTTTGACAGGAAAAATCTTAGAGGGCGTAAAGAGTATGAAACCATCAGCAGCTAGAGAAATAGTAACTGCTAAAACCATTACTTTAAGGGTGGTGACCACTAATAAACGGCTACAAATACTGCATTCCTTCTTTCCAGCGCATCAACCGAACCACACAGCTTCGTGTCATCAGAAAATCAAATCCCACTGTCTATGGCACCGACAAAGATGTTGAACAAGACTGGTCCCAACACCAATCCCCGAGGGACACCACTCATTCTTTATCCACCGAGCGGTCCACCTATCAAACTGATGTCTCTCCAATTTAGAGACAAGGATGTCATGCGGGACAGTGTAGAACACTTTGCACAAGTCCAGGTAAATGACGTCAATGCTTTACCCCTGTCCATCATTTCTGTAGCCCCATCATAGAAGGCCACCAAATTGGTCAGGCAGGATTTCCCCCTAGTAAAGCCATGCTGGCTGTCACCAAGCACCTTGTTGTTTTTCATGTGCCTTAGCATGCCTTCCAGGAGAAACTGCTCCAAGATTTTGCCAGGCACAGAGGTGAGACTGACTGGTCTGTAATTCCCTGGGTCATCTATTTTCCCCTTCTTGTAAAGGGGGGTTATATTTCCCTTTTTCCAGTTGCTGGGAACTTCACCTGTCTGCCACGATTTTTCAAATATGATGGCCAGAAGCTTAGCAACTTCATTCACCAGCTCCTTCAGAACCCATGGATGGATTTCATCAGGTCCCACGGACTTTGTGTTCAGGTTGTTAAGATGGTCTCAAACCAGATCCTCTCCTACAGTGGGCCCAAGGTCTTCATTCTCACAGTCCCTGCGTCTGCCTTCCAAGATTTGGGTGGTGTGGTCACAACATTTGCCAGTGAAGAACAGTTTTGAGTTGTGGGGTTTTTTTTATTACAGGTTTTATATTCTTCAGCTGCTACAATACTACTACTGAGGCTTTCCATGAAAAATATGAAAAAGTTTTGCTAATCCACTGCTACAAAGAAATAGCAGTAACCTTCCCATATAAAAGCTACCTAAAAACATTCACGGGTAGATATGGATTAGATACTTTAAGACCCTGTCATTCTCTGCTTGAAGAAAGATTACAATCTCTTCCAAATAGAGAAATACAGGTCTCACACCTTTAATTTAGACCTTGGAACACTTCTGTATAACATTTCATACCAGGAAGAGACAGCCTACATGCTGAGCACAAAAATCAACTATTCTCTGATAAAACGGAATCATTTGACT
Source organism: Melopsittacus undulatus (assembly GCF_012275295.1). Taxonomy (NCBI): domain Eukaryota; kingdom Metazoa; phylum Chordata; class Aves; order Psittaciformes; family Psittaculidae; genus Melopsittacus; species Melopsittacus undulatus. The sequence continues at coordinate 11,901,896 of NC_047536.1, forward strand.
GAGGGTCTTCATAGGAATATGTTCCAAAAATTAAACTGATTGAGAACAGTCATTAAACATTGTAACCAACACTGGGATTGCCAAGTTCCCCAGAAAGATCATATGCTGGAAAGCTCTGCAAGCACACTTGAAGGCAGAACTCAAATTACCTTAACAATTTTGAGAAATTGCCTCAGATCAGAGCACACCACAATCATGAAAATAAGCACAAGGTGCTAAACAAAGGCAGAAACTACCAGTGACAGGACAAGCATCAGTTTTATAGAAAAATAAAAGTGAGCAGGTATAATGGGTCATGAGGTGGTATATATTCAGCTACCTCACACTGCTTAAAAAAGAGGACAGACATGTACATAAATGTCTAAGTACACCTGAAGCAACTGTCTCTCTACTTAGCTTCATTAAGTTCTCTGCTAAGATACTTATGAGTAGTTTGGGTAAGAACAACAGGAGACAGCAAAAGAAAGCACACAAGAATGACTAAAGGTCTATAAAAAATAAAACTTTGGAGTGGTCAAATTAGGTTGCTTTATCAAGAAAACATGAGACTGAAAGGGGAAATTAATAATACATTCTTTCATGAAAGGCCTGCCAGAAAAGATGGTGAATTCTATTTGATCTGTCTACTACAGAGATAAGACAATACTGAGATTACAATTCAACTAGATTCAACTAGAAATATCTGGGTAAGAAAATTTGCTTGTATGACAACTGCAAAACCAGAAGCAATGAAGAGACTATGCAGCAACACTGTAAAAACCTCTATTAGCAGAGAAGGAAAAAAGAGGATCCAGAAACTTGTCAAGAATGGCACTGCTAGAATTAATTATGGTTTGATATAAGATGGAATGACAACACAGAGAGAAGGGGAGGATATGTGTTGCTACTATTATTCAAAGGTGGCTACTTACTGAGCAGAAAGTGACAGAAGACAGTATGATAGGGCAAGCCGAATTAAGTTGTTGGGGCCAGTGCATTAGTAACTATCTGTATAGCCATTTCAAACAACTACTGAAACAAAGAGCTTCCTAGAATTTTAAGTATCTTGCCTGGCATCATGATTATTACATCTGAAGACTGAACAATGCTCTGACACCACAGTAACATATAGCAAGCCCTACAGTAAAATTTAGAGCTTAAAGTACCAAAATATGGCATATCTAAAAAATATGAGTTTATTTACAGTGTTCATTTGACACAACAAAGATGATAAAGTTTCACATTCTGTTTTTTTACTGTTGGGTTATGGGTTTTTTTGTTTTCTTTGGGTATTTTTACTTTCGTTTAACAAAGGACAAAAAATAAACATTTCAAGGTTAATAAGTAACAGAATTATAGTGGGTATCCGGAGCAAACACAAAACACCACCATAGCTAAATTCTGTAATCATCCTAAAACCCAGGCAGTTCCCGGCAGAACCTGGTTTATTAAAGTAAAACAAAACAAAACCCCACCAAAAAAACCCCAAAACAAACCAAACACCACACTATATCTCAGCAAAAATAGTAGAGAAAACCATTCCTGAAAAAAACTGGTCTTCAATACCTCTTTATGTGGCTCAAAAAGACATGTATTTAGATGAGTTGGGTTAAGTAGGTAGGAAAGAATGACAAAGTGCGAAAACAAGGGAATCTTGCACAGCACTCTATCAGTATCTCATTTCTTTCAACATTAGAGCAGTCCCAGCTTGAGCATCATTACTGACCCCCCCCACTGGTCACACACATGGAGGAAAATGTCAAGGAACGTGAATATCACAGCTAAAAATCTACGCTGGAATCTACACACAAGCCGCAACACGCACGGGAAGAAGAGTCATCTTTGGGAAGGCCCTACCTGGTTCTACACAAGTGTCAGTTGAGTCATTTTAGAGCACACTGCAACTGCCACTCTCCTGTTGTAACAAAAATGAGCAATGCTCAGAACCACGTATGAACAGCCCTGTTAACGCCTCTGCAACACAAAGACAGCCCACAACCTTAATTATCACAGGTATGAATGCAACAGCAATCTAGTTTGGCCTCAATCCATCTAAAAAACTCTTTACCTAACGTCTGCCTGCATCCCAATCAAAGCATCGTAAAAACCGACTTCAGTGAAATAATAGCAAGACAATCTTTTTTGACTATTGTTTCTTTCTGCACCTGCAGAGATGATATCTGCTGTTTCACAAAACAAATCAACTGGAAAACAAAGAAAGCTATGCCTAATCCCAAGTATTCGACAACCCAATTATCAGCAAGGAAAGGATGAGGAAGAAAAAGCAACATCTTAAATTGCACGTTTGATAGCCAGACTTTTCAAACTATTTAAAATTGGTGCTTGCGTAACTGGCAAGTAGCAAATACAACACCTGAATTTGAAAATAAGGAAGGAAAAAAACTGGTAACTATTAGTCTATTCAAACAATATCAGTGGTTTGCCAAATATTAGGGTAAGTTTCAGGTGAAGAATGAGGTAGGAAGCTGCAGAAAAAAAAGAATGGCAGTAAATGGAAAGAGTTAAAAGTGAAAGAAAGTTTTAACTACATAGCTTACATATGATATGAAGGACTTTCCCTTACTGCATCTAACCTGAACTTGAGTATCCAAATGGCACTGCACTGAAAATGAAGGCATCCAGAATTTACAAATGTCTAAGGACAATGATAAAAGCAGGATGGAAAATCATTAGTTTTGAAATGTTAAGTATTGGAGCAGTAGAATTAGTATTTCAAGATATTAATAATGTCACTGATAAAGCTGGCATAAAAAGTATCAAATTTCTTTACACATATTCCTGCCTCAAATCTAATAGTACCTTATTCAGACCAGAGACACACAGAGCTTGCCTAAGGAATATACAGAAAGTTGTTTTCCTACAGAGAAAATAAAAAAATTAAAAAATGCCTTGTACCTGAAGAAGTTGAACCTACAGACCAGACTTCTTGAAGCAGTTGCTTGGTTAGAACACTGTCCTCCCCTTTTCATCCCAAGTGTTTAGGAAATGGAATGCCATCAGAGATTAACACAGTAATAACTCAAGACAAAACTCCCACTTTCCCATAATCACCTGCATTTCAAGTAGAAGTTTTTCTATACACAAGTCCATGTGTTTTTACCTCCTATGAAACAATTCCATTTGAAACCTGACAGAAAAGAGTATGCAACTGCTAGCACGTATCCCACAGAATTCCTGCATCAGGCAGTGCGCTGCAGTCACACCAACAGGCATCAACAAATGATGCATTTCAAACTTCTAAGTAGCTCCACTGATATCACCACTGAAAACTGAGAAATCACCTTAGTATACATATTACAGAAACCTGACTGTCTGCAGCCATTTGAATGATGAAATGGACTTCCAGCGGCCCACCTGTAACTCAAACCCCTTATCATCATGCTGAACTACCCCATACAAATGTACTGTTCTGCCTTTTGTGTTTATCTGAAGTGTAACACATACAACACCTTAGAAAAAAACATACCAACAAATGTGTCGACAGGCACCTAAATTATGATTATATGTACTAGTTTTCAATTCCTAAATTTTACTCTATTTGCACAGCTCTCACCGAGTCCCCTGCTTTCTGTATCCATCACTAAAAATACTAAATGAGGTGATCATATATTCACTAATCTGATCATAAAACATGGTTTCTACTTCCCCAGTTTATGGCATCTCATTTGGTAAAATGCAAGCCCTGGTCATACCATGTCAACATTGTCCACCCAAGAAAATAGACTGCCAAACTGCTGTGTTTTGGCAACAATGTGAGAAAAAAATAAGGTCTTGCCAAAGCATGTTTTCCTAGCCTTTTCTCCTTGTTTCATTACACCACATTTCAGTACTACAAAACAATACTCACAAAGGTCAAAACAAATAATTTTTACGAAATGTTTGAATCTCTTTTGCCTGTAACTGGAACTTTTTCAAAGGCAGAAAGGTTGATCTGCAAATGCAAACACAAGGAGCTTCCTGCAGACTTTGCAAGTACACAGTAACTTTCCAGCTTTCACTTGCAAAAGCTGGATCTGAATATTCCTAATAATTTAACATGTAAGAACACTACAATTTTTCCTACCACTTATATCAGTATAAATAAAACTTGTAGATGTAATTACAATTAAATATAAAGATGGGTTAACTCTATAAAGAGATTTATTGAATATAGATTTCAAACAGTAAGACTATTTGAGCAGCAATTTTCAAAGCCAAATAACCATGGTTCACTAAGACTGAACCAGCGAATCTGAAATCTTTGATTCTGCTACAACAAACACCACAAAGAAGGAGGAAGAGGCTGACCCTCCAAAGTCAATCCAAGGTCAGTGAGTTTTACAGATCATCCAGTATCAGATGACCAAAAACTTACTTTGTATCCTTTTGCTGGCAAATGTAGAGCGGTCAAGCTGTGCATGACTTTATAGCTAAACATCATCTCAGAAAACTCCCACCTGGCAGCACTCAACAGCTTTGATTCCGTCCAAAGGATGCACAGGGATGTCCACATCTCACCAGTGCAAGACTGGCCAAGGCAAAGGGGTGGACTGGGTGGGCCTTTGACCTTGTCCAGTACAGGTATACTTTCACTGACACAAAAGTAAAATACTCATTCCCTAACACATACTGTATTAGAGGCAGCAGTTCTCTTAGAAGCTTGCCTTCTCTATCTAGAGCTTCCATATTTCTACCCACACTTCCCCAAACATGTTTATTCTGTGCAAGTCCAATAGGTTTAATATGTATTAAAACTACTGCACATGTGCAGATCAGCACAGCATGTGTTCAATTGTGTGACACTTCTGGAGTATCAGAAACACCACATAAACACTACAGATGCACAGCGAACATCCAAAGTGGGCACTTCCATAACCCTCAGGAATAAGGCAGTTCAACTAAAGGTCTTGCACATGTACTGTAATTGCTACCATGTGTCAAGAAATTACAAGTACCCTCAAATACAGAAAAGGGGAAGAAAAAATGAAGGGACAGGGACTTTGTCTTGGTTAACAGAAGTACAGGAGACAGCTGGGTTGAGAAGGTACCCAGTACAAATAGAATCCCTGTTGCATAAGAACAGCTCTGCAAAGTTGTAACCAAATGCATGAAAGCTAATAAGCCTCTCATACACAAACTTTGTTAATGTTCCTTCTCCATTACCTGTATTTTAGGGGAACAGTCCCAATCCCATTGTCAACCCTGATAAAACCACTACTGAGATCAGTCCTACCACTCCTTCCACAGCCACCATCTTCCCTGCCACTCGCTATTCAGTGGGCATGACACCAGACACAGGACTGGGAATGTTCCTCAGCTTGAGTCTCCACTCCAGTCCTCACCTGTAACTTCATAACAATTTCGGATCTGACAAGATCCTTTTAGAGAATTTTACAAGTCACACTGAGTTACCTCTAACTGCAATGACACTGACAAAAAAGCCAAGAGTGTTTTTTTAATAAATCACGTAAACTTTACACTTACATAAGCTAAAACCACAGAGGTATTCCATACACTCACACATTATCCCTACTCCTTGCACTTCAGTAGTATAAACAGTTACAGAATCCCTCATGACCCTGTTGAGCCCCAACCCAAGAACAGTGTAAGTGGAGCCACAGAAGACACTGCTCACCATATGAATGAAAATTTTTCAGTGTGTATGTCTATCACACATTGGAAGACAGAAAGGCTATCAGAAAAAACCTTCTGGCATAACCAGAATTTATAGCATTTTGTACTTAAGTATAAAACACTTTGTGCTTACTCTACGAAATACTGCAAAGTGAAGGGAATGTACATCAACTACTTTTGCAGTCAGCTCTCATTCGATTAACTTTTTTCCTTCGAAAAGCTGCATTTTTATATATATTTTTAATATTTTTTACTTGCTTTGCAAATACAGTATGTTCAACATGCTGCTTGTTCACAAACATCTCTTGTACAGCAAAAGGCATTAAGGATATGCCTACTGGTCTTAACAACATCCATCCACCCCAGTTTTCTGCCTTTAACAGCAGCAGGAGACATTATTTAGCTGATTTTTACTTTGCTAGGGTAGTCTAAAAGGCTGGTCAGCAATGACTGACCAGGAAACAAACTCTTACCTTTCACTGGACAGATTCACTAGAGGAAGGGAAAAAAAATAAAAAGGAAAAAGGAAAACACCTCACCAATCCTTCCAGCAAAAGAGCGTAAGACCAACACACCAAAAATTCCCTACATCATACTCAGATTTGGGATGGATGATTCCAGAATGCAAGAGTGTTGACAATACGCTTGTCAAATGGAGTCTACTACAAGAGTAGCTCTCCAGACCAGGTCTTAGCCTAACACATTTTGATGTTTCTCATCTCAAACACTTGCCCCATTTTCCTTTGAAGATCCCTTTCTGCATGTTAAGGAGTTGTTTTTTTCCCTCCT